>NC_087068.1:18738997-18826997 GCF_963678635.1 Symsagittifera roscoffensis | reverse complement strand
AAATCTATAATAAAAAAGTTTATGGTTAACTTCAAAATGCGTTCAAAGTTGACTTTTTGCACTTTTTACATGTCGGACCATAAAGGCATGGACGTAGTAGGGTTCATTGCCAGGTATCAAGGGGTAGGGGACAATCTAGTGTCAGTCAAATAAGTTTGCTTGATTTTGTTTCAAATAAAATATCACTAAATTAGGCTAGAAACAATTCATTATTATGATTATTGTTCCGACTTTCGATATGAAAGTAACGGAATATTTGTGCTCGGGGTGGTTTTTTTTTTCTTCAGACAAATTTCGACTTTTTAACTAGCCATTTTTGACGGAACTTTTTTTATATCATTCGAAAGGTATTGTTGTCCTGAGCTCAAATTTTAAAAGATATTTCACCTGTGATCATTTTTCGTAAAGTTATGGGGGTTTAAAGATTGCCATTTTGGCCAATTTGGGACAATTAACGCGTGATATATTTCGCGCTATTAACGCGTAAGCGGAGAGTTAATCCGTCTTAGAAATCATTCCAAATTGGTTAAAAGAAGCTTATTCGCCATAATTGGTTTGTTACAAGGAGCAAAATCTATGCTTCTGTTCTTTGTATGGCGTGTGGGGGGATGATTTTCATTAAAAAATTTCAAATTTTAGAAAAAAAAAATTTTCATTTTATTTTTTCTTACATTTAATTTTTTAATGTTATTACTGCTCTATAAACCTTAAAAGGCAGTCGGAACATTCAGGGCTTCGCACTGATACGAGCAGTCTTGTTAATTTTAAAATTAATTTTATTGTGATTATTATTATGATTATTATTACTGTTATTATTATTATGATTATGATTATTATGACTATTATTATGATTACTGTTATAATAATAATAATAAAAATCATAATAATTAAAATAGTTATTATTATGATTATTATGATCATTATTATGATTATTATGATTATTATTATGATTATTATTATTATTATTGTTATGATTATGATGATTATTATTATGATTTACATTAGTACGATAATTATGACTATTATGATTGTTATTATGATTTTTGTTATAATAATAATAATAATTATTATGATGATTATGATTATCATGATTTTTATGATTATTATGATTGTGATTATTATGATTATGATTATGATTTTGATAATTATTATGATTATTATTTTTATGAATAACATTATTATTATGATTTAAATTAGTATTATGATTGTTATGATTGTTACTATGATTATAATGACTAAGATTAAGATTATTGCTTTTTTGATTATTATGATTTTTGTGATTATCATAGAAATAATTATTGTGATTTTGATAATTATTATGATTTTTATTATGAAAATTATCTTTAATATGATTATGATTATAATTATGATTATGCTTATTATGATTATGATTATGATTTTGACTATTATGATGATTCTTATGATTATGATTATTATGACTGTTATTACTGTTTTTATAAATAGGATTGTTAATATGATTAATATTATGCTGCTTGTATTATATTTGTTTATATTAGTTTTATGATTATTTTGTTTATTAATATGATGTTAAAGATTATGATAAAGACTCTTCTTATAATGATGATTATGATTATTAAAACGATTATAATGACTACTATAATGATCATTAAAATTATGATTATGGTTATTGTTATTATTATTAAAGTTATGATAATTATTATGATTACGAAAATGACTATTATGATTTTGATTATGATTATGATTATTATGATTATGGTTATTGTGACAATTATTACTGTCGTTATGGATAGGATTGTTATTATGATTAATATTATGTTGCACATAATAACTCTTATTATCATGATGATAATTATTATGATTTTCAATTAGACTAGTATTGCTATGACTATTTTTGTGATTATGATTGTGATCATGATGATTAATTGATTATTAGTATGGTTATTATTATGATGATTATAATGATTATTATTGCTATTATGATGAATTTTGTTATTATCATTAATATTATGATGACTATTATGATTTTGATTTATATTTAGATTAGTATTTTGATTATTATGATTATTAGATTATTATTTCGATGATCAATAAGATAATTCTTTTTTTTACTATGATTGTTTTGATGAGTATGATTATTATATTTTTATCTTGATTATTATGATTATAATTGTTGTTATTATTGTGATTATTATTAAGATTACAAATATTATGAGTATGATTATTATAATTATTATGATCGTTATTGTTGTTGTGATTATGACTATGATGATGATTTAGGATGTTATGGTTATTATGATCATAATGATATTGTTTACTATGATTATGAGTATGATTTCATTATGATATGATTATGATTATGATTGTTATCATTTTTGTTTTTGTTTTTATTCTCGTTATGATTATGATTAAAACGATTGTTTATTATTATGATTATTATGATTTTATTATCATGCTTTTTGTTCTTATTATGATTAATATTATGATTATTACTATGATTTTTATTGTGATTATGATAAAGGTTATTATAATTTTTATTACTATGGTTATTATGATTATTATGATAACTATTACGACTTTTATGATTAATTTTATGATTATAATTATTATGATTATTTTTATGATCATTATGGTTGTTATGATTTTTTTATTATGACTGTTATGATGATTATTATGATTATGATTATTTTTATTCTTTTTATGATTTTTATTGTTATTAATTGGAATCATTAGCTTAGTAGGAATCATATAATATCAGCCTTAATCTTCACAACCAACTTTAGGACAATTCTGGAGCGAATGAAAGAACCAAAACATTTGAATTGTTCTTTTCTTCTTAGAGAGAGCCACTGTTGTGCTCTCGATGAAAAAATACATGCAATTTAAGGTTGTTTTCTGTGCTGGGTAAGGTTTTGTCTAATGCTTAAGCACCAAACTGGAACCCTAATGGACTAAAAACCAGGTCTACCTCGTTGAAGTCTGGATTGAGGCTCTTTTTGACGACGTTCGTCTTCCGCTTGCTCTCCTTGCACACATCTGGTCGCAAATACCTACACGAAATCACAGCAATTTATGATGCTTATGGGCTAATTTTAATCAACTGCCAAAAAGATTATTTCAATAAAACTCAAAAACTGATTGATTTAAGTCGGTTTTTTGAAAAAAATTTGTATACAAATGAGCAATAAAATTGTCTGGTTCTCTATGATTCAAACCCCTTTGATTGATGGAATTGAATGGAGTTGGTATGTTATTGTTGATAATAACAGCTTTCCCGATTGATTTCTGCGGGGGGCGGGTATCTTTTAGAGCGCAATATGTTTCCAACTTTCGATACAGAAATCGCTTTGCCCTTGATCTGTTATCAAACACGCGGAAAACAATTTTTTTTTAAGCCCATTAGCTCTTCAGCTCACCGCTTACAACTTTTTTTGCTTAGAAAGGACCAATATTCCAATATACAACCTTTTTACATCTTAACTGCTGCTATGTATCCTTATGATTAACTACAACTTGCTTTTTTTAAATCATTTTTATGTGCTCAAGAATTGAAGGACCTACAAAAAGTGGCAAGTAACGTGTTAAGTAGAAAAGGACACTTACACTTTGGCGTATGGATCACTGTATCCATTGTTGTCCATACTCTTCAACTGGGCACACCTCTTGATAGTGACCACTAGACACTGTGCTTTGAACATGTACATGACCCCAATCAGGATTTTGCCCACCCCATCACCAGTGGACAACTCATCTTCCACGTCAAGCTGGAAGAGATTCAAATGCAGACACAATAAACACAAATTTGTTGCTTCGAAAGTTGCATTAAATTATGGACCTCATTTACAAATGCAACCCTATTTTTACCTCCCTTTTATACGTTTTTTCTGTTATACGTCCCCAGAAAAGAAAATTGTTTCTTACACAAACTTTCTTTTGATTTTGAATTATTCCAGCAAATCTTTTTAGATTTAAGCGCAAATTTTCAAAAGAAGTCGTATAACAGAAAATACCCGAATATATATAGTGCAATAGGGAGGGGTAGAGGTAAGGGAGGATGCTCAACCAATGCATTATTTTTCTATATGACTAGAACCGTTATCAGTTATACGCAAGACAACCAAAAGTGCAAACCGATAACTAATTTTAAACAAGAGTGCTCGTCTATCAAGGCAAAACCCTAAATATTCTGACAGCCGCTTAAAGTCTAAGAAAACGGTCATATATTCGAGAAATTTAAGAATTGATAAAATTTCACAAGAAAAACTGAATAAATTAAATTGCATTTTTTTCATTTTTTAAAAAAATTTTCTCCCTAAATTTATGTACAACTCATGGTGACGATTTTGCGTCTAGCAACGCAAAAATAGATCCAAATAATTTCGAACAATTTCAGAGCCGGATTGAGTCGCCGCTTACGCTTTAACAGAACAAAATGAGGTCTAGCTATTCTCATGAGTCATGGACCGACTGATGAAAAAACTTCAACCGATCATAATCGTTAGACGTTTCTATTCGCTTGATTTTTTTGCCAAAAACTTGAATTCAGATTAGCAGAAAATTTTTTTTTAGCTGTACACCCAAGTCTTGCGACAGAATTTGTGCAGGTAACAAATATTTTTTTATCAAATTTAGTATGCCTTAAAAAGTAAATTTTTTCCAATGTGTTTCAAGTCGAACAAAATTTTAAAATTCATTTGTATCCCTATTTTTCATTTAATCAAATTTCTAATCATGAGCTGTGTTTATTTGCTTAATTTAAAAACTGCACGATTTTTTTTTTGAAAATTTTGAAGCAATCCTGGTTGGCTGAAAATACTTCTCCATCAGTCAGTATCTCCATCATAAGGAATGTCACTAGAAAAATTATATTGCGCGTTACTAGTCCCAATTTAGCAAAAACTGCATTTTTCAAAACGCCATAACTTGACAAAAAATGTATCACAGGTGAAATATATTTTTAAATATGAGCTCAGGACATTTCAGATAGTACAAAAAATATGTTCAAATCGAGCTGTTTATAAAAGCAAACCTTGTCTGAAAAACTTCCCTTAGCACAAATGTTCTACATTTTCTTCGAAAATTGGACAGCCAGAATAGAAAAATTAGCCAGTACGTTGGAATGAATAAAATGTAGCCTAGAAAAAAATCAATGGCTTTTTTAACAAATATAACAATCAAATCACATCTATCAAAAAAAATTTTGCAAAAATTTATCCTTTGAAATTCGTTTAAAAAATTCAAATTATTTTTCTTGACCTTTTCAAGACGTCTTGAAAGTGTTTTAATATTGATCGAATCAAGAAAGAAAAAACTTTAATTTTAATTTGACACATCACAGACCATAATCAACCGAACGAAAATCATTTTATATAGAGAGAAAAACTTCATTTTTAACTTATTGCTCTTGGCTTTTTCTGTCATCGCTTAAAGCATGGCCAATTAAATACCACAAATGTTGCGGTAATTGCCTTAATTGAGTTTTTTTAAATCAAAAATTCCGATTCTTCGATTTTACCGGAAAAGGATTGAGGAAAAAAATAATGAGTAATGAGTTATAGGGATCTGAAGCAGACACACCGGATGTGAGTCAATAATGAGTTACAGGGATGTGTCTGCAGGTTCTCTACAGCAATGGCTGACGCACCCCTATAAGCAATATTTCTACGATGCTAATTCAACTACAATTAAAAGGCATCTCATTGTCAATTCTTTTTAAAAATAGTTTAAAAGGTGCAAAAAGTATTAAGCAAATGTTCGTTGAAAAAATGTTTTGTAGTTTTTACAGAAATAGTCTAACATTTTATTTTAGACGAAAAGCGTAGATTCAAATCTATGTTTTGATTTTTTGTATATTTAGTTTTGTATTGAGTCAATTTTCGTTTCCAATTTTCAGAACAGGAGTTCCAAAGTACAGAAGTCCAGAGAAGGTTTTACAGAAACTGAAGAAAAGATGCGGATTTCAAAATTATCTCGAATGCCAGAAAAAGCCATAAAAGTTCGTATAACTTTTGCAATCGATCAAAGCAAACAAACTACTTCCCTAAAAGGGCGTCATTTGTTTTTTTTTTCAATAAACAATGAGCTCAGCAGTTCAGCAATAAGAAAACTGTTTCCCAATTTTTGTTTTTAATCTCAAACAAAACCGTAGTTCTACCAACCGTAGTTCTACAAATTTCACCACAAACTTGTTTGGAACATTATGAACAGTGATGGACATAATAAACCGGAAATCCGCATGCAAAAGTTATCTGGGTGCAGCAGTTTCCCATAAGGTATCCTATAGTGATAATATCATCAATGATTATGTTGACTTAAAATTCGAGTCGAAAATCTTATTTTTCTAACACATTTGTAAATAATGTCCGAATAATTTCAAACATTGGCAAGCAACTATGAGCCGGGGAAGATTTAGGGAGGAGGGTGGTGACGCCTGGTAGGTTAGCGGTAGATAATTGTGCCGCAAGATTTGGGCGTTTTTTGTTACAGCTGAAAACGCCCAAGAAAAAAGAACCACCCTTGAGTCATTGTCTATGACTCAAGGGTGGTTCTTCTTTTTTGGGCGTTTTCAGCTGCCACAAAACAAACAGGGAGCTCAAGGAAAATGGTATATCATTGGAGTCTATTTTACTCCTAATTGTTATCAAAAAAAAATAAAAATTTTCGGTTTGAAAAAAGTTGACCTGGTCATTTTGCTATTGAAACCTCATTTTTAATTTACCGTTAATCTGCACCAAGACAAATAAGGTAGTCAAGTGAAACTCCATTTTTACGACTGGTATAAGTTATTTAAGGAGTTATCACTTAATCGTAGAACTCTTCTTAATCATTAAACCCAATCACTTAATCATTAAACCCCTTTTGTCAAAAACAGCCCAAAATTGTAAACAAAAATTTAAAAAAAAACAATTTGATCTGTTTTAAGACTTTTATGCAATAATTGCTTAGCGCGCAAGATCCTGTCACATAGTTGAGTAATCTTGTTGTTTAATTAATTCAATTTATTTGAGTAATTTATGACCGTTTTATTGTGCCGAGTCTTTTAATTGTGCCGTAAGTCAATTTACTGTTCCGACTTTCAAAAAAAGAGGAAACGAAACTTTTGGAACCAGATCAAAAAAAAATTTATTTTAAACTTTGATATTTCACACTGTAAAATATTAATAACTAACCAATCATGATCCATGACTAAAACGTACAATAAATTGTAAAGGAAACTATTCTTAGTTTCTGTCAGAGAATTAATAATAAAGATTGAATTCAGTTACTTTCCTCTCTCCTCTAATTTTGCGATAAACCAGTATATCTTTAGATCTATTGAGACAAGGAAATATAAGAGTAAGATAAGAGTTGGTATTAGACTGAGAAATTAAACGATTCTTTCCGGCCGAAAATAGATAGCGTAACGAACTGACGGTATACCCTTATCCGAAATTACTCTATGAGAAGGCCACCCCGGACCTAAGATCACCTTTTATGCTGAGGGTGGTTTGCGTATTATTCAGACCCATTTGCATTATTCAATTAACAGCTTTGAGAAAATTTATTATATCATCTGAAAATTTTTGATGCCTTGATCTCAAAATTAAAAAGATATTTTATATGCGACCTTTTTGTGAAGCTATCGGTTATATGAAAAGTCAATTTGGTATCATTATTGCGCGTAGCGTAGTGTGTGCGGCGGATTAAATCGTACATAAAATACTTGATACAACTTGATTGTTTCAAACAATTTGTTACCAGGTCAGAGCACTCAAGTCTTAATCTTGATATGAACAATCTTCTTTTTTGTTATAAAGCTTTTTTTCTTAAGTCAAAAATTCCGAAGAAATGTTTGGTTTGCATCTCATTTCCGTAGCCAAGAGTAAAAACTTTTAGCACAATAGGTTGCTGAAGTTAACTCCCAAAGACAATCAAACCCCGGTTGGCTGGTATAAGTTTCGAGCTCAGAGGGTATATTGCATGCATATCAAAGTTTTTTCGTGAGTCTTATATCTATTGAAAAGTGCTCATCTTAGTCATTTTACTTCTATTTGAACCACCAGCTAGAAAGTCCAACAGCTTTTATACCATTAAACTATTATTGAAATGGCATAATTTTCTGTTGCTTCATTGCGTCGAGTACATCACCGAGCTCCATGGCTTTTAGAAACTACGGCCACAACCGCTCTAGGGTAACAGGGTGGAAAAGGAAAGTCAAAAAGTGTGCCAAGTTGGCTAATGTGACATAAGTCAAATGAAGAAGTGAGTTGTTTTCAGGCTACTAACTCAAAGAGAAAGATAAAATAAGAGTTAAGTTGCCTGTAAATTGGCTCATAGAAAAAACCTCAAGAAAAAGGTAACTTTTATTTAATTTTAGAGAATTAATTTTATAATTTTTTTTTAAATGTATATTGCATATTTTGCTGGGTAATGTTTTAAAATGCAAGACAGATCATTTTAAAAAATATGAGCGGTTGCTGTGTAATTAGCACAGAATGCTCCGATGCTTCGACCTCATTTATTTTTGCGATGAAATTTTAAAGAAATTTTAAATCAAAGTCTTGTCTTTGTCGAGAATTTTTTTTGGTTTTTCAGACTCCAATCTAATCGTCGCATTTTCAATCTAACTTTTCTGCAACTTTTTCGATGGTTTGCCATTGTCAACTGATTCTTACTGCTATTTGACCAATTTAGAATCTCCCATAATCTGAAAAAATATATATATTTGAATTTTTTTTTTCAATTTGAGGGATACCAAATTGGTCAAATAGCAGTAAGAATTAGTTGGCAATGGCAAATCATCTAAAAAGTGGCAGAATAGTTAGATTTAAAATGTAACGATTAGATTGCAATCTGAAAAACCGAAAAAAATTTTCTCGACACAAAGACAATACTTTGATTAGTTGGAGTCAAAATCATGACCTGAAATGGCCTGAATATGATAGCAAACTTGCTTTAGTTTGAATGCAGCCCCGTACAAGCTTTAATTTGTAAAAAAAAATCTGGAACATAAAAAACACCCTACGTCATATTTCTTTTCCCATCACTTTACGTTTTTTGAAATAAAAAGAGTTGTTTTCTTTTATCGTGTTGCAATAGACCAATAATAATGTCGCAATAACTAAAGAAACTAACTGTCAACTAATGAGACTTCATTATTTAAATCACGAACTGATTAATGATGAATATAGAACTAAGATAAATAAGATTAGTTTCGAACTAACTGATAAGTGCTGGCTAAAAAAATACCTTAGGCACTATTTCCTGAAACAAACAAACTTTACTGTAAAAAATAACAGAAGATTGACAAACAAACAGGTGGGTTAGGTTGCTCATCGCATTTGGGGAACATTCATTTGGCGGACCCGTCAAAGTGAGGAAATATGCATTCTTCGGTAATGAAGTTCCCAGGAGGGGGGTAGGGGGTGGGTGGGTGAACGAAAATCTTTCCGACCAGTAGATTCCTTGTGCTTGAAATTTTTCTTCTTCTTTTTTGATAAGATTTTTCTTTGATGACTAATTTTTAAGGAATTAGATTTCAAACGATAGTTTTGAATCGGCCCCAGGTTCTGAGACACGGCTTCGAGAGAAGAACGGGGGGTATTGAATGGCTATTTCAGCTTCGCCGCAGAACATTCATTGAGCATAACATTTGATAAGCATCAAACAAGAATAAGATTGTAGAGCTATAGTTTACACGCACACCGACCTGGTAGATGTCTTCGTTCTAGAAGAAAATTTCTGCTACTTTCGAATTTTGTCATTTTTTGAACTTCAAACCCTATTTAAATATTTTGAACTTTGAACTCTACTTAGTTGAATTACTATATAAACTTCGTATGCCGAAATGCTAATGAAAATAAAGCACAACAGTAGTTTTATATGGAACTAAAAGTTTTGGGTTGTGTAAACATCAAGCCAGCACATCCAAACATTTTTTATTTCGTGGTGAATGGCATGAAATTGCAAATAAGTCTTGTATCTTGCAAGTTGGTCCAGAGAAAAAAATTCGGATCTACCTTCAGCTGACGAAGATAATTTTTACTTAGCTAAAGACTACCGTTATTCACTTTCACTGGTCAATAACAACTGTTAAATCGCAATCAAAGATTGAAATCTAACTTAAGAACACGAAAAAGAGCGAGTTGTTTAAAATTTTTACAACTTACAGCAAGTTGTTTTTGGAGAGGTACTTCAAACCTCTGCGTTACGCGAGACTTCAGTTGCGACAACTCAAGTCTCGCTTCCCCGATGAACTCGTTCTGTCCGAACATCAAAAACCGAGAGCCGAAGCACTTTCGTCAAAGTCTCCTCGGGCGCGACTCCGTGGTACGCGAAGAACTCGTTCCAAACTGGGTTCAGTGTCTTGGATTTGGTGTGGGACCTTTTTTTCGTTGCTGAATAAAAGAAAAAACCTTAAACTCAAATCAAAACTAAACTCCAAATTAACGTCTACTATTTTTCTATCTTTAAAATCAAGACGCGGGTTTAAGGAATTTCTCGAGAGGGGAGGAGGGGCTTCCAACCTAAGTAGAGAAAACATCATCATGGAATCCTGTGTTGCATGGATATCTCCAATTAGACGCTTCGTAAGAAAGATGTTCAATTTTGTATTATAGTTTTAATTTTCACAGATGTTGATCTCAAAAAGGTTGAACAACCTCAATTTTTCTTTTAAAATTCCAAATTGTGAGCTTTCAAAAGACATGTAGGTATAATTTCATCAGAAGCACGAGGCAAAAAATATAGGAGCCTCAGAGGTTTGAAACAGAATTAAAAAAAGAAATTCAGAAGCAGAAGAAAAAGAAGAGAAAAAAGAAGAAGACATAGAAGAAAAGACTGCTTTTCTAGACCTTACACATTAAGCCTATATTATAGAAAATGGTATAATTGTTTACAGTCGTGTTTCTATAAACTTGCTGCAACCAATCCTTCTACTGCAAAAACTCTATGTACAAATTACGATAAAACCTTTCCCAATGCTTCTTTGTTTTGCACTGATTCTTTGTTTGGATCTACTTAACAATCCCCCTCCCATTCCCCCCTATGGTGTCTACTAAAGAATCTCCACCCCTATAAATAAATACAGTAAATTAGCACTGATCTTTCTATTGAGAATTCTGATTTCGCTGCATTCTGATTGGTCGAAAAATCGACCATTTTGAACTACTTAACAATTTCTCTCCCCCCCCCCCCCTTTCTTGAAAGGGGTGGAGATTGTTAAGTAGATCCCTTTGTTTCAGCAATAAGAATAAAAAGTCCCTCACAATTTTATTAAGAAAACTATTGTCACCAGAAATCAAAAATCAATTATGTAACCTACTTTGTTCTGTAGAACTGAAATTGGCAGAAAAAAGGTTTATAGAGCTTCTAAAGAACTTTAGAGTGGTATTTTCAAAGTTTTCTTTTCCTAATTTAGTGAGGCTCAATTGGAAGTTTCTCTAAGCATTTAATTGTTGTCTACTTGTCTGGGTTTTTCAATTCATTCAATTAACTTCTTCTTCTTTTTCCTATTTCCTCAAGAAAAAAAACTCATTTCTCCAAAATAATACATGACAAAAAATCAACAATCAAGATATTTAAATATTTGTTCAAAAATATGCGTTTATTTTACAACGAACAGCACAATATTGGAGGTAATACGATAGGCATATAAGATGCGCACTAATGATCTACTGGTCTATCAAAAACGAACTAAAATAGGGAATGAGAATAGATAACATGTAAGGAGAGGATACAAACCTAGCTGACCTTTGGACGAATCGGGGAGGAGGTGCAGCTTGACATAGGGGTCTGCCAGTCCATTCACGTCCATTGGGGGCAGGTCTATGGCCCGATGTAGGGCTATCTGCAGGGTGAAAGCATCAGCGTCATAGGTCACTGAGAACTCCAACATACCACGATCTAAACAAAGTCATCAGTTTACGAAAAACAGCATCGAGAGTTCCGTTTTTTAAAATAACTTTAACTTTAAGAATTTTTTGAATAGTTTCAACAACTATTTAAAAAAAGTTTCATCATTTAAGATCAAGCCATCTGAGTGTTATGGTCAGAAATTTTACTAAACACCATTTATCTGATACGTTGAAACTGTTGAATACAGTTAAACGCCTATCGAGAAGTTAGCGGTTCGAGTCCCGCAAAGTTTAAGAAGTGGTTAGTTAGATGATCGCAATTTTTTTTTTTTACAAAACTGAGATATCTCTGAATCAGCGATAATTTTTCCTGTCAACTCTCAACCTGGGGAGCTTAAGATCAAAAAAGCGAAGCCAGCGAAATAGTGAAAGCTAAGTCTAGACAGGAATTATGATTTTTTAGATCTGATCACTTTTTTTTTAGTCTCTTTGCTTCTGGATAAACGACCCTAAATCATAGATTGATTCACAATTTTTACCAGACCATCGAAGGTAAGAAATCATAAAATTAAAGAAAGCTTGACGATTCCATGTATTTGAATTAGGAGAGCTCGAGCAATTATCTTTTTTGACCCAGTAACCTTAAACAGGTGATTAAACGGTCGTCAAGAGACCTGACCGCCACTTGTTTGTGGAGAAAATAAACCAGATATCCTGTTTTTGAAAGGCAGAGCATCCTGTTTTGTAAAACAAAATGTGAACTGCGTCAGCATTTTGCCACCACTACCATGTCAACAAAATTCTACCATTTCCGCTGCTACAGTCTTCAGCCAATTCACATTTTTTAAACTGTTTTTGTTGCTGCTCTTAACTCGTAAAACGAATTTGTTTAAACTAGTTGACACTGATTTCTATAGCTTACAACTTCCGCTTAAAAACGAAGGCTTTTGTTAGCTAAAAATAAAAAACTTACTTTTTCGGAAGAAAAATGGTCGTTCGTTCACAAAAGGCTAAATTGTACCGAATTTGCAAAAATGGTCATAAAACTGCACCTTTTTATTGATTGCGTCTAGTTGAACTCATATTAAAAAGGTCCGTCATCAATCAAAAAGGTGGTTGAAGTTCAAACCAATTCGAAGATCGATGGAAAAAAATGAGCACAGATCAGAAAAAAAAATCCGAAACCTCTTTTTTCAAACGAAGCAAAAAATGCAGAGCAATAAAGCGAGTTTTGAGAGTTAATATTATGCCTGGTTTTTTAAACGAACTTCATCATCAATTGTCTCGTTATTCGATAAAAACATCCAAAGTATATTTTAGAAAAAATGACGAATTTTCGTCTAACTTGAAGAATAATAAAACACGTCAAATGAAAGCGCGATGTGCCTTATGAAAATATTCTTATGAAAATTGAAAGTAAATAAAATTGGTCAGAGAAAATTTTATTGAAATTCTTTTCAAGTTGACGTGAAAACTCTAAGACAAATTTACGATCTCGAAATGTTTTCTTTTCGATAAATGCACGAGTATTGTGTCCCTAGAAAAATTGAACATGAAAAATGGATCTCAGTAATTTTACAACAGAAACATTTCAAAACGCAAGTATACAAAAAAAATCTTTTTCTGACGAAGAACCAAACTGTCTGCGCTTTTAAATGGCTGAATTAGTTTTTGTTTTACATAAAAAAATTTATTTTGTATAAAAAATGCACATCCCATTTATATTAATGCGCTTCATCACAAGTGATTTTCTGGATCTAAAACTACTAAGACATCTCTGTAAGCGTTACCACGGTCTTTTACGTTGATCGTCACATACAATACTCTCGTATAGTTGGGATTGGATTATTCCTGGGTTACATAGCCAGGGAAATACCTTGGACTTCCTACCAGGAAATTAAGGAGTGCAAGGCAATCCTGGAAATCCTACTAAAAACCATCTATATATTTTCCAACATCTTTAAGCAAAAACGAATTTAAAATCACAATTTTCAAAATGGCTGAACGATCGAAAGTTGAAAAGTCGGATTGATTTCCTAAGAAAAAAAATCCCTGTCAAGCAAACCTGCAAGATGCTAGGTGCATTTCCAGAAATATAAAAAAATCAACGTTTTTACAAATTTTTTGAAAAATTGTAGATTCTTTTTGAACGGTTTTAAATTGACGCGAAATCATTTCTATGCTGAACCAAGCTCTTTCATTAAAAAAATGAATGCAAAATATTTAAATTTTTGTCTATAACGTAGTCCAAACGCATATTTTTGCATAAAGAAGCCATCAACCACAATCTCGGCTTTGTGTAAATCAACAAAATTTGTTTTTAAGTTTTCAAATGACAAGATAAGTCTTCAATTGACAAAAGCTAGCTCAAATTTTTTAAGAAAACTTCTTCACGGTAGAAGCTCAAAATGCCATGAGAAAATCCTGCATTATTACGTTTTCGGAACGGTTTGCATTCCTCGGCAAAATTTGTTTTTCAGCAAAAACTTGGCAGTGCCTAGCTGGTTTCTGACAAAAAAATAAAAACCGACTCAGGAAGTCTCGGGCAACCCCTAAAAAACTTAGCCATGAATTTTTCATCTGACGCATGGAATTTCTTGGACAGGTGACTCGAGTTGCTTTTTCCAGAAAAAATGACGAATTTTCGTCTAACTTGAAGAATAATAAAACACGTCAAATGAAAGCGCGATGTGCCTTATGAAAATATTCTTATGAAAATTGAAAGTAAATAAAATTGGTCAGAGAAAATTTTATTGAAATTCTTTTCAAGTTGACGTGAAAACTCTAAGACAAATTTACGATCTCGAAATGTTTTCTTTTCGATAAATGCACGAGTATTGTGTCCCTAGAAAAATTGAACATGAAAAATGGATCTCAGTAATTTTACAACAGAAACATTTCAAAACGCAAGTATACAAAAAAAATCTTTTTCTGACGAAGAACCAAACTGTCTGCGCTTTTAAATGGCTGAATTAGTTTTTGTTTTACATAAAAAAATTTATTTTCTATAAAAAATGCACATCCCATTTATATTAATGCGCTTCATCACAAGTGATTTTCTGGATCTAAAACTACTAAGACATCTCTGTAAGCGTTACCACGGTCTTTTACGTTGATCGTCACATACAATACTCTCGTATAGTTGGGATTGGATTATTCCTGGGTTACATAGCCAGGGAAATACCTTGGACTTCCTACCAGGAAATTAAGGAGTGCAAGGCAATCCTGGAAATCCTACTAAAAACCATCTATATATTTTCCAACATCTTTAAGCAAAAACGAATTTAAAATCACAATTTTCAAAATGGCTGAACGATCGAAAGTTGAAAAGTCGGATTGATTTCCTAAGAAAAAAAATCCCTGTCAAGCAAACCTGCAAGCTGCTAGGTGCATTTCCAGAAATATAAAAAAATCAACGTTTTTACAAATTTTTTGAAAAATTGTAGATTCTTTTTGAACGGTTTTAAATTGACGCGAAATCATTTCTATGCTGAACCAAGCTCTTTCATTAAAAAAAAATAAATGCAAAATATTTAAATTTTTGTCTATAACGTAGTCCAAACGCATATTTTTGCATAAAGAAGCCATCAACCACAATCTCGGCTTTGTGTAAATCAACAAAATTTGTTTTTAAGTTTTCAAATGACAAGATAAGTCTTCAATTGACAAAAACTAGCTCAAATTTTTTAAGAAAACTTCTTCACGGTAGAAGCTCAAAATGCCATGAGAAAATCCTGCATTATTACGTTTTCGGAACGGTTTGCATTCCTCGGCAAAATTTGTTTTTCAGCAAAAACTTGGCAGTGCCTAGCTGGTTTCTGACAAAAAAATAAAAACCGACTCAGGAAGTCTCGGGCAACCCCTAAAAAACTTAGCCATGAATTTTTCATCTGACGCATGGAATTTCTTGGACAGGTGACTCGAGTTGCTTTTTTCAGAAAAAATGACGAATTTTTGTCTAACTTGAAGAATAAAAAAACACGTCAAATGAAAGCGCGATGTGCCTTATGAAAATATTTTTATGAAAATTGAAAGTAAATAAAATTGGTCAGAGAAAGTTTTATTGAAATTCTTTTCAAGTTGACGTGAAAACTCTAAGACAAATTTACGATCTCGAAATGTTTTCTTTTCGATAAATGCACGAGTATTGTGTCCCTAGAAAAATTGAACATGAAAAATGGATCTCAGTAATTTTACAACAGAAACATTTCAAAACGCAAGTATACAAAAAAAATCTTTTTCTGACGAAGAACCAAACTGTCTGCGCTTTTAAATGGCTGAATTAGTTTTTGTTTTACATAAAAAAATTTATTTTGTATAAAAAATGCACATCCCATTTATATTAATGCGCTTCATCACAAGTGATTTTCTGGATCTAAAACTACTAAGACATCTCTGTAAGCGTTACCACGGTCTTTTACGTTGATCGTCACATACAATACTCTCGTATAGTTGGGATTGGATTATTCCTGGGTTACATAGCCAGGGAAATACCTTGGACTTCCTACCAGGAAATTAAGGAGTGCAAGGCAATCCTGGAAATCCTACTAAAAACCATCTATATATTTTCCAACATCTTTAAGCAAAAACGAATTTAAAATCACAATTTTCAAAATGGCTGAACGATCGAAAGTTGAAAAGTCGGATTGATTTCCTAAGAAAAAAAATCCCTGTCAAGCAAACCTGCAAGCTGCTAGGTGCATTTCCAGAAATATAAAAAAATCAACGTTTTTACAAATTTTTTGAAAAATTGTAGATTCCCTTTTGAACGGTTTTAAATTGACGCGAAATCATTTCTATGCTGAACCAAGCTCTTTCATTAAAAAAAATGAATGCAAAATATTTAAATTTTTGTCTATAACGTAGTCCAAACGCATATTTTTGCATAAAGAAGCCATCAACCACAATCTCGGCTTTGTGTAAATCAACAAAATTTGTTTTTAAGTTTTCAAATGACAAGATAAGTCTTCAATTGACAAAAGCTAGCTCAAATTTTTTAAGAAAACTTCTTCACGGTAGAAGCTCAAAATGCCATGAGAAAATCCTGCATTATTACGTTTTCGGAACGGTTTGCATTCCTCGGCAAAATTTGTTTTTCAGCAAAAACTTGGCAGTGCCTAGCTGGTTTCTGACAAAAAAATAAAAACCGACTCAGGAAGTCTCGGGCAACCCCTAAAAAACTTAGCCATGAATTTTTCATCTGACGCATGGAATTTCTTGGACAGGTGACTCGAGTTGCTTTTTTCAGTGAAATAAAAACTGTTATGAGAAAAACTCACCAACCTCACAATTATAGTCAGTTTTTTTCAAAAATTTGTACAACAACAATAAAATTTGATCAGAAATTTTGTTTTGAAAGAAATTTCTGTGACTGACGTTCGATGTGACTTTTTTGAATTCATGGTTATATATTTTACTATGTAAACTGATAAATAATAAAAATCTTTCGGGGCAAAAATTTGAGTTTGCTAGCCATCCTTTCAATTCCCTGATTACTTGCAAATACATTTTAAATTTTAAAATACATTGTTTTCTGAAAATTACCACGCCTAACGATCTATTTCATTTTTTGTTTTGATTCAAAACAATTTTTAATATATGAACGCGGTCGATACTAACTTGTCCAACTAACTTTTTCAAATAAAAAAAGAACTTGGCTAACGATTCGACAAAAGAATAGATAATAGGGAAAAAAAATCTTCTTCTAGGATTTCTATCAAACACTGAAAATTTATCATTGTCTTTTTTGAGAGCAAGCAGTCTTTCAAAGTTCGATGGAGAAAAATGAGCACATATCATTTAAAAATGTATAAAAAAAGCTTTCTTTCAAATGAATGCTGCTAGGCAAAAAAGTAGAGAAATAAAGTGAGGTTTGAGACGTAATTAAATGTCTGTTTTTTTTCTAAAGTTATGTTTCTGAATATTTCTGAAAAAAGTGCTTAAAGCCTACATTTTTCATAGTAGCTGACGGAAAAACGTTTGAAAACCAGACATGAAACCTGTTAGGAACCTTTCCATAATTTAAACGAAATCAACTCTTTAACAAAATTTTTGAAAAAATGACGCTTTTTTAAACGGTTTTAAAATGACGCGAAATCAGTTTTATGCTGAATCAAGTTTTTCATTAAAAAAAAAGAATTAAAAAATGCTTAAATTTTTCTGTATAACGTAGTCCAACATCAAATTTTTGCACAAATTAACCATCAACCAAAATCTCGGCTTTGTATAAAACTACAATTTTTGTTTTCAGTTTTCAAATGGCAAGATTAATCTTCACTTGTGTAAGTTGTCAAAAGCAAATTCAGATCAACTTAATCTAAACTTAAAATTTTTCGTTGGATAACAGTTCAGTTAAAGACAAATCTGTTTGCAAAAACATATCGAGACAAGAATGCTACAAAAGAGAAACAACTGAGTGAAAAAAAAACTGTTTTGAAATCAACATTTTGGTTTAAATTTGCAATAAATTTTTCAAAAACATTTTTTATTGCTGGGTAATATGTCAAAGACAGATTTCAGATCAACTTAAGTTAAATTTCAAATGTTTTGTTGAAACACAGTTAAAGTAAAGACAAATTTCTTTGTAAAAAAGATTCGAGACAAGAATCGTACAAAAGTGAAACAACAGAGTGAAAAAGAAAATTATTATTTTTAAGTAAACATATTGAATGAAATTTACAAAAAGTTTTTCTTTTAAATATTTTTTTGTTGTTGGGTAAAAACTCAAAACTAGACTTCAGATCAATTTAAACTAAAATTACTAATTATCATTAGGTCAATTTAAAACGAAAACAAATCTGTTTGAAAAAATGAATCGAGACAAGAAGGCTACAAAAAAGGAGAGCGGGTAAAACTTGCAAAACAAAAACTCTCTCTTTACTTCATCCTCCAAAATGCCAAGTACAATATGTCTTCTGTGGCATCCAGTAAGTCAAACTTTCGATCAACTAGCTGTCATCCTTTCGATTTGACTAAGCTTCTGATTTAGATTAACTCAACGCCTAATACTTTGATGTTAAACTGCGAAAAGCTTATGTATTCAAAATTAGTTGAACTTGCCGAAAATTAAATCCCCCCTGGTTCTCCCGGAAATAAATGAACGTCAAACAAAGTCACTGTTTCATCCAACTTTAGAAAAAAGAAGCAAAAAAAACTGAGTTTAGGTGGCTTTCGACTTTTTAACAAGCCATTTCGGGCAGAAAATTTATCAAGTTTAAACGGCAATCAAGTCAAACAGGGCTTTGCCCTGATACAAGCAATCTTGTTTTATTTTCAAACTTTTGGCATCACAAGTTTTCAGTGGGTATAAATTAAATTGAAATTTTATTTTCATTGAACAAAATTTTGTTTTGAGAAAATCTCACCATCCACACATTTTTAGTCAGTTTCTATCAAAATTTGAGATTCTACAAATTAATATTATAGTATAATCAATACTTTTGTTTTAAAATAAAACTACTGTGATTTATTTTTGAACGACTTTTTTAATATAACTTACATTAGAATCTTTATTTTTTAGACATTTTCACAGCTTTTAACATAGTTATTGAACTAGTTTAACAAAATTTTCCCTCAGTTTAAATTGAAAGGAAGACGCAAAGTGGTATCTAAGGGTAATGTATTCAGTCAATTAAACTGATAAAAGATCGTTCTTTTTGCGGCAAAAATTCCAGTCACCATTTAACTTTTAAATTTTGTTTTGAGCCAAAAACTTATAAAATGTATAAAGCCAGCTGATATTTGTTTGATACATGTGATTCTGTTCTATGAAAAATTTTAGCTACAAAAACGTTTCACGATTCTACGCAAAAATTAGAAAATTGAAAAAAAATCTCAAAGAGACCTATCAAACATTGGAATTTTATAATCGGTATTTTTTTGAAGAGTTCTCAAAATTAGCGGTCTTGCAAAACAAATATTAGTACACTTTTTGTGTCCTTTTGTTCCCACAAATTAGCAGTGGATAAGAAAAATCCGTAAGACGATATGATATGACTTAAATCTGCGCAAAGTCTGCCACAAATTCTTAAGTGTTTTTGAACAAAAAATCTCAAAATTATTTAATTTTATGTGCTGCTTAAATTACTTGAGCATTAAAATTTTTGAGCCAAATTTAACTTTTCTATAAATCTGAAATTGCTATAAGCGCACAGGAAATAAGCTTAACATTAAGGTTCGTGCAATCTTTCTGAAATTTTTCGGCTATAAGTCAGAAATTGGTTCTTTCATTATAAAACTGCTTTTCAAATATAACTGCTAAAAAATTAAATTTTGAAAAGAAGTTGAAGTTGTGATACCAATCATAAAAATCATACATTTTTGTCTGCAATATTTGTATGACGAGCCATTTTTCATACAATTCAATTATTGAAATGATCGAATAGGTCTCTCCGATGATTAATCTGAAAAATATTAGGTGAGACCGGTTTTAGGCACATAACAAAAAAAGGAGATTGCTGGTGTCGGAGCGAAGCTTTGAATGTTTTAATTGCCCGTTAAAGTCTAAGTAATAACTACAAAAAATGTCGATTTTTGTCAAAATAAATTATTATGATTTTTTTTCTTCCGAAAATATTTTCCCACACGATATTCAAAAAACAAACCGATGCTAGCTTGCCTCAAATAAAATAAGAACGGTATATGAGCCGGAACATATCAGCCTACGCGTTCATAGTCTCAAACAATTCGCGCAAACAAATTGAACCAAATTAGCCAAACTGGAAATTTTCAAACCCGTCATACCTTAACTAAAATTGGCTATAAGTGATTTGAAATTTGAGCATTTCAACGCTGGTTTGTTGGCAAATAGCGGAAAAGGACTTGAACTACAGTAAATTTTGGAAAAGGAAACTAAAAAAATCAATACCTCTTATAGAGTTTATAAGAATTTACGTCCTTTTTTGAGCGAGGCATGTGGATAAAATTTTCCTTATAACATTATTAATTGACTACATTCGCATTGACTAACAGTTGCATTAGCAAAATGAATAACCAAAACCAAAACAATTTGTTCTATTCAATTTTTCTAAAATTTTTTGAGACTTTGATCTTTTGTTGCCGGGAAAGCTCTTTAGTAAGGTTCGAATTTATATTTTTCAAAGCTTAATTAGGTTTTTTCTTTACTCACTTGCTTTGATTGCCCCTAATTGAACTAAATAGCACAGTTTAAAAAAATAAACAAAGATGCCTGAATACAAAGTTTTTTTCCATTTCGTGGTCGGATGGTATAACACATGAAAAGAAAATCAAAAATGTATCCAAATCGATTTGCTGTGTGAAGAAGAAAGAGGGTGTGTCAGTTCAAGAAACCATTTCTGAACTATTGCTAAAAATACATCTGAGAGCAATCGGAACTTACGTTTGTCCGCCTTCATTTGAGATATATCCGAGTTAGACTTGGATAGTCTTCGGCCGAGCGCAACTTTATTGCGATTGTCTCCGAGAAATGGGTTCGGACTGCGACTTCGCGACTTACTACTACGGGACACGACTGACAGCGCCGTCGTTAGTTGACCCCGTAAATTAGACATAATATGTTGTAATTGGTTACTTATAATCAGTTATCAGTTATTAACAGTTGTTAAAAACCTCAGGCAACTCTGGCTAATCGATAGGTGCAACTTTTGAAATGAATTTTGAAGGCCTTCTTCAAAAAAATTAAGTTTTAAGCAATTTTACAAAAAGAGAACGATAAAATAAACGGTGGTAAAAACTTCAGGTAAGCTATGCATTAAGATTAGCATGGTAATGAAGAACAAAAGAAAATAGAACCAATTACTTAATGGTAATGGGACTGGCGAAAAGGTAATAACGTTATTTAAAAGTTCATAACGACGGCATTGGGATATCTAAAATTTCTCTAAAAGGAATTGTCGTCTTGGAAAAGGCGGTAAGTACTTTCCTTAAACTAAAACATTGGAGTAAAATAGCTTTTTATCTATAGATAGCAGAAGACGACTTCATTTGTTTTCTTAAAATCAAATCAACTGAAATTAGACCTGAAACTAAACAAAAACTCTAATTAAATGGCAGTTAAAAAAAGCAATGTATTTTTATCTTTCCATGCATGTAATTTTATCTGAATGCTTTATTTGGCTTTTTTTGTCAAGGGAGAAAAAGCACTGTGGCAAAATAAACCTGCTTATAACTTGTCTTATCAGCAATGTTCTAATGTGCCAAAAGTTGGTAATTAGTTGCTTAGTGAAGCACAAAATGCAAATTGGCAAAACAAAAATTGATTTTTTAACATTACATGCAAGTGTCACAAGATACCTGCCATAATAAACCCCCTTCACCTCTTTCACACCCGGCTAGGATGGCGCGGGGGATACGTCGAAAGGAGATTGAAGCGGAACATCCACTACCTCATCAACTTATTTTGGCTCCCTCTCATGAAAATGGGCAAAACAAACAAAATTGGGCTAAAATAATATAAATAATTGAGAGAAACCAGGATGGGGTAGAAAAATTTGTACCAGTTTGTTTTATGACATTACCTAGTGTTACCAAATTATCAGCTCTTTTTTTTGACAAATTAAAGAATATCCACCGATCCAAAATTTTGTGAAAGCGCAATTGGCGCTTATGTATGCATATAATTCAAAAGCGCGTGCAAAAAGAAATGTTTTTTTTTGACACAAACTTCCAGAAATTAATTTTTTCGGCAAGTTCATATTTTAGTTTTGTTATGTTGAAACTGCTTGATAAATTGAATTGGTGGCCTAATGAAGTGGACTAAATTTTCAAAATTATTTTCAAAATTGTTACCCTGAACCCCTCGAGAAAACTTTGATCAGCTTCAACAGAAGAGTCTATAAATTTCAAATTACAAAAAATAAGGTTTTGCGGAAGCACATTTCTTTTTTTGTTATAAATGAAAGCAGGTAAAGCAAACAACATCAAATTACATAACTTTGATATGGATGCAAAATCTAGATGGGTCCCTTATGTCATAAACTGAAAGATGCGAGAAAGTTAAAGAATTATGGCACGGATGAAAAGAGTTTAGCTTAGCTTTGATTTTACCCCATATTGATTTTGAAGTTGCGATGGCTTGAATGAAATTATAATTTCAGAGTACAGCTACAATGATGTGGTAAGTAGGGAAAGTATTAGTCTAAGACGTCCTTGTTTTCTCGACGCACAACCCCTAGGGATTCGGAAAACAGTTAAACCAACAGCCCATGTCTAGGAAAGAGTTCTACTTGAGTGGTACAACTTCTATTTAAGGCTTCAACGTGCACCATTCCTTTCAAGTCTGAGCAAAAACAAATTTGATCAAATTATTGAAAAAAAAATATTTGACAAAAGTATTTGAGAACTTGATGCGACTTTCCTTTGAAAAAATCCAATGAGCTCTCACAATATCCTATTGAAAAAGTAAAGCGGAAATGAAAAAATTAAACCTAGATAAAAACAAACATAAACGTACAGGTGTTTTGCGCTTGAATTGAACTGTAATAAGATTTTTGCATGACGAAGTTATCCATAAAAATGTCCAGGATTGATCGAGTTTGACTGAACTAACACATGTGCCACCCCCTGTTTTTTACAAATAAGGTAGGGGGAAAGTAGAAGTAGAATGAGAGGGGAAGGATGGAAGTTTAGCTGACGTCATTGCAAACAGAAAGCCCCCCCCCCCACCCCCTAAAACTTAGTATATATTGGCGCAAAAGGCGGTCAGCCAAAAATTGATATCTCGAAGAAGTACAAGGGGCGGGGGGGGGGGGGGTTTATGGAAGGTAACCGTTGGGTCGGCAGGGGGTCCAATCCCTGGTTTCATTATTTACAACGTTTGGGCTCTGTTGACCCAAAGGGAATGAGGGTCTTTTCGGTTATACCCCCCTAAAGGAATAAATTTAGCAATTCAAATTTTGGGTTGAAATTGAAAGCGGGAATGATTCTACGGTAAGATTAAGAGGGACAATCAAATCATCAATTTTTTTCAGTTCGCGCGCAATATGAAAAGAAAAACTGATGAAACCACTTAAACTTAAAACTGTAATTGGTTTTTCTAAATGTAGGAAGTTGACAATGAATTTGAAAATTGTATCTATTTTTTTTAATTGTTATAAGCAGCTTTCAGTAACTTTTTTTTTAAACTAAAAACAACGGTAATTTTTATCCTTAAGCTTGGAAATGAAGCAAAATGCTTATTTATTGCATTTCATATCAGAATCAGTTAACATTAATTTCAATATACATTTTTAAAATTTCTTTTTGCAAAAGGCCAACGTATACCTTTTACATAAATTTATAGTGCATATATACATTAACAATTTATGAAAAATATGATATTGGGCAATCAAGTCTAACAGACGTGAAAGTCAAACGCCAATCATTTTTTCGGAAATCAGCTTTTTTAGTCCTTAACTTCAGAGAATCAATATAGAGAAAACACATAGACAAAAATGTATTCTGAATGAGTATAAGGGTTATGAGCGATTATCTTCTTTTCACCTTTTGTGTTGGTTTTTGATATAATTTTCGCAAGTTGAGCATTTCTTCCTGAAACAAAACGACAATTTTTGAACGATTATTTGTAGTTTCAGGCAAAAAAAAATGATAGCTGCAATCAAAATTCAATTTGGGCCGTATTAGTGCTGCGGTTTAAAATTTTATTTCAATTTTCTTGTCTAATGATTTGCTCAAACGCAAGTAACTTTAAACTTTGTTGACTTTACTTAGTACACTAAATTTTAAACTTTACCAGACTGACAAACGACTATTAAAATATTTTTAAGGATAAACCGTAAAACGATGAAAAGTGAAATTTTAAAGCGCCTATGATCAGTTATGGTAGAATGTTACTGCTAAATTTGAACCAAGTATTTTTTTTGACAAACAGCTGAATTCGCCAAATTTTTTTAAACAAAACATGTTAATGCAAACTAAATGCAGACAACCGATTGAACAATTAACAGGATTATAACAACCGCGTTTTTATCACAGAATCAATCAGCTGCATAATTTTCCTTGATATATTATGATTGGCATGATACTGTTTTTGTAAATATTTGATTGACATTTATAGTTTGGCATTCTAACAAAATCACTTTTATCATCCTGATGATTTTTTGTATTTTACTTGGGAGCATTAATTTAAAAAAAAAGTTGTGAATTCAAACAACGAAGTTTTTTTTAAATTTCCGTTTTCATTCCGAGCATCTTGAACAGTCCGTAAACCTGAATATTTGAATTTTCTAACCCCTTTTTTGAAGTACCTGAGAATTTTTCTTGAATTTTTCTCAATTCACAAAACATATGCTTTAGAAAACGTTTGACTTGATTCCGAATTTTCAAGAAAACTCGAAAGATTTATTCGTGGGGTGTTTTTTTTCCGTACAATATAGGGCATCGTAACTAAGCGTTTTCGACATATGCCTTATAACATCTGAAAAATACCGTTGTCTTGAGCCCGAATATAATAAATTCCAAGTATTTCACCAGTGATTCATTTTTGCTAAGTTATAATGGTTCGAATGTGGGACTACTTTGGCGACTATAGTTCAAGCTGGTATAATGAACGCTCGATATGTTTCATTTTTTCGAAGCGTAAGCGACAAACTGAATCCTTCCAAATTGGATTGAGGCAAATAATACTCTTGATGTTCTGCTATACGTTAAAAAACATACCAGATGGGACTTAACATAAATAGTGGGTAACTTAAAAAAAATTATGTTCGAAATTTCTGATCATTTTGAATTATTTTATTAGAAATTGTTTGAAGCAAAAAGCTTGTAATCGACGATAAAGGGCAGTCGAAACGTTCAATGCTTTGTCTTGATACAACAGTCTAGTTTTATTTCGGTTTGTTTCCGATAGTTTTCACACCACACAAATTTTTAACGACAACATTTTCTATTTCGCGTCTAATAATGCATTATTTGGAATGAATTTTCAATTGCTTCTGTAAAAAGGTAAATATGTAAAAGAGCGCTTTCAAAATTCAAAAATAGCCCAATGGTTGAATCCATGTAACTTTTCTAAAAAAGTTACAGGTAAACCTTCGCCTTAATTTTAAGATCAAAACGAAAAACTTTCAGACTTTTCAAAAATCCATCGAAAACTGTTATTTGGAGTCGAAAATTGTCTGAACAGAAAAGAGTTACAGAAAAAATGGAAATTACAACAATGAAAAAAAAATCAAAAAACTTCATTTTAACCTCACGAGTCGGAGCGATACAACTCAAGTGGTGAGTGTGACCGAATGTTCTGTCTACCCTTTAAAGGGTGTGAAATGACTTTTAAAGACAAAATCAATTTTAAACAAAACGCTAGATAAAAATTTTATTGTTTCAAATTACTCTATTATTGTTTTTCATTGTTCCGAACCTTTTTCTCATATTTTCCATTGTTAGAAACAACTTTAAAATGAAAACTAAATCAAGCGTGCTTCGAAAATCCCAACTTTCAAAGGCTAGTGTTCTTATGAAAGTGGATTTTTGAAGAAAAAATTTTTTAGTTTTAACATTTTTGAGATGATGACAATTATCTACAAAAATCAACAGAACAACAAACAAACAACCAAAACAGAGCACTTACTTCGTTTTTTTGAAGAAATTTGAGCAAAATCAACGAACGCCGATCAAAATCACTTAATGAAATGAAACATAGAGCATATATTGAGCAAGTCTTAACTTTTTCTTAGCTTCACATCAGAAGGAGAATATGAGTGACTTTTATTATCCTAATTCAATAATAAAAAAAAACTAATCTAGGAAAAAAATTTTCTGTTTTTTTCCGGAAACGCGATAAAATTATTTAGAAGGGGGGAGGAATAGGCAAAAGGCGCCAACAACAAAACGGAACCAGAAAAACTATATGACTGAAGCTCTTATTAGCAGATTGATTTTCATCCTGTTATTAAATATTTAACGTGAATATTTTTTTGTAAACGATTCAATTTCATATCGAATTCCACACAAACTCACACATGTTTATTCGGAAGTTAAGATTTGGGCAAAAACGATTATTAACAGTTAGAAAACTGAAAGCTGAACTGTTTATTTACGCGGCCACTGTTTCCAATTTGTGGCGTCAAAAAATCTGAATTTTTCAATCAGCAACTTTTCTTTTGCAATAACTACTAAGATTTTGTTTTTACCTGCGTTTGGATCAGTTCTATTTTTAGACCAGATAGATCAGGCCTCCAACTTTTTTAGCTGGATGACTCAAAAATATCTTACAATTCATTTATAGAAAAAAAACGCAAATGTTGTTGTTGCTAAAATTGAAAACTTCAATTGTATTTAAGACGACCTCAGAGATAAACGAAGTAAATTTTCTATAAACGAAAATAAATTGAAATATAAAATTTCAAAAACTCAATAACTATAAATAGTAAAAACTATTAACAAAACCGACCAAGCAGTGAAATTAGAAAAGCAGATAATTGCATGCAGTTTACAAATCATTTTTTCATAGATTGATCAAATTTAAAAAAAATCAATTTAATTTTTTAGAAAGTAACTAAGCGAATAGAAACAGTTATTCGCTAATAAAACTGCAGAAAAGACTATTTTGAAAGCGCGAAAAAAAACAATAAGCTAACTCAATTTTTATCTGTTAATTGCGCCTATTTTTTTGAGGCCTCGCGGTATATTAAATACTATTGAATTTTTACTTATTGTAAACTTGCCTCAAAGCGTAAACTTGCCTCAACAGGAAATAGTTGTTTTTTTTTATAGAGTGAAAATGAAGATGAAACCAAATTTGTATTGATTTTCTTTGTTCATTTTCAATCATAAATTTAGCCACAAAACTTACGATCGAATTAATTTGCTAGGTATTTTGGATTGAATGAAGAGGTGAAGCTAAGAAGAATTTTTGCGTCCAGAACCCGAAAAAAAGAATTGAAGAAAATTGAAAATAGTAGTGAAAGAGTACAAAATATCAAAAAAAAATTTAAATTTTATGTCTTCATTTTATACCCCACACCCCAAGTAAAAAGAAACACAAAAATGTGTTTAACGTATTGTATTGTTATATAAAGACCAGCTTGCTGTCCTTATTTTTCCGAATCTTGAAGAAAGTGACGCAATATTTGAGCTCGGGTGCTTTTTCCTCCAGACAAAAATTGACTTTAAGTAAATTTTTTGCCAGAATTTTTTATCAATCAAACAGTGTTGTTGCTTTGAGCTCAAATTAAAGAAGTTTTGCACCTGTGATTGTTTTAGTTAGGTTATGGAAATTTAATCATTGTCAATTTGAGACAACAAACGCTCGATATGTTTTGCGGAATTAACTCCCAAAAATGGTTCCAAATTGGCAAATTTGGCTGAAGAAAGCTATTTGGACTATTAAATATTTCAATCTAAGCAAGAAATACGGTTTTTGCACTTTGCTTAATGTGTGGAGTGATTATTTAAAAAAAAGCAAAAAAAATTACGATAATCGTTTTTTTTTTGAAAGTTTCATTATTTTTCAAAGCGAGTAGTACTCAATAGAACTTAAAACGGAGTCGGAATGTTCCGGGCTTCACACGGTATGAGCAGCCTTGTTTCAATTGAGAATAGTTTTTTCCCCTGTCAATGCCCTGAATGTTCCGACTGCCTTTTAAGGTCTATGGAGCAGTATTAACATGGAAAATTTAAATGTAATAAAATAAAATTAAATTTTTTTTTCTTATAATTTTGAGATTTGTTGTGAAACGCCATAGTGAGTTCAAAGTGATAGATTTTTCTCCTATTAAAAAATTGCATTCAAAATTAACAAACTTTTCTAAAAAGTTTGAGATTTTGCTCCAATTGAAAAATCAATTATCGCATATAATCTTTCTTGAACCAATTTGGAAACGATTTCTAAAACGGATTAAATCTAGCTCACGCGTTGATAGCGCGAAATTTATCGCGCATTAGTTGTCATAAATTGGCCAAAATGGCAATCTTTAAACCCCCATAACTTCACAAAAAATGATCACAGGTGAAATATCTTTTCAAGTTTAAGCTCAAGACAGACAACAATAGCTTTCGAATGATGTAAAAAAAATTGTTCAAAAATTGCTATTTGAATAGTCGAAATTTGCCTGAAGAAAAAACCCATCCCGAGGAAAAAATATTCCGTTACTTTCGTTACGAAAGTCGGAACAAAAACCACCCAAAGCTTGAAGCATAAGTTTTCTGTCTTTTTGAAAAATTGGAACAGTTATTGATCTATTAGACCAAAGTTGAAGTTATTACAGGTTCTTCATTCAAATTACTAGTTTTCAACAAAATTATCGAACAATTTATTATTTTTAAACAATTTTTTTGACTTTCAAGCTAAAAACAAATCGAAATATATTTTTTTGAAGCATCGCATTTACCTTTCGGTCTGCAGTTTGCGAGTTTTTCCTCTGAAAAATATTTTCATGGCAGATCGCCGTTGAATTAAAATTGTTTTAAATTTTGTGTTGAAACTATTGTTTTTCAAACCTATTAAAAAGACGTCTCTGAAAAGAAGGCAATCGTTTTTCTTTGTTATTCTAATATTTCAAAGGTAGGTTCAGCAGCTGCGTTGCACTTTTAACGGTATTCACTGTCTCAGTTTCAAAAGTAGTTCCAATAAGTTGACCAATAAAACTATAAGTTGTGCAAAAATGTTATTAACGTTGTTCAACACATTTTTCTAAGGTTCCAAGACAATTTTGAAGATCATATTTTGTGATTCAAAAGTAAAGCGGTCCCAAATAAACGGTCAACTTTGAAAAATGAATGAAAACAAAAAAAACGACGCAATTTGAATAATTAAAAATCATTTCGCATAATACCATTTCATCAGTTGAAACAAAAATCAGGAAATAATCTCTGTGAGGGTCAGCAATTGTACAAAAACCATCAAACCGTGCCCGTAGAAATATTCAGTAGCGAGCCAGTGTATGGGGTCAGGGCCGACCGCCACATTCAAGTTGGGTTGCTAATATTTTTTCCCGAGAACCATCCTTTGGTATAGTTTTAAGACAGCCATTTCTGGCCGACCAACCAGAAATGGCTGCTTTGTTGGTTGTCCTTGACTGTCCAAATGTTTTATAAAGTTACCCTTGGCGCCATTATGTACTAAATTGCGGCTTGAAAAACCGCGAGTTTTCTGTCAAGTTTTCTCTAAAAAGTGCTCAAAACAGGCATTTTTTCAAAACTGCTTGCAATTGTCTGAAATTATTCGTGTTAGTTGTCTTTTTTGTAAGAGAGTAAAAAATAAGGGGCTTTCATTTTCATCATTGCATGTTAACTAGCAAAACCTTATTGAATCAGCATTAACATAAGGAGCGCTTCAGTTCTGAATAACTGAAAAGAGATCTTAGCAGCCTCGTTTAAATTTCCAAGCCAAGAGGAAGTGTGACAGGAAATGAACACTAGTTTAACTCAAATTAGGGAACAAAATGTAGTCTATAAGCAGATAGTGTGAAATAAAAGATTAAACAAATATCCCGAATAGCAGTGACTTTTTCTAGAAAAATCTTTGAGATCTTCTTTGACAACCCTGGCGCCACCTAACAACCCCCTCCTACGCTTAAGTTTCATTTCCCTCCCCCTAAATTTCAAATCTTCCAATTTCACATTGCTTTTGCGACTAAACGCTTTTGCTATAAAAGCATGTAAAAGCGTTATTTTGACTGCGTACCTGATTGATATTACGATGTTAAATTTGTCCGTTGGTTTTTTAAGGTTGTCTAGCTTTATTACATGATAAATATTACGTTGATTAAACTTTCGAAATTGAAACCCAAAAGTGGGAAATGGAAAATAAGCGAAAACTCCAAAGTCTATCGGACATATGAACTTACCCGCACTGACAAAAATGAATTAAGATTGATTTTAATAGGAAAAAAGTATGTAGATTTAAATGAGATCGTTTTTAGTATGAAAAATTACGAAGATTAAATGTGAAAGGTTAAGATTGCTTTGGATCAATTTCAAATCAATTTTAATTGATCTTAAATCCCAGCTAAAAATGATCCACGTCGATCAAATTTAATCATTTTTTAAATTGATTGTTTATATTAAATCGTCTTAAATTGTTTATGTGTTTTGAGGGATTAAGACTGATTTAAATCATTTTTTTAATTCGAATTTCAACCGTTTCAACTTTGCGTTGTATTGATTCTTGCCCATCATAAAAGACCAATTACACCTAAAATAACAAAAAGTAGCATAAATAAATAGTTTTTAAAGAAAATCTATAGCATTTTATTGCTTCCTTGTATATTTTGAGCTCAAAATTGGATGTTTTTTAAAAAAAATTGAGCTTCAAAAAGTGACCGTTTTTTGGACTTTTTACGTAGGTTTCTTGCCTAATATCTGATTTACAATGATAGTTTTTAGTGATTTTATTACAAATTATTAAATTCAAAGTATGATTTATTGTGACCCTTTTCTTGATATGTTACTCAGGTTATTGCCATAAATCTGATTAACAATGACAATTTTCTATAATTTTGTTGCACAATTTTGAGCTCAAAATTTGAAATACCGATCATTTTCTTGATTTGTTCTATAAATTTTTTGCCTAAAATACAACGATATTTTTTGATGATTTCAATGTATTTTTTTGAGCTCAAAATTTGATTTATTGTGACCCTTTTCTTGATATGTTACTCAGGTTATTGCCCTAAATCTGACAAGCAATGACAATTTTCTATAACTTTGTTGCATATTTTTGAGCTCAAATATGAGTTTAGATCGAATACTTTTTGATTTGTCGCATAAATTTTTGCCAAAACTCTAATTTACAATTAGATTTTTGATGATTTCATTGCAAATAATAGAGCTCAAAATTTGATTTATTGTAACCCTTTTCTAGATTTTTTATTTAAAAGGATGGAGTTTATTGCAGTTTTTAATACTCAAAATCTGATTTTAGTGGACCACTTTTTTCAACTCTCTAACATCTAACCCGAGTGTCTTTATTTAAGAAATCAAGAATAAAATATTTCAATTACTTTTTTTAAATTGCCTGTTTTTTTGCCGTGTCAGCAGAAAAATCGATTTAAATTGATTTGCTCAGGGGTCTTTTAATATTAATTTAAATGGATTTTTTTTATGATTCAGATGGACTTAGGTGAAATTCGGGTGGATTTTAGGGAGTCAGAAAATCCATCCAAATCGATTTAAATCGATTTAAAATCCATTTCAGTTCCCAAAATTAAAACTGTTAATCAATTTTGATCAAATTAAAATCAATACAAATCAATCCAAAATCATCCTGATACATTTTGCGAGAACAAATAATAGCATCGTTGAACTTATTCATCTAATACAGAATTGCCACCCATTTAAAGAAAAGCATTAAATTAGCATTAGCGCCTTCCATATATAAAAAAAATCAGATTTTGATAAATTCTGATTGGTCGAAAATTCGACTAACTTAATCTACCTAACAATTATCAATTTTCTTGGAACGGGGTGATTTCTAAGAAGATCCGCATATCGCTAAGAGGTTGCAGCCTCGCATAGTTTAGTTACTCTTTTCAGGAAGGTCAAGTTTTCCAGAAGGTTCAAGCAGCCTCTTTATTTCATCGCATCCAAGGTTGGCTAGCCAAAATTTTTACTTTTTGTTGTGAAAAATGAGATATTTGCCGAATAATCAAAGGAGGCACTTTCATGGGACACTGTCATTATCATGTATCCGATAAAGTGATACTGCAGTCTGTCAAATATAGTTAAGCAAAGCTTTGAAATCACCTCAATCATAAGCACATCGTTTAAAAAACAGGAAACTTGATGAGGCACTTATTTTAGTTTAAAACACTTTTAACTATTAAAGAATCAAGTGTATTTGCCATTATTCAAATCTGGGGTGTTTTGAAAAATTATTATTTTTAAATTTAGACAAAATATTTATGATTTCATTCAAGTTCACATTTGTTTATATTCATTTATTACATGGAAGACAAAATAGATGCTGGATCTACTCAACAATCCAAAAAATCCAACCTAAGAGTAACTAGTGAAGAACTTTTCTACCTCTAAAAACAAGAGTTTTCTTTAGAGGCATCTAAGTTTGCTGCATTCTGACTGGTCGAAATTCGCTAACTTAATCTACTTATGAACCATCCTCCCTTTTTGCAAAGAGGGAAATTATTAAGCAGATACCCCGCTCCAAACAAGGTTGCTTGTATCGAATCTAAATGTTTCGATGGCCGTTTAAAGCCATAGAAAAATTTTTTTCTTGCCAAAGTTTGACAAATTAAAAAAACTCAAAATCTTTTATTTTCCCCCAGTTTTTTATTCACTGGTGTTTGCTCCATTGATAAGTAAGGATGGGTGCTGCCTCTTTGCCATTTTAGTCATTAACTTCAATAATTCAAATATATGCAACTCCCCGACGCAACAGAACTCAAATTTGTCTTTTAGTTTCCGGAGGATGTCTGTTTTTCGTAAGTTGAAGCAATTGCGGAGTATCAATTTTTGTAGTTTTTCAATTTTAACAAATTGGGTTTTAGTAGCAGTTCCATATATTAGTACAGAATGTTGATAGTTTGATTGAATATAGGTTTTGTGAATGATTAGAAGTTGGTTTTGAGTATAAGTTTGACGCAAATGTTGTTAGGTGGACGAACTTCGAGATGTTCGTTTAAAAACCTTTTTAATATGCAACCTGAAACTCAATTTAGCATCCAGATTTAAAAAATTATATTTTATGGACGTTTCTCGATTGGGTTAATTTTGGTCCAATTTTTAGATTTAATGTTTTATCCTGGTTAAAAACAGAAACAAAAAGCTCAACAACGTAGTTTAATTTTAACTGTCAATAACGAATGTTCGTTTTGGAAATTTTAGTTAAGAAAATGTTGACACTTACATCCTTGTTATCTCATTTTGAGTTAGTTTTAACAAAAAAGTGTCAGCCACCAAAGTTTCCTGAAATAAAATTATTAAACTGATAAACACAAACAATTTCGGAATTTTGAAATCAAAGATTTGTTGGATAAAACTGACATTTTTTCAGCCTAATCGGTTTCCTTAACTTTACCCCTTGTCTCTGAGCCAAAAACGTTGCGACATTTAAATGATAGTTGGTTGCTCTAATATTCGGAGCACTCCTATGATTCGAGAAGGAGCTATGCCGGGGTTTTGCTTTCTGAGATACTCATCGCAACTTTACAAAGTTTGATTGAAACAAATTTTAAACATAAAAAATTTGGGAAAAATCCTGGCTTTCTTGTTTCTATTATTTCGACTTTCAAAATAAACTGAATGTGAATGCGCATTGTGGTTCAGTCTTGTTTATCTTCTTAAAGAGCCACTTTTGAATTTCAAACAAAATTTTTCACAATCTGAAAGGTAGTTTTAGCATAGAAATGAGAACTAGAATTGAAAAAAAGAGCTCTCTCTCTCTCTCTAAAAAAAATCATTTACAATCAAAATCCGTAGCAAATAAGAAGTTTTAATATTTACCATTTGGGCTAATTTGTGAAGTTTAACGCGCGATGTTTTTGTGCTATTTATGCCCAAGCGCCGATTCAATCCTGCTCTGAAACTATTCCAAATTGACTCGAAATAAGCTATTTGGTCTTAGTGATATATTACAAGACGCTAATTATATCATTTTGTAATTCACATTGTGGGGGTTTGAGTTTTTTCGACTATTTTTTTCTTTATTTGAACATTCAGCTATTTTTAAACTCATATATTTTTTGCAAATAAAAAACTTAAACTTTTGAAAAAAGGTTCATCGAAATTATTCAATAGACTTTAGAGGGCAGTCGAAACATTCAGGGCTTTGGCCTGAAACGAGCAGTCTTGTTTATTTGCGCAAGTTTTATTCATTTTTTAAGCTGTGCTTAAAAATGAATAAAAGAGTCTTCCTCGTTGTACAAAAAGCGTTTGAAAAAACGAATAAAAAGATAAAATAAGGCAATTTTTTTAAACGTTTTTGAAGTGATTACTGTAGTCAGAACACACTGTACTAGCTGCACAGCTATCGACTTCCCATATTCATTCTCAAATAATTTTGTACGGAAAAAATGTTGATAAAAATTATGCGAAAAACGCTTGCATGCAAGTTATGCTGATCTTTGAGCAAGCCAAATGTGGATATTGTGAAGATAAGTATGTTTCATGGGTAATTTTTTGTGGGAAAAAGAAAAATTTTCGACCCTTGTGATATTTTTGAGCAATGAAAAACTTTTCAAGACGATGGACGTTTGCATCAATTTAATGTACAAATGAAGCGCTTTTAAGCAACATTTCGAATATAAACGCCGGTCTGTCTAGGCGCTGGTCTGTCTAGCAGCCGGTCTGTCTATGTCTACCATGATAACATTTAGCTGTATTTACATCAGAGCGAATACGCTTTCTGAACAAGTTTTTCAAGTATTCAATTGAGAAAAATTCTTTTTAATTCACCCACTTGATTATTTTCAAGTTCGTTTGTGAGACAATTTATCGAAGGTATGTCATCTCATCTAACCTGAACAACATTTCTTCTGATTTCAACAGAGAGAAATGCAAACAAACTAAAAAAGTGGGACAGAAAAAAAAATTGAAAAAATATCAAAATCAAGGCCTGCGCAGCCGAAACACGTCAAAATGAAACCAAGGCAACAGTCATCATAGTGAAGTAGAGCCTTTTTTATTACGATCTGTATAGCTTTGTATGATTTTTGGTGTTTTGCACTGTAAATGCACCGCAACACAAACTGCATGTGAATAGCTCTTCAAAATAGAGGTTAAGAAATTATAACTGACCTTCGTATTTGGAGTTCTCTTCAGTAACTGAACAGTTGACCGATTGGGCAGGCGGGGAGTTGGATGCACTGCTGTCGAGAGGGAGTTGGTAGGCGGGGTTGTGGAGGGAGGCAGGGGACATTGGTCCACCACTGCCTACCCCGTGGCTGCTTGGAGAGGGCGACACAGACATGCGACGACTACTGATTTGCGAAGTGTCACTTGCCACGCGAGAAGTTACTGTAAAATAATCCACTTTAGAAAATCAGGTCACATAATAACACTTGATAGTTAAAGTGAAAACAGATAACTGATGATGACGCAGTTATTTCTGATTACTATTTTTATATCGAGTTTTATGGAAACTTCAACAGTAGTTCTTAACCCATTTTTTTAGTTTTCGAAAATAACGAAAATTTTAACAAATTACTTTGCTTCAATTTTTCTAATTTTTAGATAGCAGGTTTAGCTTCCATTTATCAAAGCTCCATTTGCTTCGTTAACTCGTTACAAAGCCAAACTATGCACTGGATAGGCGCACAATTGGAATCAAGAGACAAGTTTTTAAGCAAGCTAACATTTCGTCGGAACGATCAAAGGAAACGCAAAAAGAGAGGAATATCAAAGATATTGGTCTTTTTGCGGAATCCGCTAAAAATTCACAAAATAAACACTTTGACCTTGTAGTTCTCCAGTTTAGTTTTTCGATGAAATTTAAACAGAGGTTTTTTCTGATATTTCAAACATTTGATTTGCCGAAAATTTTTAACTGTAAGTTTTGCTTCCGATTTTTAATCAAAACTGATTTTGAGAACAGTTTAGATTGAACATGCAGCTGGTCACTTTCGAGTTTTTGGTTGTAAAAATTCTTTACAAAAAACTGCTCAAAAGTTTCCATGTGTTTGTCGAATAATTTTTTTAAGAACAAGATTCAGAAACTTAAAATGGAAAAACCAACAGTTTAACTAATTGATGACGTACTTCGATTATAGTTAATGAAAAAGAATGTTCATATTACGGAATTCTGAATGATCACATACATTGCCCTTTAAAGTATCTTGCAGTTCTTTGAAATCATTCATACAGTTGTCCAAAAACTGAAAATTTTTTGCCCACAGCAGGATTAAATTTTGGAATGACTTAATACCCACAAACAATCCGCGTTATTAGAAAAATTGGTAAAAAAGGGCTCATTAACTATCCCATATTGGCCAAACTGACAATTTTCAGACCTCCATAACTCATCAAAATTGCTCGCCGAAAAACATAACTATCAAAATTTGAGCTCAGAGCATCAATATTTATCAGACTGTAATACAGAACTCCCATAAAAAATTGTAGTAGGTGATAATTTCACAGCAGACAACCAGGACGTCACAATAATGAACAAAATTTTTTCATTCGTTTAATAATTTCACCAAAAGTGACTGTAAACTCCAATGGTAATGTCAAATAATTATAATATTATAAAAAACTATACAAAAATCTGACGTTCATCATTCAAAAAACCCAAAACTGGTGATTCAAGTGAAACAATTATTCTGTTATAAGTGAAATATAACATCTAGAAACATAGAAAAAGAAGCGTTGAAGCAGAAAGAAAAGAGTCGAATATTTAAAGCATTGTATATACCATGATTTTTTTCACCCAATTTTCATAAAATATTTTGAGGTAAAAACTCTTAAAAAAGAAAAACATTGGCTCATGGTCTTGTTAACACCATTTGTAAATTGAAAATAGGAAAAAGCAATCCGTTTTTAGAGTCGATCAGCAAAAGGCCTGATTCAGAGATTATTTATTTAAAACTGAACTGGAACTCACTTAATTATGAGCCCATTAAGCTATGGCTGTCTGGCAAGCGGTTTCCGAGCAAATTGCAGCGCACGTGCGATTTGAAACCGCAATTCTGTAAATCCTGGTCATCATCACTACCCGATGCGCCATAATTCTCATTATTGTTTTAGCTGCAGAGAGGCGAAGTTACCCTTTCCATAAGACGCAAAAAACCCTAAACTGCATTAACTGAAATTGTTTAGAAATGTCTACTTTTTCATGTCAATACGTTTTATCAAGACTTTTCGTTTCTGTATTATGTACACCGAAAAGAGCATATGTTTAATAACAAAAATCTCCTAACAATTACTACGCGGAAGATTTTTTCAGCGGAAATCGAATTGAGTTAGAAAACACCAACAAGTTGTTACCTTCCGGTAACAAAATTTTTGGGACGTTCATTTTACTTTTTCAATCTTTTGCTGCACGGATTAACCTCCCACAAAAAATCAGCTTCATTTTTGCGCCAAAACAGCGACTGCCACGTATAAAAAAAAAATTGTTAATTCGCAATAAGAAAACAGTTAGCTCTGAAAAAAAAGGATGACCGTTGCTGATTTTTAGGTATTTAAAGTCTTGAAAAAAAACAAGTCATCAAAGGCGAACAATAACCTACAGGAGTTTTTTAGACACATATGTTATCTTTGCGGCTCTAACTTTAAATCTACGATGTAGACAATAAGTTGACTATCATTCGAATGTCGTAGCAAAAATTGCCGCAGTGAAACTTTTGGATGAAAACCTTTAAAAGTAAGCTCAGATTTTCCGCTGATTCTTTACATAAAAAACTCTATCTAGCTATGGTTTCCAATGCAAACTTACATACAAAACTCAGATTTAGCTACGTCAGTTTCCATGGCTTATAAACGATGCGTCTTTTCTGTTATATGGCCCAAAACTGATTTTGTTTTTTGAAAATTGCATCAAAATTTTTTGATCTGATTGAATGAAATAGTTACAGCTGAAAAAAAATCAAGATTTTTTTTGAAAACGGAAGCTCAACTATTAATTTGGTAAGTTTAGGCCGTTAAACAGAAAAGAGTCTTAAGTATTCATTGATAAAAAAGGATCAAATAAACATCCTCCCCAACCCCAAAATCGACCAAGTTAAAATCCTCGACCCTAGCGTTCAATTCAAATTAAATTTGCTAAGCGCTGCGTGTAAAATGCTCTGTTCTGATTAGCGGACAATTCGAACTCAGAACCAAGTTAACATCCTCCTCCCTAAACGGGGTGGGGTAGGGGAGGAGTGAAAAAGTGTTCAGTGGGACATTGCAGAATTTGCCCTAATTTTAAGAGTGGGCTTCAACCCGGGTGTTTTCACGGTACGCAATCTAACTATCATCATGATGATTAAAAGGCACGAATTGCAAGACCAATTAAAGACAGTAGCAAAAACTTGAACGGATAGGAAACGACTTAGAACCAACAAATAGTCAAATTACAGGTCAAAAAACCTCCTTTAATGAATCCTTAAGGTCACTCGAAGGAAGAAAAAAGACCAATTACGACTTTTTGCAAGCATAAAATCAACTTGATTAGTTTTCAGTCAAACTAAATTTGCATCATAAAAATTAGCCACTTCAAACTAAACGTCCGTTTGTAAAAACGACCGCTTCGCCCTTAAGTCATCGCTGAAGCATTGAGATACGAAATCCTAAAGCATTTGAAAATGGTCAACCTGGCATTATCGGTCAATTGCATGCAAAACCCAAAGCTAATTGGCAGCAAATATCATTAAAGAAATGGCTTTTGAAATTATTTTCAGCTTGAAAAAAAGGTATTTGACCAAATTATGCTGCTGCCAATGTACTTTAAACAGATTATATGGCTCATTTATGCTAAAAACTCACTAAAAAAAAGAAAAACTCAATACTGAAAAAAGACTGAAAAAAACTGTTTTTTTTTTCTGTTTTTCAAGACAAATTTTTCTAATCAAGACAAAAACTTAGTCTATCTGGGGGCGCGTGGAGGGGAGATGTTAACTTGACCTAAAAACCTTTTGTAAGCAGTATAATGTGTTGTTAGCGCTTTTTATGTGTTGTTCACAATGGTTGGTGCAAAATTACAAAATTAAATTATATTAAAACAAGCTTAAATTTAGTTTTGCAAAACTGAAATTCAAACGCAAGAAAAACTTGAAAAGATCTTAAGATAACATCATATTCAAACCAGGATTTATAGAAAATAGAGTCTTGATTTATGGGATTATAAAGTAGTAAATGTAATCCTAAGGTGCCATCATTTTTAAAAGCAGGTTCTTTTATTGCTTTGGAAACGCTTGGAGGAGTTGAGACAAAAATAATGAACTTATAACAATTTCTGTCTGCTTTCGAGAAATGTACCATTTAAAAAAACGGTTTATGAGCCCGTAGAAGTAGGAGGAAAGGATTTTTTTCTATTACCCCACCTGCGACTTTTTACTGATAAAATTTTGGCTCACATAGTCTGATTAATACAAAGATTGACGCACGGGCTACTTAGCTCCTTCCAGAGAATTTTAGCCTTCATACCTAACATTGTAAAATCACAAGTTACACCAAAAAATGATGAATATGCGAAGTGTAGGGATAAGAAAAAAGAGCCGGTAAATTGACGGAGTAACTAAAAAAAAAAGGCTATTTCATTATTCTGTAAAATTAGGGTAAATTGAAAATATGAGAAAAGGAAAGCAATCAGATTTTTTTGTTTTCATGCAAAGCAAGTTTTGCCGAGTTAAGATCAAAACCTGCTTTTCAATAAGCTCAAATATTGGTCGAAACATTCGAGGCTTCAAATTGTCTTTTTGCTAGTTCAAAAAAGCAACTTAATTCATTCTAAGCTCACACATGAAGACAGGAAACGGATAATCAAACGGGGCAGAGCAAACTGAACTGATTAAAATTATAGTAACAAGACATCCGCAAAATTCAGTTCATTTTGTGATCTAATTAATGACATCAGAAAGACGCTAAATACTTTTGATATCAATTGATTGATATCAGCTGAAAACACATAACTCAAGTACCAAAAAATTAACGAAAATTGAAAAACAGAACACGATTAAGTTTTGATAAATCCGTTGCATAAAATATAAAGCTGGATGATTTGCATAATCAGTTGCAAAAACAAACCTGGACTTAGTGCTGATGGTCCCAGCGATCCTGTAGCAAAGCGTACAAAACTCAAACTAAATGAAATTATACGTTATTTTGTATTTCAATTAAGTTTATTTAATTAAAGCAGAATTGCAAACATTTAATTGCAAAAAGTCAGAAGGAGGTTTTTGAATTTAGTTAAACTGAATGAGTATCTTTTTTCACATTTAGTTTATCTGAAAGAAATTTTTAATATGGTGCAGATATTTTTGGAAACATTATAGATTATTTCCCACTCGGAAAAAGTACTATTTGAAATCCTTTTCAAAGGAGCTAAATCATCAAGCTCTTTGGTGGCGATACTTACCATTGCTGATTATATTTGCTTAGATACTTACTCGGGCCTGGTAAGCATGATGAACAAATACTACAGTACATGTATTTTGCTTTGATAAAAAAGCAAATGAGATCAAAGACGAACAAAACAGTTTCAACAAAATCAATATTAATTTCAATGAAAGTGTGACCTGTCTAAAAAACATCGGCGCAACGCAACTAACGCGCCAAGAACCGCGGTTTCTACGAAAAGTAAAATCATAGACTTCCCCACTAGTATTTACAATGAAAAATTTAAAATGCTTAATCTAAACAAAACTTTTTGGCTTTTTGTCAACAAACTAACATACAAATCGGTTCGATTTTTGTTCCGACTTTCGTAACGAAAGTAACGGAATATTTGTGCTCGGGTAGGTTTTTGTTCCGACTTTCGTAACGAAAGTAACGGAATATTTGTGCTCGGGTGGGTTTTTGTTCCGACTTTTGTAATGAAAGTAACGGAATATTTGTGCTCGGGGTGGGTTTTTTCTTCAGAAAAAGTTCGAGTTTTTAACTAGCCATTTTTGACGGAATTTTTTTATATCATTCAAAAAGTTGTTGTTGTCTTGAGCTTAAATTTGAAAAGATATTTCAATTTTTCATGTTATTACTGCTCCATAAAAAAGGCAGTCGGAACATTCAAGGCCTCGCCCTGATACGAGCAGTCTTGCTTTTTTTTCTTCAGACAATTTTCGGCTTTTTAACTAGCCATTGTTGACGCGTAAGCGGAGATTTATTCCGTCTTAGAAATCGCTCCAAGTTAGTTGAAGGAAGATTATTTGCCAAAATTGATATGTTAATACGAGCAAAACTTATCACTTGTATTTTAAATGGCTGGTGGGGTGATTACTTTCGCAAAATAAACCTCAAATTAGAAATAAAAATTTCATTTTTTTTCTTATGTTTAATTTTTTCATGTTATTTTTGCTCCATAGACCTTAAAAGGCAGTCGGAACATTCAGGGCTTCGCCCTGATACGAGCAATCTTGTTTAAACAAATTTTTAGCCAAAATTGTTTGTTTGGTTTCCATCGAAAAACGAGTTCTTCCGGTCCAACTTAAATTCTAAACCGTCGGTCCGCAGTTTTCTCTCTCAGTTTGTTGTTCCGACATTCGATACGAAAGTAACGGAATATTTGTGCTCGGGGTGGGTTTTTTTTCTTCAGACAAATTTCGACATTTTAACTAGCCATTTTTGATGACAATTTTTTATATCATTCAAAAGGTAATGTTGTCCTGAGCTTAAATTTGAAAAGATATTTCGCCTGTGATCGTTTTTCGTAAAATTATGGGAGTTTAAAAGTTGCCATTTTGTCCAATTTGGGACAATTAACGCGTGATATATTTCGCGCTATTAACGCGCAAGCTGAGGTTTAATCCGGCTTAAAAATCGTTCCAAATTGGTTGAAAGAAGCTTATTTGCCATAATTGGTTTCTTACAATGAGCGAAATCTTTTCTTTTGTAATTTATATGGCATGTGGGGGATGTTTTCATAAACATTTCAAATTTTAGAATTTTTGTTTTCATTTTGTTTTATTACATTTAATTTTTTTATGTTACTACTGCTCCATAAACCTTAAAAGGCAGTCGCAACATTCAGGGCTTCGCCCTGATATGAGCGTTTTTGTTATTTTTGTTTACCAGATTCGGCATTTGTCCCTGGAGCACGAATTTTTTTACCTAAATCCAGAAACTTATGTCTAAATAATCTGGCGTTTTAAGTTACAAACCAAGTTCTTATTAGGAACTTTTTATTGATACAAATGGGCATCTAAAACAACCCTATTAAAATGTTAACGCCCAATAATAGTTATTAAAATTCTTAATCCCATCTTTATGGCAACCATCAACTAAATATTTGCCCTAAATTTACATTTAGGAAAAAAAAGATATCAGCGTTTGTAAGAAGGTTATTCTGCAACCCGCCCTATTCATTCAACTGAACTCTTATTTAATTGTTTCAGCTGATAATGATCATAGCGCGAATTTGTACCTCAAAAACGGAAAAATGAAGCGCAGTTTCTTGTTATATTTGCGGCTAAGAGCATTTATTATGTGTTTTAAAGCGTGCAGATTTTTGATGTGCTGTTTACTCCAAATGATGTTAAGCCCCGTTTAAAACAGTCATAAGTCTGTCATCAGTTTTTGAAGAAAAAAAACCAAAAATCATTTAAAACGCAGAAAACAGTAATCACGATCTTTCGATTCTATTTCATTCTTTTTCCGTTTCCCTTTTTTCGCATTCAAGTTATTCAGATTTTTCAATTAGCTTCATCTTTTTATTTCTCTATAATTTCATCCGTTCAATCCCGTAATTATGCAATATGTGAAGATATATACATACAAGACTGCTTGTATCAGGGCGAGGTTTTGAATATTCCGTCTGCCTTTTAAGGTCTATGTAGCAGTAATAACATGAAAAATTAAGGGTAAAAAGTGACATATTTTTTAATTGAGAGTTTTGCAAAAATCATCCCCACACACGCCATAAAAAGTACAAAGTGATAGATTTTGCACCTAGTAACAAATCAATTATGGCAAATATACTTCCTTCAACCAATTTGGACCGATTTCCAGGACAAATTATTGCTCCGTTCACGCGTTAGTAGCGCGAAATATGTTGCGCGTTAATTGACCCAAAATGGCCAAAATGGCAATGTTTAAACCCCCATAACTTTACGAAAATTGGTCACAGGTGAAATATTTTTTCAAATTTAAGCTCTGGAGAACAATACCTTTTGAATAATATCCCGTTGAAAAAAAATCCTGTCAAAAATGAATAGTAAAAAGTCGAAACTTGTCTGAAGAAAAAAACCCACCCCGAGCACAATTATTCCGTTACTTTCGTTACAAAAGTCGGAACAATAACTTGTTTGACTATTGACCTGGTAGTTTTCGTTAAGGTTATCGATTGGTTGCGGGGACAAATGACTCAGTGTTAGAATATAATTGTTTCCAATAAGGCAGCATAAACAGGGTTAAACTTTTGAACTTTCAAATTTAAAAGGGCATAAAGTTTTCAGCAGTTTTTGCTCATACTTTTTTTGTCTATTGCAAAAACCAATTTTAATGAAACGTGTTCAAAGTTTTGCAATGGGAAGGGTGATTTCAACAAACTTTTGAATATTTCGTCGACTCTTTTCTTAGGTCGCCCAATTTAACTTTTGAAGCTGTTTTAAAACACTGGAACTTATCGTTTGAAGCTCCCCAGTGAAATATAGATCTCGTAAAAATAGTACGGAAGATTTATGAGGTGTCGAAAATTCATGAGGGGTAGGTCTACTCCAAGTCAAGCCTCCTCCTGCAAATTAAACCCGCCTCTATTTTCGACTTTAGCATTAGATCAACGAGATGAAGAAACAAAAATTACCTGTCGATGCTATTTCGAATTGTAGTATGATGACTGACAACTAAAGCCTTCCTTGTGTTAGAACCTCCGAACAATTATAATACACTTCGAATAGCCACGTCTGTTTATTAAATTAACGCACCACTGACTTTTTTATTTCCCTCAGCTACTGTTTAGCTATAGTGCATATGTTGGTACAGTGCCCTCTTTAGATCTTGGCTGAATTTGAGTAAATTTGTTCACAGAGCAAACACGTGAACTTTTTAAATCGCAGATCTAAATTAAGAAAAATTTTGCCAATTTCCACCCTGGAAAAATCAACAAAGAGGCCAAAATCAATTTGTATGTTTCGCTCCAGGTAAATTTGAATTGTTGACCTCGTTTGTTTTTTCACTATGCTGGATAGTTGTTTTTGTTTGTAGGTATTCTAAATTGAAAATGAATTTGTTCCCAGAGCTTTTTGATTGATTGAACTGCCGAGCGTCTGAAGGATTATGTTACATTTAAAAACCCGGTGGTTGTTTTCCGTTCACCATTATTCAAAAACGAATCAAATGGAAATATGAGATTATGGTATTATCGTATTTATACAAAAACAAAGGTCTTTAAGGTAATACCCCCCTCCGTTCTCCCATAAATGCTAAAAAACATGAAAATAATTTTCATTAAAAATTCATTATTTTACTAAAAAATAGAGGGCGAATGGCAAGTTACACGTGAATCGAAAACTCATCTAGTCTCCCTTACGCAAAGACAACTACAAAATTAAGAAAAAAGGATGAAAGTTGAGCTGAATTGGATAAAATTGCTTCGTTTTGGCCGGCTGCATGCTAAGCTTTAATAATCAATTTGATAATGTTTTTGGCACCAGTTTTACTAAAATGGGAAAACTCTATTTTATTCAAGTAAAAGTTGAATAAAAAAAAAACAATCAACTATAATTTATTTCAACCGATTATGATAGAATGTTAATCCATCCGTTTTTCGATATATTCCAAACCTATTGTAATTGATGACTTTTTAAACCAATTTCTAATTTATATTTTTATGACGAAAACATCTAATTAATTCGACTTTAATCAATTATCATCCCTTGTGATGGCCCATTTTGTCTTCGAGCTTGCATCCGAATTGCTCATAGCTCATGCTTTTCATGAATGTTCGCTTATGTGAAATAAGGGAAATTTATTTTTGGTTTTTTTTTTCAAATCTTTTTAACATTATAGCGATTTTATTTTTTCAATTCTTTGCAATTAAGCTGTTTCATGATAACTATTTAAGTTTTTTAACCGCAAGAATATAAGTACATTGTTTAAGTTTCGTGGTTTATTTGGCAGTTATTTTTTCAACAACCGCGAGAACCAATCAAATAAAAACTGGATCTCTATGAAACTTTTGTTTGCGGTAAGACTTTGTGTTCAGATGAGCCAAAGCGTGACAAGACATCTCACTTCTAGAGGTTCTGTTAATGTCAGAAAAAACAATGACCCATAGAATATTATTGGAATATACTTTAAGTATGAAACACTTTTGGGAATATAAGAGATTATATTTGATTATAAATAGTTTTAATTGCAAATTTTTTTGTATAAAACATAATCATCTATATTGGATTATGAAAAGCATAATCTCTTTAAAAAGATCAGAATTTTATTTGATTACAAAGGTTTTAAACGCCTAATTTTGGCAAATATTATCAAATATAGTTGTCAAAATATCACGATTCATTTAAATTGATTACTTATGCCTTAAGTTGGATGTTGACTGCCCACATCCAAGTTTGGGAAAAAATAATCGATTATAGTGAATTTGATAATATTTGCCAACATTAGGTGTTTGAAAAAATGAAATAGAAGATTTAGCATAAAAACCTGCTTTTTAAGTAAAGTTGATCTGATTTTGCGACAAGCATTCATCGTGGCAGGAAACGGAAAACACCAGGCAACCATTGATTTCTTGAACTCTAGAAATATGCTATTGCTTAGTAGCTCATTGGAGAAAATTGATACCAAAAAAGCCTAATTGCTGTTCAGTAAAAATTGTACAAAACCTTGATAGCATAGTATGACAATATGACATCAGTCACGCCTGCACTAAATGTGATTGCTTTTTATGCAGTCGGAAATTTCTAGAAATATTAAACATACAGACGAGCTGTTTCTCTTTCTCACACAGTGTATTGTGCGGGGAAGAGAAAGAGCTGACCTCCATGCTGAAACCTTCTAGAATGGTACGACTGCACCAGTAAGGTATTCTGGGTATCAATGATTTTTCATTTTCAATGAGTTTTTCGAAAAGGATTTTTTAATACGTTCCGAGAAAATTTTCTATCTTCAAACACGATTAAAATGATGAAAATCGAGCAATCGCATATCACTTCAAGAAATCAATGATTGCTTGGTTTTTTAGAGTTTGGGGTTTTCCGTTTACCACCACAATGAATGATGACATGATTTCTAATCAGCACAGCGAGGCTTAACTGAAAAAATCCGAACTGCTCTAATTTCATTTCGTACTGCAATAAAAAGCTGATTCTTAGAACACATTTCACTAATTGGGTATTTTGAGTGAAGTCTCAGATGTTGCGAATGGGGTGGGCGTTAAAGTGGAAGATGGTACATTGTGTACCGTTTTTTTCTGATTCCTTATGTTTGATTTTGAATGGTTTGATTTCTTGATTGCTAATTTCATCCCAAGGGCGAATCTAAAGATAATGCGCTGAAAAAGAATTTTTTTCAATGAAAATGAAAAATACAACACTAACCAAATTCATTTTTTGACCCGTATTTTGGAAATTTGTTTTCAATGCTTCCTACCAAAACCTACCAAACTACCTACTTGAGAACTTTGTTAAACAGCAGGCTTTCTCCATCAGATAGCTACAGATAAACTAATACTGGAAAAAAATTTAAATTTACCAAAATTTATTTTTTTAATCAAAAGACAGCCATAGTTTCTGAGTGCGAAACTCAGAAGTTTCTGAGTACCAAAGAATCTTTATCAGTAGCGGATATAGGAGTAGGGAGGGGGGGGGGGAGACTGAATCATCAAAAGTTCTCCCCTTAGGTACTTTTCTAAGACTTCCATTTTTGGCCGGCTGAAATTTTTCTCGCGCCGAAAAAGTGGAAGTCTGCGCCAAAAAGAACACAATTTTTTGGTCAAAACTGTCTAAAGGGTCTAAAAACGTTTTTTCAAAAGTTTGTCTGCGGCGCTAAAAATTTGACCAAAACAGAGTCTTTTTAGCAGGGGCGGATCGTCAAAAAATGGATATCTCAAAATAGTACAGAAGGGGGACCCTTTGGGTCGGCAGGGGTTCGAATCCCTGAAGGAGGGGGCGTCCGCTTCCCGCCCCCTTAATCTGTTGATGCTTTCAACTGATTTGGAAGAGCTCGCAAAATCAATTTGCTCGACCTAAAAAAAAGGTCGACAAAATTTTTGAAATTTTTTGAAAATCCCTCTCCCCATTCGAGAAAACACTAGATTCACCCTGAACCTTATTTGAACTTAAGGTTCTTTAATTGAATTCTAATCTTGATATTTGTAAAGCTTCGTGAGAAAAAATTAAGCTTACCGAGAAACAAAACCGGGAGGTCAATTTTTTTTTAGCAGCTATTTGGCTTTCAATGTTGAATCGCTTTTGCTCAAAAGTCAGTTTGTTTTAACGTTTCTAGAACCAAATCACGGTTTACAAACATTGACAGTCTCCGAAAAATCTTAGTTTTCTTCCGGGATATCAATACTTGAGTATCCCCTCAGCAAAAAAAAAACGAGCACGGAGCAAAACGGTCCTGGGATAAAAAAAACTCTCAATTGTAAAAAGACGGCTGGTCGGCTGTTACATCAAGGTGTACTTGGGAAAACATTAAAAGCCCTACAAAATAGTTGGTTCGATTTTGAACGTCCGTTTCTGCAAACCGGAAGCAGAAAAAAAATACAAATTCAGACAAAAAAATTGTCTGATAAGTATTGTGGCTTCACGATTATTCGTACCACATCTCAACACTAAATAACAATAATGACGTATTTGATATCCCCAACAAGGTTTTCTATTAAAATTATTTTTATCATACAAAGATGAGTGGGGTGAAAAATCAATCCATCTGTTAATGACAGACAGACAGCAAGCATCATCACATCAATTTGAGAGATGATTTGTATCCAAAGCAGGTGGCACGGAGTGAATAAAAACAGAAAATCCCTCATAAATCAAACAAAAGGGCACAAAAGGCTGAAACTAAGATCTCTTTTTTCATCGCGAAAACTATTGGAGCTCTGAGCCTCCATCAAAGAAACGAGAACAACCACAACAATAGCGAAAACAGATCAAATCTCTATCTTATTTCTTGTGAACTTCAGTTCAATAGAAATAAAATAAAGGTCATTTCAAAATAGAAAAGGATGAAAATCAAAGTGCATTTGCAGTAACATTTCAGCAATTTCTTTTCTGTCCGAAAAAGTTCAAGATGTATTACGTTTTGATGCAGTCAGTTAATTACAAAAAATTTAAACAATTTTGTGATCAAATTTTGCAGCAAAAACTAGCAGGTCGTATGTGATAAATTCAGGTCAAAACAGTACATTTTCAAAAGGAGCCATTTAAATTTAGTCGCTTACAAATCTCAATCATCGAAACCTATAAAGGTCACTTTATATAATGCTACATATAAGTGTGGAAACTGGAAAAATGAACAAAAGGACGACATGATATCATAAAAAATTTTGGTGGCTGTGATCCCCCTCGCTAAAACATGAGATCCGCCCCTGGTCGCAGCACATCACGATTCACTTTCACTTTTAAGTGAACTGTCTATTGAAAAAATGATATATTTATAGCTCCAATAGCAAAAATAAAAGCTTTGATGCACGGCTACTACAGGGCAGAAACATCCTGAAATAAACAAAAGATGAAACGAAAAACCATCTGCGTTGGTGTGGTTTAGAATGAAAATGACTTCTACCATTGTGCTACATTGTATTAATATAAGATACAGTGTGAACGATATAACGTCATTTCTGGTAGAAAAGGGTTCGAAAACCAAAACTGAAGCAGCATCAAATAAATACAAAAATAATGTAGGCATGGCTTATGACGTTGGTCAAATATTATGTCGAGACTGTCTTTTTCGTCACAGTTGACCCATTTTTAAAGAAAAATTTGTAAACTTCAGAGATCAAACAGTTGGAGAAGTCTCAAGGAACACAAGGAGCTCTTAAAATTATTTGGAAGGATCGTATACTTATCGTTATTAGAAATTTTCTGTTGGCATAGGTAATCCGGCGCACAGACAATTCAACTTGAGACTATTCAGCCAGTTTAACAAAACGCTAGATTCGAAAGAAAAAAAATCGGAATTGGAGTTATTTCTCGGCTTGTGGTCGCCGGTGGGTATACGAAATTTAAACAACCGGCTCTAAGTTTCGTATAGAGTCCTACCCTCTATTGGCAAGCTCGCAACACGTTGGAGCGACTGCGGCGGTCACTATTATTGGCTGAATTGTCTGCATACTTTTGGCTGAATTGTTTGAATTTCAAATCGGCTGAATTGTCTTTGGCCGATTTGTCTGGACGCAGTTAACCCACCCTTGAAAAAGCTAATCACAACGCATTTTATTCTTTCTGTTCACGGTTATATCAACTTAAGCGCTCAATATTTTATTCTGAGAAATATTTTAAAATGTATGCTACATATCGCCAGTTCATGAAAAAAAAGAATCAAAAAATTTAGGAGGCAGACCATCAATTAAACATTAAAAAAATGAAATAGCTTTTCAAGCAACCAAAACTGAGTACGATTTCTAATTGATTTACAAAATGGGTAGTTTATATAGTGCATTTAGACATTTTTTTGGTACATTTTGACTAAATATGAATCAAAAATAGCCGACTGGGGTGCAAATTTTACAGGCTCGTCCGACAACATTCATAAAAAAAATTCGACAATATTTTTCTTTCAAATTGCGGTTATTTTTTTGCGTTATGTGATGGGAAAAGAAAAAAAACCGTGAAAATTACTGAATTAGGCACAACTGGCAGCAGTTGACTCCGGAAGCGGAACCACGAATAAGACAATAACTTTAGAAAATTTAAATTTTTTTGACGAAAATGTTCTAAACTTTCTAAAACAATTCAATACCGAAAAAGCGATTACAGAAGCTTCCAAAACTACTTTTTTAAGATTCAAGATTAATTTTTTTCACTACAAAAATGAACAAATGTCTTTTACAAGACTTACTTACTCGCTCGCTTAACTCGCTTAAAATTAGACAAGAACTCAAAACTTCCAAAGCTTTTTTTTCTCGACACCGGGATATTTTTTGAAAAAGACTGAAAAAGTTCTTAAAATGATACAACACTCAACCCATTCTGATGATAACTTATGGTACCTGATTTCGCGTTCAACCTTTCCAAATGCAAAAATTTTCAATATGATATAACACTCAACCCATTCTGATGATAATTTGTGGTTCCTGATTTGGCGTTCAATTCTTCCGAATGTAAAAGTTTTTAATATGATATATCTATCAATCCATTTTGATGATATTTTGTGGTGCCTGATTTCGCGTTAAATCTTTCGCGTTCAAGCTACACTAAGGAACAAAATTAAGCGCAAACTCTGAATTTTTCTGTCTGAAGTGCCTGTTTTCAATGTCCAGTTTGGACAAAATTTTTTTCGAAATTCAGTAAAAGTTTTAGACATACCAAGAGCAAATGATCAAAGCTACCCTCTATGAAACGATCAAAATTTGTTCTCAAAGATCAATGTAATGCGGGTCTGAAAATTTCAGACTTACTCATCTGCACTAAAATATTCAATTTGCGTGAAAAAACAAAAAAGAGCCTAGTTTAGTAAAATTTTCTCACTGATTATTTCAAATTTCTCGTTGAGAATGTTTCACGTCAGATAAACAAACTTTTTACTTCGATAAGAGTTCACTACGATACAAAATTCAGTGCAGGTAAATAAATCTGGAATTTTCAGACTCGGATTATATTGGTTAGTCTTTGACACCAAAAAATGATAGTTTCATAGAGGGTAGCTCTGATCATTTGCTCTTGTTCTACATAAAATTTTACTGACTTTCGAAGGGAATGATGTCCAAAATAGACATCGAAAACAGGCATTCTAGAAATAAAAAATTGAATTTGTGCTTACATTTTTCCACTAGTTTATTTCGCTCAATATCTCCGAGAAAAACGTGATGTACTTGAAGCAAAAAGTATTTACAGGTCAAAAAGTTAGCAAAGTTTGGTTTATCAAAAAACAAGCTCATTGTTCATGCATGATCGAGAAGTTTTTATCGTCATATCACACTTGATCCGCTTTATCTGAAATCGCGGAGTTCTTTCAGGGTGATAGTATCTCCTGTTCGAATGTGCTAGGACTAGTGATGCCCATTGAGAAATTCAAAATGAACTATTTTATGTTTTCATTCAAATGTAATTCAAATTCAATTAATTACAATTCAAGTCAAATTGTTTAAAATATCAACTCAAGTCTAAAATTAGCTATGCTCGGTGTGACACCTCCCACCAAGTAAAAACTGAGTTGAGAAAAAATTAAATAATTGAAAACAATATGTAACAATTTAAATAAGAACTAAATTAACACCAAAAAAGTGTTAAGGCGTTAAAAAAGGCTCAAAACAATTGTTTTATTCGTAATTGGATATCTCTGATGAAAAACAAAAAATTAATGGCTACTTGGACGATGCTTCAATATTGATTGAGAGGCTCCGCAATACTTTTTAATGAGTAAATAATTTCGATTTTTTTTGTCTAAAAGCAGTTTTCTTACCCCTCTTCTTTGGAATTTGGAACGGGGGAGCCTGTTTGTTGTCCCCTTGCACACCTGTGACCGAACTCACATCAAAGTAACTCAATCGCCTCTGGGCCATCCCGCCCAAAGAAGAAATCAAACTTGATGGCGACAGAGACGAAGATGCAACCCCACCTCCTATGACGTCATTGCTGTTCTGGCAGGGGAAAGGAGAGGGCGTGGGGGAGGGGGAGTTAGCTATGTTGCGACTGGGGGGAGTAACACTTTGAAGGGGAAGGGCGTTGGCTGCGAGAGAATAGCGACGATTTGCCCGGTTGCTCATAGTTGTAACACGCCACCGACTTCAGTTCTCACGTCAAGTAAATTCGGAAACTGAACTGATCAAAATTAACCGATTTGCAAATTAACCGAAATAGTCGAAGAGCTGTTTAATTCTAAAAGAAAATCTGCATATAAATGAGCATTGTGTCGATAAATAATTTCGAGAAGGTAAGTTATTCTAAAACCCAAATTTTTAAGCAATATATGTTAATGATGTTTTTTTGAAGCTTTCAGAATTTTAAGTTTTTTAATGAACTGAATTGATGGTTAGTAAAGATAAAATCGGCAAAAAACGCTGGAAGATTCAATTATAAGAATAAGAAATTTTCAATTATGAAAAAGACCCCAAAATATTGCCTGTCAAGCTGCTGAAACTTCAATGAAATTTGCTTAAATAAATAAAATCTAGCGCGATAAAAAAAACGAGCACAATTAAATCAAATAGTTACCTGATTTCCTACAGGTATGGACAAAACTAATGACCTTATAAGAGTTTAGCAAAGGAAAATTTTTGAAAAAAAAAATAGAAAAAAAATTGAAAGTTCACCGTGTTTTTGGCGTTTTACCGAAAATCGAGAGAAAAGAGTAATTCTAATTAAAATTGACAAAGGCTAAAGGTGAATATGTGTCGAGTATCAAACGAATTGTTCGCTGGTAAGGGAATTTGTAAGAGTAAAAAATACTAAAAGAAGACAAGAGGATGACCAAATTGTACTGACGCAATTTATTTTCTCATTTTCAGGCGAATTGAAACCACGTGTTTCACATTTACAATCGAAACAATAAAATTTTTGCGTAATCATAAAGATAAAAATCCCTTTTTTTGAAATTTTGAAGTTACGCGTAATATATTATAGCGTCCGGGAAACTAAACAAAAAATATCTGTAGAAAAATAATCAAAATCTTTTACAGCAAATTGCAAAAAGAGAAAAAATGATATCCTCTGACGCGCAATTTTTTTCAACTCCTCCTTCTGCTGTACTGTTTCGCTTCCAATTTTCATTTTTTTAAAAAAAAAAGGAATTAAAGTAGGAATTAAAAAAGTTATTCCCAGAATAAAAGCCGAGCTACATATATTTCTACATATACTTAATACTGATTCGAAAAACTGATTTACAACAAATTGCCCCTCACCCCTCGCTAAGCCATCACTTCTATAAAGTGTGTCAATGCGCCATTAAAAGCAAACATATCATCTTCTGCTTGGTATGAAAATAGGGTGGTACAGATCTCTCCCGTTGGTACAAAATGGAAACGAAGGCAATTGTGATAATCTTTTTTCAATTATTTCAATTTCTAATTTGATTTTAAAGCTTTTTGAAGGTTACTAAAAGAAGGACTTTGTATTCATATGTATAGAGCTGCAGTCACTTTGTGTAAACTGTCAAAGAAATTACCGCTAAAAGAAGATTAGAAAAGCTTGAGAACAAAAGTAATCAGCTCACATCAAGCAAAAAGAAAACAAATTCAACCAAATCATAACGAAATAAATCTCCAAACGAAAAAAAAACTAAGAAGCATTAAAATGCGTACAAAAGTGCATGGAAATAGTCCGACGAATTAAAATGATTGAAAAAATTAACTCTCCAAATTTTCAAAGAAAAATTGGCTGATAGCAATTTTCATTCAATGATTCAAAATGCCTTTTGAAATTCAAACAAGCAGCAGATTTCTTTAAAAATGGTTTTCAGAGACTAAAACATTTTTGCGGTTAGGTTATATCTATCTATTCTTTTTTAAGAGCCCTGCTATATTTTCAGCAATGCCGACCTGTTAGCTCGCAATCACTAAAAAGCACGAACTTCATTTTGTAACAATGAGATCATATACATTTTTAAAATCATTACAATTATTATTTCAAATGAAAATCAATAATGCAGAAATTTTTGTACAAATTGACAATAACCCAAAAAGTTTGAGGAAAGAGTACCTGAAAAAATGTCTAGAAATCCCATCTGACTAATTGGAATATTGGCGTCATCCAAAAGACTACTGCCGATAACTGCCGAAATTATTTGATGAAAAATGTGATGATGTAATTACCGCAACAATACAAATAACAAAAAGTTTTGTTGTTTTTTTTAGCTTTCAGTTACAATAGCTTATTGAATTGGTAAATCGAAAACTTTTTAGCTTTTTTTAACCAAGGCTAGGTTAATTGGGATAATTAAATGAATGAATGAACACGGCAAAAAAGTTGCGTCAGAGAAACATAAAGAGATGAAAATTTCAAAAAAGCGCTCAATTGCTCAACTCATTTAGTTTTTTTTTCACACCTTTTGACGGAAGAAAAATTGTGATGATAAAATCACCGCAACGAAACTAATAGCAAAAAAATTCCAATAATTGTTTTTTTGTCAGTTACATTTTTTAATGAAACGACAAATCGAAAATATTTTGGATTTTTCAATCAATGCTTTTTTTAATTGGTTCAACCTTTTGAATGAATGAAGACAGCGAAGTACTCAAAAACAAATTGCATAAGAGTAAAATCAAGGATGAAAGCTGTAAAAAATTTTTACTCAGTTGGTCAACTCAATCATCGGTTTTGATGAGAGAAGAGAAAAAAACTTAACCGGTTGCTAAATAGCACAGAAAACTCCAAGCAAATGAAAAAAAAAATGAAAAAGTTTATTCATATTTTCAAAAATTTTGCCATTTATTCAACGTGATGCGATAAGAGGAGAGGCGGAAACCTAGAATTTTAGTAAATAAATCACGCAAAACAAACAGTGAATAACTTTTATTGCAAAGAAACGCTGAATGAAACTTGAAAAAAAAAGTACAACTAAGTTTGTCGAGTTGAAAACCCGTATAAAATTAATTTTGACTAAAACGCAAATATTTTAATCTTGTTTTCACGACACTGATACAACTAGTTGACAATTTTCTAAGGTCGTTCGAAGCTTAATTTAAAAAGTTTCAATATCATATACCACTCAAACAATTTTATTGATTACATGTGACAGTTACTGTTGCGTAGAAAAAATTTAAAAACCTAAAATATATCCAAAAACAAAAATCCTCCCCACTTACAGTGGTCGGAACAAAAAAACTTATAGAACAATTGTAGCAAAAAAAATTCAAAAACCATTAGTTTCTTACTGGTAGAGAAAAGCAGCGATACCAAATACACAAAAAATCAATTGAAAAAACAATTAAAATTGTTTTGATGCAGATAAACAGATTGTTGATTCGGCTTAGAAGAAGATGAAATATTATTTGTTTTAGAAGTGGTTTGTTTTTTATTCAGACATTTTTTGGCTTTTTGGTTAATTACTTTTGATGAAATTGTTTTCATAATATCTGAAAACTCAAACGTTTTGAATTGCAAAATTCAATGAACAAAAAACTTTCTATTTTCCGACAATTTATTCAAAAAAGTTTTTTATTACCAAGTTGTATTAATTGGGCCTTTGTTTTGATACGAGCGGTCTTTTTGACTGCTCATGTGAAGGCAAACCAAAGACATGAAAGATCTGACTGCGCTATATTGCGTCTGAAATAGTTTTAGTTTTTAAAAAAATAAGGTAATTTAAAAAAAAATCAACAAGGAAATTTTTTTCTTCCACCTCACGAATCAAACAAAACATGAAAACTGTTCATGTTCTTGTTGCGGCTTACATTGCGATTGTTATTGGTAAACTGTTTAGTAAGAAAAATCCGAATACACCCAATAAAAGGCTTTCCTTATAGTCGCTCATGAGCAATTTTTATGATGAAGATAAATAATAAATTGTCATCCGTTACATTGGTCACGTGCTAATTTTTCAAATAAAAATGACCAACAAATCGGAACGGTTTGGGTCTAAAAGCAGTTGACATTTATTTTTTTCTTTTTAAGTTTTTGAGATTAGTGCGCGCGACTGATAAATCATTGTTTTTTGGTCAGAATTTTTGGCATTTTTGGCACATAGTCGTTTTTTTTAATCATTTTTGGTCCGCTTTCTAAAAAAGTAGATTTCTAAAATAATTTCAGTCAAATTCTATTTGCTTAATAGTAGATTGAGCTGAGTGAATCATTTATGGCAAGAAAAAGAGATAAGAGTAAGCTGAGGACGCATTTTGTTTCGTAGCGTTACACTTTTTGAAAAAGGGCATTAAATAATTGATTCTGTTTTCGCAGCTTGAACAGGAAAAAAAGAACTGTGATTACCTGGCTGAAAATAAAACGGAGAGAATGATTGCAAACTAGTCTTTGTTGGGGGTCAGATAAAGACTCAAAATTACCAACGACAAAAATTGTCAGCCCAATTTAATGCAAAATGATAGCGGGTCGACACTAAAACAGACGACTTTGTCTGTAAATAGTTAACTAATTAGAGAAATATGGCGTTGCTCCAGGTTGTTCTTTTTGTAAAATAATTATTTAAGTAATTATAGGCAAAAACTCTCTCAAAAATAAGTTCATCTCAAAAATGCAAAAATTTTGAAATTGGAAAAATTGACTTTGCGTTCAGAAAATGAAAAGCAGATTTAAGATGGCTTGAGTTGGATTAAACGCTAAATCAGATGGTAACACTTTAAAATTTCAATTCGAATTTAGCGTATCAGTTTTATGGGAAAAATATCAGGAACTTCAATCAACCATACCGACCCGAAATTTTCAAATGTATTCTTTTCTTTAAAATACGAAATTAATTCAAAAACATTTTATAGCCCAATAAATCTAACAAATAGAAGCGTCTTAAGCAGAAGTGACTCCAAAATTAGTTTTGTTGACAGTAATCTGACAAAATAGAGATTGAAAATGGGACCGTAGGCGACAAATTTCCGTCTTAAATTAAGAGAAAGCTCCTTTGAGATGCTGATACGAGTATGACATTTAACAAATAAAAACATATGCGATTTCTGCCCCGTCGGCACCGCACAGTCTTGTTAGCCGATAATAAAAATGGTACTTGTCAATTAAAAACAATTCAAATATAAACTTCGTGGCTCCTTGCACTTTGATTAAAACGGTCGCAACAAGAAAAGCAGGCGTCGAATTTAAACTCGAAGATAATAAAAAAAAAGGAAATAAAAGATGTTATAAAAAACCTCAAAAGAATCAAGTCAAAAAAATAGAGTCGAAGAGCAGGAGCTGCGATGTTTTGAATAACTATCGAAAAACAACAAGAAAAGAAAATCAGATAACAAGAATATTGCTGGTGACTGTTCATGGATCATAGAAAAAGGCTGTTCACGGCTTTTTTTTCGCAAAAAGAAAACTTATTTGACTAAAAGCAAAAAACTTGAACCAGTTACTCTCGCTTCGAGGAAATTTCTGCAATCTTTTTAACAATTCTTAATTATGATATATCAGCCGATGCTATCTGAAAGTTATTCGAAACTCTGATACTAAAAATTTAATGCCCAAATCTTGTTCAGAGTGATGTCTTGGCGAACAAAACTTGTTTCTTTTCAGTAGTTTGAATTGATATATGCCTCAAAATCCTTGATAACAAAAATCTGCCAGAAAAGAAAACATTTTCCTTCTAGTTTCAAACAAAACAACACTACAAAGACCCATCGAGTTTTTAGCCAACCAGTAGATAAAAAATTGCGCAAAGGAAACTGACAGATTTTACTGATAGTACATTGAAAACGGGAGGAGCTTTGTATTCGGGTGTGTTTTAGTTTTGCTTTCTAGGTAAAATCAGGTACCGCAAATAAACATTGGACTGGGCCTACTGATATATCATATTGAAGTCCTTTCAGTCGTCATTTGAACGACTAAAAAATTTTCAAAAAAAAAATATAAAAAATTTCCGAATGTCGAGAAAAACTGGTTTGAAATTTTTGATTTTTTTCTTCTAATTTCAAACAAATAAAATGAAGAGTACTTATTAAAATAGTGAATGAAAAAAATCAAACAATTAGAAGTTTCTTGAATTTTTTTTGAATAGACAACGGTTGTCGATTATGCCTAATTTACTAATTTTTACGCGTGTTTTTTTCCATCACACCGTGTACAAAATCGACAATAGTTTGAAAAACTTAATAAATTGAAAAACTTTTTTGTAAGTTTAAAGATGGTTGCAAAATTTTTTGCTACTAAGCAACCAGCTAGTTTTGTTAAATTATCGATTTGAATTGAGTTATTTCTCCACTTGTGCACTAACACTAGTAATATATCGAAACTATTGGATAGAGGATCAGCGACAATAAGCCGCGTTTGGGTGAAGTTAGTATTTTGAGTTATTAAGGTTATTATGAGAAAAGATTGGTTGAGAGATTTTTTTAGCGTTGAAGTTTGTATAAAAAAAGGGTTTTATAATAATCACTAATCAAACACATTGCTGTTTTAAGCCAACGTGGACATTGGCGTCATGTTGAGTCATTCGACTTTCCAACTTCAGTAAGAGCGCCTGAATTTTAATTTAGATCACTTTTTCAAAAAGTTGATCAATTTTGGCCAAAAAAAATTACTGTTGCTCAAAAACTTTAGTTATCTTACATGAAATCAAAATTGTATTTTCACTAGTACTTATACTAAACGTGAATATCAAATTACGCAGTTTAACAAAAATTCAGTTTGGCCATTTTGAAAAGTCAAAGTTAACTGTCAGGTTAGTTTTTGTCTTTAATAACCTTCGAGTTTTTGAAAAATTGATTGGCTAATTCTCTTGGTTATACTCTAACACAACCACTCAAATTGTTCCGGCTCTTCAAGGAACAATATAAACATCGGTATTTTCCAATAAATTTTTAATCGGTGTTTTTCGAATTTTGTGAATGGAAGACTGTTCGTGAGTATATCGGCTACTATTGTGTGCATCGGCGTGTTGATCAAGCAGATCTGTTTATCGCCTACTTTTCCGCAATTTAAAAGATTTTTTTTCCCATATGGTTATATCGTTAATGCATGACTGGATTTGTTGTTATTTTGATGTAGCTCTGGTTCTCTTCTCCTATTAGTTTCTGTTGTTCGTTTCGCATTTCGGCAATCAGTTTTCGATTGCATGTCAATTTTGATTGATGTTTGAAAGAGAAATTGGGTTTGTTCTGTAATTTGGTACAAGAAGAAGGTTTTTCAGTATGAGAGACTGAAATTACTTGGTGTGTTCTTAGCTTTAATCTCAACGCCTTTTCTTAATACTTCTGTGTTTCCACTATCTGGGTTGATTACTTGAATCATCAGTATTTCACAATTTTTGAACCAAGCCTTATTAGAAACTATGTGATCTGTGCTGCCTGAGTCTATGACAATAATTTTTGTTTTGTTCCACTGAAGTTGATTTCAGTGCCTAGGATCGAAATAAACAGACTACCAGGCTTTTCATCGGTTTTTGATTTAGTTAATAGCTCCTTTTGCTTATTTGCACTAAAAATTAGATACTGCTATGTTCTGCATTCAATTCTCATACGTCCTTTTATGCCACATGCAACGCAAGTTCCAATTTTTGGGGAATTTTGAAACTTATTCTACTGGGAGTTTGAAAATTTTTTATATGATTTTAGGAAAAACTTTGAACGACCTGGTCCTTTGGCAGACATCGCTATGTGCTGTTACTCATCAATTTCACGAGTTGCACGGCTTTTCTCATCAATTGTCAGCATGGTTCTCAGTTCCATAAAATTAGAAGCAGGATTGAAGGTTTCCTGCACCACAAAGTGTTCGTATCGAGGAGGTAGGCAATTCAAAAACATCGTTGAACAACTTCTCTGACGACTTCTCCCCGGCGTGCTTGAGTTTCACGTTCGACTCCTGTGCCCGTATGAAGTACTGGAATATCTCTCTTCATTTCTCTGAGCTGAAGGCGTGCCAACTGGCGCTTCACATTGACAAATCTGGTCGCCTCATCTCTCTCGAACCTCTACTTGAATAGTTTCCAAGCAGCGTGACCTTTGTTTTTGCCTTTTTTGTCGACACAGTCAGGCCTGAACATTATCAAGCTGGAAAATTCTGGTGCCATTGCTAGGTAGCACCGTTTGCTCATTTTTGCATCTCTCAATTTTAGCTAGTTGCTTTCGGTAGGCAAGCAACTCTCTATCGTGTGTGGTTTGGTCATTGACATTTGGTGTTGCACCCAATGCTGTTGGCTCGACCGGATTTTCGTCCTCATCTATGAGCGTGTCATAGAGGCCTTTCGTCGGACATAATGTCAGAAAACAAGTGCTTCACGTTGAGAAGTCCTCCTGAGTTCCAGTGAAGGGTAACCATTTAATGTAAGTACTCATTGAAAAGATCTTTAATTGAGTTACAGTCTCTACACTTTTTTGAATTTTCGAATTATTCCAACAATTAATCACTTACGGTCTCAAATTGGGCCCAATACCTGTTGGAAAACGGATTAGAGACAATGAGTAGCGCTTAAGTAGCTCTTAGCGCAAATTCTTAGCGCTTAAGAAGTTGCGCTAAGAGACCGGGTGATTATTATTTTTATGATAAAATATGTATCAAAAACCGGGGGTGTGTATAGTCCGAAACAAAAGCATTGTTTTTTTGGCAACATGCCGACTTTCCAACTTCCATAAATGCGCCTGATATTCAATGCACATCACAATTTTCAAGAGGTTGATCACTTTTGGTCTGAGAAATTGACTGCTGTTCAGAAAGTTTAGTCGTTTTTCATAAAGGCAAAAACTTGGTTTCACTGGCTTGTACAACAATGGTAAATATCAAATTGTGCAGTTTAACAAAAATTCAATTTGGCCGTTTTGAAAATGTGAACGTTAACTGTCAGGTTGGTTTCTTTTCTTCAACAACTTTTGAGTTTTCAAATAATTGCAGTTCTAACTCTTTTATGATTCTAAGCTGGACAATGTATGACAGGGTCAGTATCTTTTTCAATAAGGATACTGTATGACAATCTTTTTGCGGTACTTTTCTTCTCTGCCATCATCTCAAGAAAATATAAAAAACTGGTCCGATAAGCAAGTTAACAAAGTATTCGCCGCCTGCTGGCTGTGGAAATTGTGAGCAAAAATTTAATCAGCAAAAAAATGCAAAAACTGTCCACTTTAAGAAGTTGTAATCAACAGAAAAATTCTGGTGAATGTAAGAATATAACGTAAAATGTTACATTACAGCCAACTGTTGATGAACATAAGACAAAAAATTACCATATCAAAAACCTCCTCCGCAAATTTCAACTGATATTTGTTTTGATGAGCTAAAAAATTACAGATCGATCTTTGAGAAAAACTTGTTCGTTTTTTGAATTGATATCGAATTATTTTTGAAAGCGCCTTCACCCACGTTCACACCCCTCCTCCACGTTCTTCACACACTCACCCAACCCCCGCAATGACACCGCCTCCCACGTTCACACCCCTTCTCACGAGGTCACCCAACCTCCCCTACCCCCCGCCAGTCACACCCCCGCTTACAACTCCTTGTTTTCTTCCAACCCCGGTGTGGAGGTCTGAGGGGGCGAGTAAACGCGGGGGGGGGGGGGGGGGGAAGTTGGGGTTGATAAATAATCATGGGGGGTTGGGGTATAGAAATCGCGGGTGGTGGGAGGGGGGGGGGAGAAGTTGAACGAATTGCCATTCCTTAATGAAATAATTTAACAGTTACGCATATGCGAAACAAATCACACCTTTTGCAAGAGATCCCAAAAACCATATGTAAATCACAGTTTTTCCACACATTTCCGTCAGTGTTCGGTTCAAGCCATTATAAGTTGGGACAAGGGCTGATCTAGGATTATTTTGAGAGGGAAGGCCGGTTTTCGAAAAAAAAACAGGCCAAAAAAGCGTTTAAATGGATTTCTTAAATTACTGCGAAAGAAAGGCCATTAGGGTCAGCAGGGGGTCGAATCTTTCAGGGGGTAGTGGTGTGGGTAATTGTACGATCCCCAACCACGCCCCCTCTCTAAATCCGATCCTATGGGTAGGGGTAAGACTGATCACAATCTGCAGGACAAGGAGTTTTATTTGCTTGTTGATATTATTTTTTCATTTTTCTATGTTTCAGAAGTGCATGTTTCAGTTTGAAAGGTTTCTTTTTTATCGTTTGTATTTCTGAAAAATATGGCTATCAAAATAATGCTAGTCGATACATTTTTTTGTTTTCAAAATTTTATGCTAGTCGAACGGTCACCGTTTTCAGATAGTGCAGAGGGTGTACGGAAAGTGAGACGACACATGCTAATTTTTTTTCGAGAAACTAAGAAGTACCTAAAATCTGTAAAATTGATGCAACTGCATGAAGTTAAAAATTTTGGCTTCGATATCTGAGCTTAAATAAAGTTTTAAATAAAATCAGTTTCGAGGGATGATACAAAACTTTTTGTTTACTCAATTGTACAAATTTGAACTGAGTGCATTTTAATGGCACTTCGCTTTTCCGGCCAATTAGCCCCAAAAAATTCCCACTGCTCTTCTAAAGAAACAAAAAAGTGACAAAAATCTAACCTCAATCTAACCAGGAAAACAAAGTTAATTTGCCAACAAAAAGTATGCTAACATCATACCAGAAGGTAGCCCATGCAAGACAAGTCAGTAAAGTTATTCAAAGCAAACCATTCAGCTCAGTAAACTCTAGACAATCAAAATAATAGAAAAAATCATCGGCAAAGGCAGCGGAAATTTCAAAATGTCAATGTTTTCAATGCAAAAATCAATATAAAAACGTCTCAAATGTTGAACACATTGACATAGCTAACTGATCAAAAAATTGCAAAAAAAGAAAAACGATAAGAAAGAAGCAAGCAGCAAAAAAGATAATCAAAAGCACCGAAACTCTCAGGTTTATCAATTTATTTTGTGTATTTAAAATCGAAAAGCTAGTTGCTAAGGAGGAGATTACTTGAGTAATTTAACTCAACTGAATGCTTTCGGCAGGTTTTACAGTGGTTTTAATCAAACTCAAAAAGCTTGGAGTGAACACTAAGGGCTTAAAACGTATCAGGAAACTTTTCTTATGCAAAAGCAAACAAGGCAATTTGATTAAAAAAATGATTATCACAAAAAGGAAAATTTACCCTGTTAATACAGGTGAAAGCCTACTTTTTGTATTATTCTTGTATTAATATGATTATCAATATTTTTTTAATCAACACACTATTGATTTTTATGATTATTACTATGATAATCTTCTTTGATTATTGTAATTATGATTGCAATAATCAATAAAATAGCTTGCTTACTTTGAACAAATTTGGGGAAGCATTCAAGAAAGGGTACAAAGTTTTAAATTAAAAAATTTTATTTGACAATTTTTCTAAATTTTTAATTTTTTTTTATATTCATAAAACTTGCCATATCTTCTAACCCGCGAGCTTCTGTGAGTCATTTTTGGCATGTTAAAAAAAACAACTCTAAGCTTCACCATCATCAACTTGCACCCAGACTAAAAAATTTTTAATTTAATTATTGATTTTTTTAAGTTCGTAAAACTGTCTTTAAGTTCGTAAAAAAGTTCGTGAAACTGTCCTTGTCTCTTAAATTTTGAGCTTTTAAGTATCGTAAATGCATCCCCAGAAAATATTCCCGTTAGCATGCAACCAAAGGCTTACCTAATTGCAATAAGAACTTCAATGAAAAAAGGCAAACGATGTTTTGTTTCTCAAATTTTCAGAAATTTGACCCTGATCTAAAAAAAGAACTTAATTAAAAAATTATCCTGAACTCGCATTGAAAAAGCTTCTTGGACAATCATGCCTTTTGCTTGAAATTTGTTGCTAACGCCTTTTGAGCCTTGCAAAGCGGTTCTAGGTTCTGTTTTGCACCATTTGCACTATTTGGTTTTTGATATTTCCGCTCAAAAATTAAACGTATTGGCGCTCAAAGTATTTCAAGAAACAATTTGGGGTTGTTTGACCCAAAAAATTAGATACATGACCTTTTTTTTGGGTCGAACAACTCCATTTTTTTCTAAAAATACTTAAGCGTTGAAATTTTGAGGAACATAAGGATCCAGAAACAGTTACAAACACAGTTATCTATTGTAATCTACAGGCGAAACTGAATTTTACCAGAAATGATTTAATTATATATTTTTGCTAGATTTAGTTTCGCCAGTAGATAACATTACAATAATCCATACAGAAGTGTGTTTCTATCCAGATTCAAAAATGGCGTAGTTTTTCGAACTAATGGGTCTCTGTGTTTACTAGACTGGAGGGCTGGAATGAGTCATTAATAAACTTTTCAGCAATGCAGTGGTGAGTAAAGTTCAAAGCCAAACTTTCATTGCAGTCAATCAGATTTGAGGCGCAGCAAGGAAAAAGGGTAAAAATAGAAAGATGAACATCAATAGTAACCGAATTGAGCCAAATTCCAATTTTGACAGAGTCGGCGTCAACTAAATTAGGGATAATATTTGGAAACAAAACAAGCGTCCTCGTTACAAGATAATAAAATTGGAATTAGCCCAAAAAGTCTAATGATTTGGGGGCAAAATGGGTGAAAAGGGAAGGACCGATATTGGAGAAATGCGAATTAAGCTTGCGAGCGACCGAATTAGGGAGATATAAGCAATCAATTATCCCCACCAAACCTATGACAACTGACCCACTATTAGCGATGCAATGTTTAATAGCATACTGCATCAATCTTCAAATTACATCTTGATAATTGTTAAGAACTTTCAACTGGCAAATTTCAGCTAGTTTTCTTTGTTCAAAAATTTTCCCGGAAGTAAATTGTACGTCTAAAAAGCCAAATTTTAAATAGGAGCAATACGTTTTGCGTCCGGGTGAAGCCATGAATGTTCCGAAAAACATGTTCCCTGAATGTATCCGAGCGAAGCCCTGAAATGCCTGATAGGTCTGGTGTAGCTTCTGGCAAAAAAAATGAATTTTCGTTAAAACTGAATCCCCACACGCAATTAAAAATACAGAGCGATATATTTTGTGTCTGTTAAAACAATATTTGAATTAAAAATTATATCACCTCATTTCAATCTGAAGTATTTCTAAGATTGATTAAATGATTATTTCGCCGCTCTTGCGTTAATAGAACAATGGAATCATAGTTTCATTATGATGACCAGTAGCGTGCCGAGAGGGGCGTAGGGGGTGGGGAGACAGAATCCCCCTACCCTCAGTTCTGGTTGCCATTTTTTTTTCAAAGGGACTGAATGCTTTCGGCAGGTTTTACAGTGGTTTTAATCAAACTCAAAAAGCTTGGAGTGAACACTAAGGGCTTAAAACGTATCAGGAAACTTTTCTTATGCAAAAGCAAACAAGGCAATTTGATAAAAAAATGATTATCACGAAAAGGAAAATTTACCCTGTTAATACAGGTGAAAGCCTATTTTTTGTATTATTCTTGTATTAATATGATTATCAATATTTTTTTAATCAACACACTATTGATTTTTATGATTATTACTATGATAATCTTCTTTGATTATTGTAATTATGATTGCTATAATCAATAAAATAGCTCGCTTACTTTGAACAAATTTGCGTACGCATTCAAGAAAGGGTACAAAGTTTTAAATTGAAAAATTTTATATAGCAATTTTTCTAAATTTTTAATTTTTTTTCATATTCATAAAACTTTCCATATCTTCTAACCCGCGAGCTTCTGTGAGTCATTTTTTTGGCATGTTAAAAACAACTCTAAGCTTCACCATCATCAACTTGCACCCAGACTACAAAATTTTTAATTTAATTGTTGGTTTTTTTAAGTTCGTAAAACTGTCTTTAAGTTCGTAAAAAAGTTCGTGAAACTGTCCTTGTCTCTTAAATTTTGAGCTTTTAAAAGGCAAAGTTTTAGTATCGTAAATGCATCCCCAGAAAATATTCCCGTTAGCATGCAACCAAAGGCTTACCTAATTGCAATAAGAATTTCAATGAAAAAAATCAATCGATGTTTTGTTTCTCAAATTTTCAGAAATTTGACCCTGATCTAAAAAAAGACCTTAATTATAAAATTATCCTGAACTCGTATTGAAAAAGCTTCTTGGACAATCATGCCTTTTGCTTGAAAGTTGTTGCTAACGCCTTTTGAGCCTTGCAAAGCGGTTCTAGGTTCTGTTTTGCACCATTTGCACTATTTGGTTTTTGATATTTCCGCTCAAAAATTAAACGTATTGGCGCTCAAAGTATTTCAAGAAACAATTTGGGGTTGTTTGACCCAAAAAATTAGATACATGACCTTTTTTTTGGGTCGAACAACTCCATTTTTTTCTAAAAATACTTAAGCGTTGAAATTTTGAGGAACATAAGGATCCAGAAACAGTTACAAACACAGTTATCTATTGTAATCTACAGGCGAAACTGAATTTTACCAGAAATGATTTAATTATATATTTTTTGCTAGATTTAGTTTCGCCAGTAGATAACATTACAATAATCCATACAGAAGTGTGTTTCTATCCAGATTCAAAAATGGCGTAGTTTTTCGAATTAATGGGTCTCTGTGTTTACTAGAGCTGGAGGGCTGGAATGAGTCATTAATAAACATTTTAGCAATGCAGTGGTGAGTAAAGTTCAAAGCCAAACTTTCATTGCAGTCAATTTTTTTTAGCGTAAAAATATCAGATTTGAGGCGCAGCAAGGAAAAAGTGTAAAAATAGAAAGATGAACATCAATAGTAACCGAATTGAGCCAAATTCCAATTTTGACAGAGTCGGCGTCAACTAAATTAGGGATAATATTTGGAAACAAAACAAGCAATAACAAATGGAGGCTGGCGTCCTCGTTACAAGATAATAAAATTGGAATTAGCCCAAAAAGTCTAATGATTTGGGGGCAAAATGGGTGAAAAGGGAAGGACCGATATTGGAGAAATGCGAATTAAGCTTGCGAGCGACCGAATTAGGGAGATATAAGCAATCAATTATCCCCACCGAACCTATGACAACTGACCCACTATGAGCGATGCAATGTTTAATAGCACACTGCATCAATCTTCAAATTACATCTTGGTAATTGTTAAGAACTTTCAACTGGCAAATTTCAGCTAGTTTTCTTAGATCAAAAATTTACCAGGAAGTAAATTGTACGTCTAAAAAATCAAATTTTAAATAGGAACAATACTTTTTGCGTCCGGGTGAAGCCATGAATGTTCCGAAAAACATGTTCCCTGAATGTATCCGAGCGAAGCCCTGAAATGCCTCTAATAGGTCTGGTGTAGCTTCTGGCAAAAAAAAAGAATTTTCGTTAAAACTGAAACCCCACACGCAATTAAAAATACAGAGCGATATATTTTGTGTCTGTTAAAACAATATTTGAAATAAAAATTATATCACCTTATTTCAATCTGAAGTTATTTCTAAGATTGATTAATTGATTAATTCGCCGCTCTTGCGTTAATAGAACCATGGGATCATAGTTTTATTATGATGACCAGTAGCGTGCCGAGAGGAGGGCGTAAGGGGTGGGGGAGGGGGGGGGGTTGCGACAGGTTCTTTTCCCCTACCCTCAATTCTGGTTGCCAATTTTTTTTCAAAGGGTGTTCCTTTGGTATAATTTTACGACATCAATTTTTGGCTGACCAACTTCAAAGTTTTTTTAAAGGCGCCTTTGGCGTCAATATAACTAACTTTGACGGGGGAGCGCGCGCTATTTTTTGACAAAAACCTTATTTTTGACAAAATAGGGTCCTTATAGTATTTTCGAATCGGAGAGCTCGGAAAATCAAATTGGTCGGCCTAAAAAAAACACCGCCCCTTGAAATATTTCTGTGCACGCCATAGAAGATGATCTGAAACCGCACGACAAAAAAATCACCCTGCACCATACTTACTTCCAGTCACATTCGGATTTTAAATTTTAAATTTGGATTTTTTGATTTTTTTTCTTGGCAAATATATGATGTTCGACATGCCATGTTTCGTAACCCCAATTCGTTTTTGGAATTCAGATCATTTTAGCTTATAGGAAAAGTTCACCCCCAACGGTTCGTTTATAATAATATAAGCGGGGTAAAGAATTGAATAAATTTGCCATTATATGAACAAAGTTCATTCTTGAGTCCCTGGATAATAGATCTCGATTGATGTTCAGATTCCTCAACGAGACATCCAAGTAAAACAGCCTGAATGTTAATAGAAGCTATGAAAGAAAAAACAATGGAAAAAAGAAACGAGTCGATCTGATTGAAAGTTCTTGATTTTGAAAATGTATTTTCAAGCATTTATTTTAATGGGTTGGACAAAAACAATGAATGGACCTGACATAAATCGATACATTATTTTCTCTTTTTTTTCTTGCAATTTTCTTGGAATAAAAACAAAGTTCAAGACTAAAGCCAATCTTTTTAAGGTAAGAGGCAACAGTCTGTATAATATGATACTATTTAATAATAATAATATTTCATTAAATAAATAATCACGTTTTTTTTAAAATTTTTTAAGTTGTCACAAAAAAATTGAGTTCCAGTTCAAAATCTGACAACATGAAAAGCAAATATGCTGTACAAATAAAAAAGAGCATTACTAAGAGTTAGTTGTGGATATTAAAAAAACAAACAGCCCTGCCTTGGCAGGTACAAATTCAGAACATCGGGGTTGACCTCATCATACGAAAAATGTTCATTCAATTCTCTTCACGAAAAGTAATGCTGATAAAATTCCATACATAATTTCTATGGAAAAAAAGCTAACCAATCAATTTCAGCGACTGGAAAATATGTAACAATATTTTTTTATATGGCTACAACAAACTGTTCCAAGAACATTTAAAAATTGAGGGACATTTTTTTAGTCGCAAACTTGCTTCTTTCCTCTAACAAACAATTTTCGATAATAAAACACATGCAGTAATTGTTAATTTTTTATCTATATCGTATTTTCGAATCAATTTTTCACTAAGAAAAAATCAGAAATGACCATCAAAACTTTGAATTGTCAAAAAAACATGCCCCAACATCGAATCGCTAGTCTATTAAAAGTTTAAGCTTTTAATTATAATTCTGAGTGAAATATCACGCAATAATGTAGATATCGAATCTCCGTATGCAGTTTCTCTTTTAAAAAAACGCTTTTAACTAATAGGTTTTCTTAATTGAGAAGACCCTGGTGGTTTTATTTTCGGATTTCACGCAAAACGCAAGAAAAATCTTTTGATTTTATGGAAAAAATTTTAGTCTTGAAAGTTTAATGCAAGGAAAAATGTTGATCATAAAAAATTTCAAATAATTTTCTGAGCCTTTGGAATTTTATGGAATTGTATGACCTGAAAATTTTCGGTTATGGAAATCAGATGCTGAATTTTTTGGTTGACAGAAAATTTATTGAAGGTTTTTTATATTAATGAACCTTCTACGATATATAACTCAAATTTTTCGTTTAATATTATTGAAGCGAAATATCGCTAGACGCCAATTGTCAAAAAACGGCATAATTGCATCAAAAATACAGAAAAAATGTAAAAATGAAATATTTAATTTATTTATTCAAATTATTTCTGAGGCAAAATTTTAAAAAAAAACCGAAAACAAACAGAAAAAAAACTAAAGAAAAAATCTGCTAAAGATGCCTTGTCTTAATCGAAAATACGGGGTTCTGCTGAACTTGCAATTAGAGCAGAGTAACAATTACAGAAAAAATACAGCAAATTTATTCTGTCTGCAAAACTTGAAAAGGGGTTAGACTAGAGAGATTGGGAGTAAATGTAGAGTACATCAGCCCATGTAATTTTCTCAACGATGGCTCAAAAATTTGCATAAAAACCTGAAGTCTATGAGAAACTAACAAGATTTCATTTCAACAGTGAACAGAAAAAAAGGAGAAACTAGTCAAAGAGTATACCATCACAGAAAATACCACAATTGTTTCTCAAACAACAATCAAGCAAAGTTTAACATAGACGCAAAGCTACACTTCACAAACACAAAAGTATAAAAAACAGTCTAAAAAGTCTGCAAAAGTCTGGAAAAGCTCTGAAAATGAACAAAATGTAAGAGAAAGACCAAAAAAAGTGGGAGATGGGACTCGTTATCACATCTCGTAAATATTAGTTACCCACTTGATTTACTATTAAACAACAGGCAATTTTGAATACACTTTCTTGCAGCAAAAAAATCATCCCGAAAAATCGCCTCATAGATTATGAGTTAGTTGTACGGAGATACAGAAAAAATACATCGAAATTTTTTATCAGATGAAAAAAAGGTTTAAGTAACACGGAAATTTCCCATCTAATTATTCTAGTTATCAACAGTTCAGTTAATGTATGATTGCTTCATTTTAGTCTCTATTGGCGAAACTGGGGGAGAGTTAATTCACCAACTTATTTTTAAATTAGTCTAAAAAACTTAAAAATTTAACCATTTCTTCAGAAAGTCAAACTAAGAATGATGTTTAAATCAAGAATGAAAGAGCTTTAACATGATATGGGTATCGACCTTTGTGGTTGTGTTTTTGTTTTAATTAAACTTTGATGAAAAAACCAAATCGAATAATTGTCCCACAAACGGTTGAAACAAAATTCTTCAGAAAAGATTACTTTCGAACATGATCCAAAAATTTTGTAGAAAAATGGAGATTAATTTTCATTAAAGAACGAGAGAAATTAAAACAAGACAGTATTAGACAAAAAAAGGTAGCATTTTCTCTAGGGTTGAAAAGTTTTGACTTCTGAAATGACCATGGATATTTAAAACAGACAAAAAATAAGAAATGAAAATAAGGGGTAGGGGCTGAATTTAAAAGGAAAATGAATCAATATTCCTCGAAAAATTAAGCGTTTGATATTAGCCCGGTGCTGAAACTTCAAAGTCAGTAAGCAAAATTTTAAACTGCAGCAGTAACCATTCGACTTTTCTGTTTACTAGTTACAGATCAATTTGAGGAAAGCGAAGGATGTTAACATAACAAATTAAGGCCTGAAGGTGTGAATGGATTGCTGATTAACAGGAATAACGGGAGTAAATGCCCTCGGAGTAGAACTAGCTCTTGTTGGGCTGAAATGAGAATAATTGCGCAATTCCCAGTCAATTCAGCTCAATTCAATCAAATCTTCTACCATAAATTGGTTGCTTAAAAAGGGTTAAATTCAATTTCACATCAAAACGATGCACATCATTTTGAGAACAGTTCACATTGCCGAAGCAACGCATTTTTTCCACTACCACTCAATTTTGAACTGTTTTTTTTTCAAAATTGCTTTAAGTGCTGCAATTATCTATCTCAATATGTTCATAAAGTAATTAATATTTCACCATGAGAAATTTCAGCGCATCAACACAAGTTATATCAGTTTTCCAAAATTTAAAATCAAATATTGGGGAATAGAGGGAAAAATCGCTTGATGACTTCATTCTGAAACAAACAAGAGAAAAAATTTTAAAAAATGAGAAAAAAAATTAAAAAACAAACAAGACAGTTTTTTTTTAAAATGGGCCATATCGCCCGCTCATATCAATTATGTAGCTCAAGTTAGCTCAAATGCCATTTATGCCAGGGCTATTATGCCATTTTTCGGACAAATTTTATCAAAAAAATTAGGGATTTAGGGACGCTCAGTATTAAATATTCCTTTCATGCCTTTGAATCTACACGGAAGACCTTGAAAGATGGCCAAAAATCGTCTGGGCAAGATCTTCTTGATAGGTTTATTTTGAACGATGGAAAAATCCGCACTTTTCTCCGGGACAGTATTCGGCAAAATAACCTCCGCCCTCCAAATATGTTCATCTTTAAATACATGTTATTTTTAACCCTGAGGTTCCAATGTGATCCCTTTTTAATAAAGGAAATAATAGAACTTGAATAATACAGGCCTGATTAGTTTAAGAATAATCAAATTGCTGCTATAATTTAACATCAATTGAAGCAATGAAAAACAGTCCAACTGAGCGTATAGTAAAATGATGATTTAAAAATAGATGTTTTTGCGAGTAATAGTGCAATTCGATATCTTATAAGAATCTTATATCTTAATATATTTTCTGAAGATAATCTTACATCTTAATTTGTTTTCTTTTAAGATTCTTATAAGATTTTGAATTCTAAGACGCGGGATTTTTTTTCTGTTAAAATGTCAGAAATAATTCAAGTGATAATGTCAGTATTGAAAAGTGCAACACAACACTCCTTGGCAAAATTGTTGTCTAAAAATAAGTAATTGCTTTAGAAAATAACCATTCCGCAAAAATGCCAGTCAGCTATTTGAGCAGCTCTCTGTTATTCCGCCATAAAACATTCAAATGACATAAATTATTGACGTGAAAGATTCCCAATTTGGTAGATACACTTTTCTGGACTAGGAAACCAATTATTTATCCGGCCATGTCATTATTCTAGAAAAATTAAAGGGAAATTTTGCCAAAATTAGGAACACAAACTTCTAAACAAACGGGTCAAATATGAACAAAAAGAATTTTCCTTTGAAAATGCGGTGGCTGGGGCTTTGAAAATCAAGGTTAAATATGTAAGACGATGTCAGTCGATAATAAATAATGATCAATATTATCAAAAGACAGAGGGAAATGTTCTCAGAACTCATATCTTCGCATTCATTATAAGATACGCGCAGTCTAGAATTGACAAGGCTTAATCCAGTTGTCACATGGCTACTAAAAGACTGAATGTCACATTTCAGGATGTCATAAATTCATCTCAACGATAATATCCATGTCAAAATCGGTATACTAAAACAAATTATCAAGCCCAAAGCAACCGTCAAGTTCCAACAAGGAAACAAGTAATCCTCCTTATATCGCTCGGCTCGATTATTTGACCAAGTTTCCGTGTTCAAACTCTCCGAATCGAAAACGAAGAGCTTCTGTAGAAAAAACTCTCGCAACCGGTTCTTTTGATTGAGCAACTGTCATCTCAAGTTTAATATAGTAGTTCAAAAAATTCACTTTCCGAAATCCAAAATTCTTTCTGCCGAAATTATGTAGAAGCTACTTCAGCAGAGAAAATAAGCAAAACCGGGATGCTTGATTGGACCAAATTAGAAAACCGGGATGCTTAGTTGGACCACTTAATCAGGGAATTTGCAGGGTAGTGTTTGAGAAATGTATAAAAGAGTCCAAAACAGAGTCAAAATTTCAAAACTTTGACTTTTTTGATGGCAATTAGCGTACCCATTTATAAAGGAAAAACTTTACTAACAAATTAAACTGTGGTTTCAAATTGACCCTGGATACCAGTTTTGGCAGGATAGTTATCGAGAAAAGGGATCAATTGAGCAATCTCCCCACCCAATCTCGCGTGGGGGGGGGATAGATCAATAGGTACTTGAGACATGTTTATAACCACTTGAAAATAGTTTGAATGACATGAAATCATAAAACAAATTTTCTAACGACTGTGGAAAGCCAAAATTTACAATATTAAAGCTCAAAAGTTTTATTCAGATAGAAAAAAGAATCAATAAAACAGGCATAAAAAGCGACTTTTTTTCTTTCTTAAAATGACAGAAAACTTTTGCGTACAATATTAAGGTGCTGCGGAGAACCGTTTTCGCTATTCAGATACAAGACTAGAGCACCAACTCTGGTAAACTGTTTTCCTCGATGAGGCTATGGTCGCCAAAACAAAATTTTGCAAAAACAAAGTTTTTTTTTCATAAATTTCGGTTAAAAAATTTTTTTTTTCGATACTCATAAAAAATAAACTTTAGTTGGTCAATTGATTGCGTGCTGTAAACCCATCATCCTTGTAATTGCGTTTGCTGACGTCTTTTTGTAGAGTTTTTTCGTTGTTGCTGGGAGGAGATAGCTCAATTGGTCATTACGGGGGGGGGGGGGGGAGATTGCTCAAGTGATCCGAGAAAAGTAATAAGCTTTCAAAAAAAAGGACCACAAATCAAAGTTTGACTTTTCAGAGGGCCATAACTTTTTATGCCAAAACAAATTAGGCGTATTTGCGCATGCCAAAGATTTTCCCAGAATCTTTTTTGGATTGAACTCCAAATCTAAGATAGTAGGGATAGTAGATTTTGAGCAAAAATTAATAGTTAAAAAATTGGTCAAAAATCATTTTTCTTGATTTATCCAAGGGCAATTACTCTTTGTGTAAAAATTTTTGTGAGTGATCAGTAATGCAGGAGAGTTTCTCACTAACTGATAACTCTATTCAATCCACATTCTAAGATTTGGAAGTTTTTTTTGAGAAAAAAAAAACTATGTGTCGAAGGCTGAAGGCGGAGGCTCAAGTAAATGACACTAGGGGAGTATGCAGGCACGCAGTATATTAAGCAGCTTTTCCTTTAACAGCTTTTTAAAAAAAATGGTAGAATAGGTTTTGAGATATTTAAAAATTTTGCAATAAAAAAACTATTTTCATAGCGTCTTGAAAAAAAATTAAGAAAATTCAATCCTATGCATTTTCATACACTTTTTGCTTTTGTCAAACAGTTTGTGTTTTATTAAAACAAGCAAAGCAAGATTTCAAAATTCTAAACTAACTTAAGAAGTGGAAACAAAGACGAGAACCTTTGAGCAGACACTAGTACAGCTGAAAAAAAAAGGATTTTGCAGCGTCATTTAAGCCTGTGATTGGTTCTGTTTGTGCATTTAGCAGGTTAAAGTTTATGATTGGCTGGTGTTCAGAATGCTGACATCAAGACATAACGCATAACCCTGCTTTTTTGTACAATTGTACAAAAGAATATACAAGCCCATCTACATTCTTCGACTTTCATTTCTATTTCTAGTTTTCCTTCAAAAATTAACAGTTGTTAGGTTTTATTTTCGTTTATTTGAAAATAACCAATTGGTTTTTTTAGTAAACAAATAAAAAATAAACGTCGACAAAGACAAAGATACCCAAAATGCTAAAATTTATTTTTTTTTGCAACAAAAAGAATATTTCTCCAATTTCAAAAGATCTTATTTTGATCTTCAATTTAGCTTCAAGTTATACCTTAACTGGTTCTTCAGAGGCAAAATTGACATGAGTAAAATGACTGTAATTAAAACATTGATTACTAATTTACATCAATTTTTCAGAAAAAGTCTGAAATATAGCGTGTAAGCAAGCACCACAATCAAAAACAGATTCGAATCTTGTAAAAAGGTTGCGCGGTGTTTGGCTTGTAGCATAAAACTTTTTCATCTTTTAAGATGATTGCTCATATTCTAGTGTTTTTATAATTATTAAACAAAAAAAAATTAATATAATAATAATCATAATAAATTGTTTCCAAACGATATCTAGTTACAAAGTTATTTATAAAAATTTATAAATACAAATTAGAATCGTTCGGGAGAACACCATTAAGCCAACAAGGCCCGTTTTCTAAATATGTGATTTAGATGTTTCTGTGCACTTTTCTGTGTGTCACGTGGCTCTACTCCTTTCTAGGCTTGGTTGCGTAGGAAAGGTTACTGACCAAGCTTTTGCTGAGTTGACGTTGTATACGTTTTCAGAGTGTTTTCATACGTCCGATTATACGACAACCGAAACAATATGTAGAGTCTGAAAAAATCACGAACACATATGTTAATTTTGAGGTCCAGTTTTGATTGGAAGAATTTTGTTCTTGTTGCGGGACATTTTGTTTGCAAGTTAGGTGAGGGTTTTGAGTGGTTGAGGACAATAAGCTTGAGGACGGACCATTTGTATTTCCTCCGGCCTCATGATCTTTGTCTACTCCCCAATTGCGCCAGGACCACGTAAACTTAGAGAAAAATTGCCCCTGGCGTTGTTTTTGCCTGCCCCAACAAATTTTTTGAGTATCAGAGTTTTTTGTCTTCTGTAGCCGCCTGAATGTAAGTGAGAAGTGTTTCACTCTAGAATAATCATAACAAACTGTTTCGTAAGCGCTTCAACACGCTTAACATTTTGCATACCTTTTGTGTTTTACTAAGTTTACTGAGATTTTTTAAGGTTATCTGTCATGTCGGGTGGTATATCACTCAAACCATCTTTTGCAATATCGACCTGCAAGTAAATGAATGTAGAGCGTGCATAAGTTTTTTGCTAGAGTATTCAGTTGCTCCTATCGTTTTAATGTAAACCAAAAAGGCATCGCTCGCCGAAAGACGCAAATAAAAAGCTAATCAAGGTGTTGCATTGCGATTTTATGACGCTCGTCATTTGCTACGTTTTTGCGTGCAACGCGGTCTACCATTGCCTCTAAGAGCGGTGTCTGTAGACACAGCAGCAAGGGTGTTGGGTGAAATTACACTGGTTTTACTTGCGTTCGAAGCTTAACCTTAAAATGAATTTGGACACATTTTTTAAGTCAACCAAAAAATTTGAATAATCATATGAAATTCAGTGAAATTGTGGTGAATTTAGAAAAAATTGCAATGCCTGTCCCCGCAATTGAAATTGCAAGTTAGCACAATTTTTACTCGGTCGAAGCTTCTCTATACTTACATTAGAATTAGGGTGAGCCAGAAAGTTCTGTTGTAATAAAAAAAAATTATCACGAACGTTAACTTTCAGTCAGTGTTTCAAGTGAAGAATTTTTTATTTAGGTCAGGTCAGTTACAAGCATACATGTGTAGAGCTTTGTGTCCACGATGCTCTCTCTAGTTTTAGTTCCCTTTTTTCCTATGATTGCTGTCATATTGTTTTCATGACTGGATCAATCGTATTTGCGTCGACTGGATTGGTAAATAAAAACTAAATCTAACTCAAAATAAAATGGGTGGAGTGTAAGTGTTAAAAGGGGGCCCAATGAATGGAAAATATGTGATAGAACGTACAATTATCTTACTCATTATTGTGTTTGGTAACAATTTTTCACTTTTTTCCGTATACTGCCTTTGTTTTACAAATAAAAGTCATTAACATCTCTGCTCGGTCTTGACAAACAATTTCAATTTACATTTTTTATAAGTGGTTTGATAACAACAAACATTGTAGAAAATGAAATCTAAATAAGTTTACAATTCGACTTTTCTTGTTTACTGTCATTTCACCAAATATGTGTTATGTTTTTCCAGGACTATAAAAATCCATTTCATGAAATAAACTGAAAAACTATTTCACCAAAAATGTGTTTTCTATTCCGGGGACTATAAATAAGGGTTATAAAATTAAATTTCTGATGAAACTGCTTTCATTTTGAACCAATTGTTATCAGCGAAAATATCAAAGCTGTTTGAAGGAAGAGAGTAACAAGCGGTTCACGCATACACACCCAGACGCTTGTCAAAGATATATTTAAAAAATTGCTTCCACAGCTAGAAAAGTTTTTGTTCATTTTTTTTTGTTTAAAAAATAATTTTCGTACTGCTTGGGTCGAGCTACTGGGAAAAACTATGAGTAAAACTTTGAGTCTACAAAATTTCTTAAGTGACGCACTTCAATCATGAGTCTACATAATTGCTTCGTGACGCAAGCCAATTATGACGCATTAACAGTACCAGTCAATTTGAAAAAAAAAGCATTTTACCAACTAACACGCTTCAATTTATAGAGCGGACGCATTTTAACTAGAATACGAAAAAGTTCATTAAAAACTTCAGTTCTCTGCCCAGGTTCGAACCCTCTTATTTTGTTGCTGGTCGACTTCCCTACCTCTACGCTAGAGCTCCATGATACCTTGAAGCTAGATTGCTATTAGTAATATAACTGTCAGTGTTTATATCCTTAGCATTGGCTGTAGTTAATAAGTGGATCAAAATGAATACTTTCAAAATGAACACGTTTTGTCGCAACAATTACATCGCAACAATTTTTGCGAGTAAGGTTGGAAGAAATCGTACAATAACACAAGCTATGCTTGTGTGAACATAATTCAAGCAAGGTTGAGCAGAGCCGAGCAGTGTTGAAACATACATCGAGCACTGTCGGAATATACCCAGAGCACGGTCGAAACATAGCTCGAGCATAGTCGAAACGGCTCTTTTCTTTTTCCCTCCACCTTCAAAATTTTACAGAAAAAACTTTTGTTCACCTTGTCCGATTGTCATGAAAATAGACATGCAGACTAATTAGGCCATGGCAAACAGATTTGGTCTTCATAATTAACCATATAAAACCACTCGTTAGACCATTAAATTGATAGTTGTGTGAGGTGGGGGGTCGAAAAAGAGCCGTCGAAACTTGCAAGAGCTAAGGATTGATTAGAACTATCACGAAATTGGAGTTAGCCTCAATTCAATATGGAACAATTAAAAGTGCGGATAATTTGCCGCGCATAAAAAATTGGCGTATTGCAACTATCAAACTTTAATTCAACCAGCGATTCTACACGTATTTTAGTCTAAAGCAAGCATACTCGCTCCGGATCGATACCCATACGCTGCAATTTTTTGTAAAGTCGGTCTGAATAAAAAAAAACAGCCGAAGCATATAGACTCCTTAATAGTTTATAACCACTTGAAAATAGTTTGAATGACATGAAATCATAAAACAAATTTTCTAACGACTGTGGAAAGCCAAAATTTACAATATTAAAGCTCAAAAGTTTTATTCAGATTGAAAAAAGAATCAATAAAACAGGCATAAAAAGCGACTTTTTTTCTTTCTTAAAATGCCAGAAAACTTTTGCGTACAATATTAAGGTGCTGCGGAGAACCGTTTTCGCTATTCAGATACAAGACTAGAGCACCAACTCTGGTAAATTGTTTTCCTCGATGAGGCTATGGTCGCCAAAACAAAAAATTGCAAAAAAAAAGTTTTTTTTTTCATAAATTTCGGTTAAAAAATTTTTTTTTTCGATACTCATAAAAAATAAACTTTAGTTGGTCAATTGATTGCGTGCTGTAAACACATCATCCTTCTAATTGCGTTTGCTGACGTCTTTTTGTAGAGTTTTTTCGTTGTTGCTGGGAGGAGATAGCTCAATTGGTCATTACGGGGGGAGGGGGGGAGATTGCTCAAGTGATCCGAGAAAAGTAATAAGCTTTCAAAAAAAGGACCACAAATCAAAGTTTGACTTTTCAGAGGGCCATAACTTTTTATGCCAAAACAAATTAGGCGTATTTGCGCATGCCAAAGATTTTCCCAGAATCTTTTTTGGATTGAACTCCAAATCTAAGATAGTAGGGATAGTAGATTTTGAGCAAAAATTAATAGTTAAAAAATTGGTCAAAAATCATTTTTCTTGATTTATCCAAGGGCAATTACTCTTTGTGTAAAAATTTTTGTGAGTGATCAGTAATGCAGGAGAGTTTCTCACTAACTGATAACTCTATTCAATCCACATTCTAAGATTTGGAAGTTTTTTTTGAGAAAAAAAAAAAACTATGTGTCGAAGGCTGAAGGCGGAGGCTCAAGTAAATGACACTAGGGGAGTATGCAGGCACGCAGTATATTAAGCAGCTTTTCCTTTAACATCTTTTAAAAAAAAATTGGTAGAATAGGTTTTGAGATATTTAAAAATTTTGCAATAAAAAAACTATTTTCATAGCGTCTTGAAAAAAAATTAAGAAAATTCAATCCTATGCATTTTCATACACTTTTTGCTTTTGTCAAACAGTTTGTGTTTTATTAAAACAAGCAAAGCATGATTTCAAAATTCTAAACTAACTTAAGAAGTGGAAACAAAGACGAGAACCTTTGAGCAGACACTAGTACAGCTGAAAAAAAAAAGGATTTTGCAGCGTCATTTAAGCCTGCGATTGGTTCTGTTTGTGCATTTAGCAGGTTAAAGTTTATGATTGGCTGGTGTTCAGAATGCTGACATCAAGACATAACGCATAACCCTGCTTTTTTGTACAATTGTACAAAAGAATATACAAGCCCATCTACATTCTTTGACTTTCATTTCTATTTCTAGTTTTCCTTCAAAAATTAACAGTTGTTAGGTTTTATTTTCTTTTATTTGAAAATAACCAATTGGTTTTTTTAGTAAACAAATAAAAAATAAACGTCGACAAAGACAAAAATACCCAAAATGCTAAAATTTATTTTTTTTTGCAACAAAAAGAATATTTCTCCAATTTCAAAAGATCTTATTTTGATCTTCAATTTAGCTTCAAGTTGTACCTTAACTGGTTCTCCAGAAGCAAAATTGACATGAGTAAAATGACTGTAATTAAAACATTGATCACTAATTTATATCAATTTTTCAGAAAAAGTCTGAGATATAGCGTGTAAGCAAGCACCACAATCAGAAAGAGATTTGAATCTTGTAAAAAGGTTGCGCAATGTTTGGCTTGTAGCATAAAACTTTTTCATCTTTTAAGATGATTTCGCACAATCTAGTGTTTTTATAATTATTAAACAAAAAAAAATTAATATAATAATAATCATAATAAATTGTTTCCAAACGATATCTAGTTACAAAGTTATTTATAAAAATTTATAAATACAAATTAGAATCGTTCGGGAGAACACCATTAAGCCAACAAGGCCCGTTTTCTAAATATGTGATTTAGATGTTTCTGTGCACTTTTCTGTGTGTCACGTGGCTCTACTCCTTTCTAGGCTTGGTTGCGTAGGAAAGGTTACTGACCAAGCTTTTGCTGAGTTGGCGTTGTATACGTTTTCAGAGTGTTTTCATACGTCCGATTATACGACAACCGAAACAATATGTAGAGTCTGAAAAAATCACGAACACATATGTTAATTTTGAGGTCCAGTTTTGATTGGAAGAATTTTGTTCTTGTTGCGGGACATTTTGTTTGCAAGTTAGGTGAGGGTTTTGAACGGTTGAGGACAATAAGCTTGAGGACGGACCATTTGTATTTCCTCCGGCCTCATGATCTTTGTCTACTCCCCAATTGCGCCAGGACCACGTAAACTTAGAGAAAAATTGCCCCTGGCGTTGTTTTTGCCTGCTCCAACAAATTTTTTGAGTATCAGAGTTTTTTGTCTTCTGTAGCCGCCTGAATGTAGGTGATTAGTGTTTCACTCTAGAATAATGTTAACAAACTGTTTCGTAAGCGCTTCAACACGCTTAACATTTTGCATACCTTTTGTTTGACTATTTTTACTGAGATTTTTTTTAAGGTTATCTGTCATGTCGGGTGGTATATCACTCAAACCATCTTTTGCAAAATCGACCTGCAAGTAAATGAATGTAGAGCGTGCATAAGTTTTTTGCTAGAGTATTCAGTTGCTCCTATCTTTTTAATGTAAACCAAAAAGGCATTGCTCGCCGAAAGACGCAAATAAAAAGCTAATCAGGGTGTTGCATTGCGAATTTCTGACGCTCGTCATTTGCTACGTTTTTGCGTGCAACGCGGTCTACCAATGCCTCTAAGAGCAGTGCCTGTAGACACAGCAGCAAGGGTGTTGGGTGAAATTACACTGGTTTTACTTGCGTTCGAAGCTTAACCTTAAAATGAATTCGGACACATTTTTAAGTCAACCAAAAAGTTTGAATAATCATATGAAATTCAGTGAAATTGTGGTGAATTTAGAAAAATTTGCAATGCCTGTCCCCGCAATTGAAATTGAAAGTTAGCACAATTTTTACTCGGTCGAAGCTTCTCTATACTTATATTAGAATTAGTGTTAATATATAACAGTCAGTGTTAATATCCTTAGCATTGGCTGTAGTTAATAAGTGGATCAAAATGAATACTTTCAAAATGAACACGTTTTGTCGCAACAATTACATCGCAACAATTTTTGCGAGTAAGGTTGGAAAAAAAATCGTACTATAACACAAGCTATGCTTGTGTGAACATAATTCAAGCAAGGTTGAGCACAGCCGAGCAGTGTTGAAACATACATCGAGCACTGTCGGAATATACCCAGAGCACGGTCGAAACATAGCTCGAGCACAGTCGAAACGGCTCTTTTTCCTTTTCCCTCCACCTTCAAAATTTTACAGAAAAAACTTTTGTTCACCTTGTCCGATTGTCATGAAAATAGACATGCAGACTAATCAATATCAATCATATAAAACCACTCGTTAGACCATTAAATTGATAATCGTGTGAGGTGGGGGGGGGGAGACGAAAAAGAGCCGTCGAATTTTTCATAAGCTAAGGATTGATTAGAATTATCACAAAATTGGAGTTAGCCTCAATTCAATATGGAACAATTAAAAGTGCGGATAATTTGTCGCGCATAAAAAATTGGCGTATTGCAACTATCAAACTTTAATTCAACCAGCGATTCTACACGCATTTTAGTCTAAAGCAAGCATACTTGCTCCGGATCGATACCCATACGCTGCAATATTTAGTAAAGTCGGTCTGAATAAAAAAACAGCCGAAGCATATAGACTCCTCACTTTGTTCGAAAGACCGAACGTGAGTATTGGTAAAAACATCGTGGATGGACACCGTCCGTGAGAAGCTGTTCACGATCTTAAGCGCAAGCAAGAACCCTATTTTTTGTTACTTTTGTATTCATCTGGCGCAAAACTGATTCAAACGTGCGCGGCGCAACAGAAAGTGTGTGCTCTTTGGTTGATAAAATTCTGCTGACTCTGCTCAACAAAGCTCCAAATCTATCTTCAAATTTTATAAACTTGCTTCAATACTGTTGAAAGCTGACAGAAGTTTCACTTGTACTAACACGGATCAAAATTAGGTTGTTGTCAAGACGGATTCCTTGAGTCAATTTAAGGTTTGAAACAATTTAACTAAAAGACCTTAAAGCTAGATAGCTCGTCAAAATAAATTGGCGCATAGGCGAGTATGCATGTAAAAGTCGTTTTCTTACGTGCACACTTTTGTTTTCATGATTTGATTTTTTTGAGATGTATATCTGAATGTAAAAAAGACCTTCTTCTTCTTCGTTTTCTGCTTTTCGCTTTGCAAAATTTTTTAAAAATGAAATTCAAATGTTGTCACTAATGGAGCGTTAATCGGCCGAGCCTTGAGCACAAAGCAGTTTTGATAAAAGCACATTCTTATTTGGAATGCATTAAAGTGCGGTAGCTTTAAATAGAAATAACCTCTACAAAGGGTTGATCAGAAAACGTTTAATATTGTTTTAAATTATTTTCCCGCCAGTTTTTTGAAAGTTGGTTCTCTCTCTGATTCAGTTGAATAGTTTTAATCATAAATTTTTGAAAAATTACTTTCCAGGAATTACAATTTTATTGGGCAAGCTGTCAGATTTTTTTGATGAAAAATTAGAATGTGTGTCTGTTCGTTTTTTAGATTATCAGTAGAAAAAACTACCCGAGAAAAAAAAATATAAAAATTTTTAAAAAAGAAAAGAGTTGAAAAGAGGATACAAAGAGGTGTACATTTAAAAAATGTTTTATCAGTAGAACGATCCATCGGATCCAAAAAGTGACTATTTTTTTCGTTCTCCGCTGGATAAGACACCAGAAAACGGGCCGTACTGTCTTTATGGTTTTCTCCCATATGATTCAGATTTGTACTGTAAAATTTCATAATTATTTCTAACTAGATATCGTTTGGAAACCATTTATTAAACAGGCGAAGCGGAGCTTCGCACCACTTGCGATACAACACAAACATAATGAAAACGAAAAAAAAGTAGTAAGTCTCCATAGTAGTTCAATCCAGGCAAACATGCCAGAAACTTGAATTTTAAATCAGCAACAACGCAAAAAAAAATTTACGAAAAAAACAAAGTCGAGAATCTTTGAGCAGACAGAGAGCCGAAAAAAGTATAATTTTATTTAAAAAATTAAAGTCCCACTTTAAACAACAATGGAAAACACTTGCACTTGCAACTAGAACGAAAGTTAATTACAGCACAAAAAAAAACTGTGATGTGGCAGCCAAGCCAACAATCTTTGAGCTGAAACCAATTTAACCGAAAAAAAAATGATATTTTTTTTAGCAAATTGTTCAAGTCCCCCTTGAAACTAGAGCCGACACAAGCTGAACCGAATTAGAAAGATTTTATGAAAAAGTTTTTAAAAACTTTTTAAGTCCCCCCATGAAATTAGAATGAACATCACTTGCACTTGCAACTACAATAAAAATTATCTACAGCAAAAGCAAAATCCGTTGTTTTAGATTTCAACTTTCATGAAAATGAGCATGTCACTAAGCAGCATAGTCAGCTGCATAGAAAGCAAGTGATTCAATAGATTTTGTTGAACTAGTGATTAACTAGAAAATAAAAGTCTATATTGCAGCAAAAAAAAAATCTGAGATGTGGCAACTAAGCCGACAAGCTTTGAGCAGACACCAACTGTGAACCAAAAAAAAAAAAGATTTTATAAAAAAAATCTTTTAAATTCCCCCCTCACCCCCCCCCCCCGCTGAAATTAGATTGAACAGTACTTTCACTTGCATCTACAATGAAACTTGTCTACTGCAAAAGCAAAATCCGTTGTGGTAAGTTTGAATTTTCAAGAAAATGAGGATATCAGTCAGCAGCATAGTCAGCTGCATAGTCAGCTGCATAGTCAGCAGGTGATTCATCTGATTTTGATTAACTAGTTAATAACTAGAAAATAAAAATCTGTATTCCAGTTTGATAACGCTTTCTTAACGCAAGCGTAATTATTAATAGTTCATGGTTCTGCCGAATCAAGATAGAAATCTCCACCATAAACTGATTTAGGAAGGCGAATGGGCTGTTATCTTTCCTCACCTGACAACTGCAAGGTAAATCTATTTTCACCAACTGAAATTTGAATTCACCGTTGCATCAAACTGTCCATCTGCACTAATTACCCAAATCAGAACAAAAGAGGTTTATGTTATGTGAGAAGACAGGAAGCCAGCGAGTGTAAGTCGAAAAATAAGTAGTTGAATTCTCGTTTTCAGAATTTTACAGACGTTTGACTGACATTTTTATAGCTTTGATATGACTTACTTCATGTTGAACAAGACGGAACATTTTTTATGGTAAAGATGTTGTTTTCAAAAAATTGATGGCGTGCAAAAACTGCTCAAAATTGGCGATTTTTTTCAAAGTCTTATTGATCAATTTTTTTTTCTGCAAAACGTTGCTTATGCTCATTCACAAATGTGGATTGATAGTTTAACTTCAGAGAACAAATTTCTGAATTTTAACTCGCATTCTGTGACTAAATGAGAACAACAACGCCAAATCGCACACCGATTTTAATGCCCAAAACATCAATTGTTGCGGGCCAAAAATTCTAAAAAGCACCAGCGGATTTAGGGGTGCGAACGCCCCTCCTCAGGAAATCCACCTCCTGTCGACCTAAAGGGTCCCCCTTTGTACTATTTTGAGACATCCATTCTGATTGACTGACCTAAATTTTTCTAAAAGTACCTTTTTTTGGCCTGTTTTTCTGCAAAAAATTGGCTGCGGCGCAGAAACTTGGTCAAAATAGGGTCTTTATAGTGATTAGGGAGAGCTTTGAAAATCAATTTGGTCGACCTAAAAAAAAAGTCCATAAAATTTTTTTTTAATTGAAAATCCGCAACCCAAACCCCCCCCCCCCCCCCTCGAGAAAATCCTAGATCCGCCCCTGCTAATAAGCAAGTTGAATAGCTTCTTGTATGTTACGAAAGAAAAAATTATTGCTTGTGAAAAATTTTCCAAAATTTATCTAAAAAGTTTCTGAGGTATTTTCGAGGTAAAATTTCATATAATTTCAACCACGGATGTTTCTCACCGTAACCTTTTCAAGTTCACCGCTGGCACAAAAAGATTGTGGGCTACAGGATTTGTTTTTTAAAGCAGCTATTTTATAGTAAGCTATGGTGTTCATCGTGTTCAACTTCTTCATGTTCAGCGACTTTCTGCGAGCGCGTTCTCGAGAACAACAAACATTCATTTACCTTGAAAAATAACAAAAAAATTTAAAAAGAACACAGAAAAACATCAAAGAATAATACGTCAACAACTTCAACTTACCTAGTATTGTTCCATCTGGCTGGATAGTGATGAGTTGATGATGGCCAATCATCCCCGGATTGGTGATCTCATTCAAAGACTTCCTCGCGGGCGACTTCTTGGTTGTGACACTGCTCCGGTGTCCCCTGCTGTCTGTTCCCGCCTGGCCGGGGGAGGGGAGGGGGTACTCGATGTCACTCGTGTCGCTGGTGTCGTGAAGAAGCAGTTTCTCCATCACTGAAAAAGAAGAAACAATTAAAAAACATAACCAATAGGGAACTAGGATAGCCGGCTACTGTGCAAGTAGCACACAGCGTTCCGACCATCGAAAAAAAATCAATTTTTTTTTCAAATAAGTGTAGTTGTTTCTGCGTGGCAAGATAAAAAAAATCTGAACAAAAACCTAAAACAAAAGCAAATTTGGCAGTTAAATGGACATTTTTGCAGATAAATGACTAAAAAAAGTTATTTAAAAAATTTTAAATAGCTCAAAAATGTTTTCGATGTTTATGCAGAAATTTTTTCAATCAAATTCTGATTCCTAATATGGCGCTGCAAAACTTTAAAAACAAATTTTACTCGAGTAAAACAAAGTTTTTGGAACTTAAATTGAGCTTAAATAAGCTATTGTAAGACTTCTCGTTCGCTTTTTTTGCTTGAATTTAGAATAAAAATAAAAACTGTTAGATATGTTTTTCTCGATACTGCGATAACTTTTTGAAACAGTTGAAACTTTAATCAAATCACGGTTGAGAACGCTTTAATTTACGACTTTTTAATTTCAACGAGAAAACATACCAGCTTTAAATTTTGCGAGCTGTTTGAGTTTCAAGAACATCATATCGTGACACTTTTTTGATTAAACAAACCAGGTGGTATTGTTCTCAATGATGTAAAATAATTAACCAATTAGAGTTTTTAGACCGAAGTCATTATAAACAGAATTTGAGCTATAGCAGCACAACAGGTTTTTGTTTTACATTCGTGCAGTTATACAATCAATTTGTTCAAGTTTTTCAAACCGGTTTTATGATTTTTGTATGCAAGATTTGATGCCGGAATGTTTGAAAACGCATGTATCTGCATATTTTTTGATCGGTCAATTTTAATTTCAATTGCCTGGATTTATTCGCTTTCTTTGAGATTTTTTTGCGATTTCTTTGAGGTTTCGAACTCTGATTGGCTGAAAATAACTAAAACCAAGTTTCCACAATTGAAACCGTCCATCATGAGAAGGCCAGATCAAAAGGTTGTTTTTGAAACCTCAAGTCATTCATACTTTTTCGCGCCATTTGTACTTTCTTACAGTGGAATCCCTCATTCGCGAAGGACCGAATGCGCGAAAATAAAAAAACAGTCAATCAGATTTCAGTAATCTAAAATTTGCAAAGAAAGTAAACATTTCCAGGGACTAGAATATTGATATTGGCCGAATATAAAAACAGAAATAGGAAAACTTTCCAAATTGTCACTAATGCCGCCGAATTGGATAAGTTTTATATTTCAAGAGTTTCGTTATAAAAGAAGCGAAATATTGCTTCATTTAATTCAATGGCAATTGCTTCTTTTTAAAATTTGACTTTCGGCTAATTTTTTTTCCGGTCATTCGCTCACGAATTTTTTTCGCGCATTCGTTCCTTCGCGCATGAGAATAGCTCTCTTTCTTACCATTTTGTTCACTAACACATAAAAATTCTCGACACTGAGATAATTTATCAAAAATTTTGAACAGCATGAGGAACTGCTATCGAAAGCTTAATGATCATTTGATCTTCATGAGACATTTGTTTGATTTTACGCCGTTCTCTTGATTTTACGTAATAAAAAAATTACCTGGGCTAAAAATGAAAATAGCGCCCCGAATTTAAAAAAGCCGAGCAATGATCATAAATTATCTATGAGAGGAGGAGAGATACAAACCAACAGGTAGAAATAGAATAATTGCTTGCATTATAAATAGAAACACAATTAGTCATTTTCAATTGGTGTTGTCAAATTTTTTGGGCCAACTTTTTGAAACCCAATTTAAAGACGTCTGAGAATACTTGGTTAAAGAAACAAATTAAGGAAACAACAAAAAACTTACCTTGAAGTCTATTTGCTGTCCGATAAAATTGTCAATTACATGAGTTTCTAGTTTTCGTTAAATTTCTTCTTTGAATTGATCGGAAAAAAAACATTTTGCAAAAATAATTGATTTACCAAGAAATAATGCATGGATGCCAGGAAGCTACGAAGGAAAACTCTTATCACATTTGACTGAAGCTCGGAACTATTTTAGAAGCCGCATTATGAAAAAATTTTGTACTCTGGCTCAATTTTGTAACAATCCCGATTCTATAATATATGTTTTATAAATCTATG
>NC_087068.1:18402075-18738797 GCF_963678635.1 Symsagittifera roscoffensis | reverse complement strand
AAAAACACTATCGTTTCACTATAAGAAGAAGTGTTTTGTTTCTGACAAATATACTGAAGAGGCCATTCCCATAGTACGGAAATTGAATGACTAGTCTTTTTAGCCGGTGGCCAGCAAATAAGCAGAATGAACAACGAGCGGAAAAACAGAAAAACATTATATTTTATAAGCTAATCGGTAAATTAAACGTAAGAACTCTCAATATTACCAAAGAAAATATTATTTTACGCATAACTTCAGTAACCTAACATTTTTTTAAAAATCAATTATTAACTTAAGCGGAAAACGGAAAAACATTATATTTTATAAGCTAATCGGTAAGTTAAACCTAAGAACTCTCAATATTACCAAAGAAAATATTATTTTACGCACAAATTCAGTAACCTAACATTTAAAAAAAATCAATTGTTAACTTAATGTTCAATTCATGAATAATTAATTCATTTACGTGTTACTATTGGAGATTCTGATAATTGTTTAATCAATGAATTATAGTAGATGAATTAATTATACATGAAATGAACAATTTCATTAAATTAATATTTGATTTTTAAAAATTTTAGATTACTGAAGTTATGCATAAAATAATCTTTTCTTTGGTAATATTGACAATTCTTATATTTAATTAACTGAGTAGCTCATAGAAAATAATGTTTTTCTGCCTCGTGGATCATTCTGCAAAGTTCCACGGCGTTCTCGCATTGAGATTTCAAGGTAGTAAATTTTACAGTGAATTGAATCTACATTGCAAACAATTTATTGTAATTAGCCCGTATAAACTAATTAAACTCAATCAATTTCAGTCTTTCCGCTCTTGGACCCATTCTGCACTTGGGCCATTCTGCTTACTGCTCCACCTCCTTTTTAGCCATTTGTTCATTGTTAAATGAAATAGTTGGCTAAAAATCTTAATTAGTTTTGTTAGGCTCATTTACAAAACACAAACAAATAAGTTTCCAACCCTTGCGTAAACTTGCTAATCATAATTTCCATAATATTGAAAATGTAACTGACAGAAAAAATCTATATAAAAAATACATGCAAAAATAAATTCTTAAGTGCAAAAGGTTGTCCCGATAACCCAAAACTTAACATTTTTCAGTCTTTCTTAACAAAATTTAGACGAAGGCGAAGCTCCGCTTCGCAAACATTAGCAAGAACACGACAAAAAAGCAGCTCTAAAATTTTCAAGAACGCAATAAAAAAAACTATTAGTTGAAAATATTTCAAAAAATGCAGAAAACAATTTGCAGCAAATTTTTGAAAATTTTATTTTGTACGTTTATCACAGTATGAACATTATTTCCCATTTCAGGATAGTCGAATAACATATTATGTGAGCATTCTTGAAATAATATGCCTAATATACTCAAATATTTTAAATAATCAAGATCTTTGTCACTGCTCTTTAGTTACGAACACAACCCACCTTCAACAGAAACCAGGATAGCCAGTTGCTGTGCAAGTAACAAAAAATGTTTCAACTATTTTGACATAGCAAAAAAGTTCGAAATTAACAACATTCTAAAAATCAAAAAAATGTATACATAAACATATTTCTGCAATTTTTGTTGTCTCGATTTCCTGTTTCTTTATTTTCCAAAAGCAGCGATTGACTTACGTGAAAAAAAAATCGGAAAATGAAACATATATAAAAACCATGAGTAAGAATATTGAGTAAACATTTTAAAAGAATTAAAATTGGAAGGTCAGCCTCTCAGCAAATTTTGTCGAACTTAATTTAAAAACCGAAGAAATTGAGACCAGTTTTTTTCGACACAGAGGGGCTCTTTTTTAAATTATTTTCAAGGCCACCGAACAATAATAATCACGGCCACTAGGTTTTAAATATGATACTACATCTGATCCTCTGTGAAATTTCCTTGAAAAATTCAAAATTAACAGGAAAAAAATACAAAAACGGACCGCAATCTTCAGTTCCTTTCCGCTCTTCGAGAATTGTCAAAACAAACAAAGAACAGCAAACAACACTTTTGGTGAAACAATTCCATATTTTGAACGGTTGCTATTCATCATGTTTTCAGCAATTTTCTGAACAAATGAAAAAATCACAACAAAAAACTGTCATATGATTAGCATTTGTCGAAACTTGTTGTCAACACGAGATAGACGATTTTTTGACAAGCTGAAGTTTGACATCGACAAATTTAAGCAAAAAAAATTGTTTTCAAAAATAAATTGAAATTTGAATACAAAAAAAAACAAACGGCGCTAGAAAAATTGTTTTTGCAAGTTTGGTATTGTTTTACCAAAAAACTGTCAAGTAAACCGCTGAGTTAGTTGGATTGATTATTTTCATCATTGCAGATACCTAAAATGAAAAAACTAGGAGAGTTCGTAGGGGTGAATTAGTATTATATTATAGCCATTACAGCTGAACTTGGATTTTTGATATCAATTTTCTGCTATCTTAAAACTTTTTCATTGCCAAGAAAAACTGTGCCTTTCAAACTAAATCAGGCAATTTGATCAGAGAGTGAGCTCAAATTTTTATGCTGCTACAAGTTCAGCGTTAATTTAGCTATTGAAACCATTTTTTGCGTTTTTTCGGCTGATTGGAGTGTCCTCACTAGAAAGGAAACAGTGTTTTTTGACAGCAAAAAAATGAACACAAAATTTTGCCTAGAAAAAATGTTTTCTTAATTTTTTCTTAAATACCGTTCTTAATTACCGAATGTTCGAAACTGTGCTACTTTTATATCATATCTTTGGCAACGTTCTTCTTACCGCTCAACTATAATTTCAAACAGGGGCATATTTAGGGGGGAGGGGGTGAAGTAGGCGCCCCCCCCCCCCCCTACCCTCAGGGATTCGATCCCCAGCCGACCCAAAGCTGCATTTCGCAAACATAATCTATTAAAAGGACAAAAACTTTGCAATTGAAAAGAAATAAACAAAAATGAAATTTTAGAATGAAACTTTGTCTTTTTTATATCCAATAAACTCATTTTTCGAGCTGTTAGACAACACCACTCGCTCCCCGTCAAAATTAGGATATATAGACAAAGGTTAGCTTCGGTCATCAAAAACTAGATGTTCTAAAACAGTATCCAGAGGAGATCCATGAGCAGCAACTTGATTTAAATCAATGATTTCAATCGGATTTTAATCGTAGAATAAAAAACAAAAAAATCAACCCTTGTGTTATCCTGCCGAGTGCCGCTGTAAACATACAACGCAGCTTGCAGTATTTACATTGGTTACGTACTTAGCTCTTCATAGCATACTTTTAACTGGAAAAATTTTTTCAGCACTTTTGGATTTATCCATTCCAGTCTCAGAAATTGTCTGGGAATAGAAAAATATGGTTAACTTGTGTTATTCTTTCGGATGCTGAATCAGTAATTTTGCGTAAATTAATTGATTCTTGAAACAAAAATGTTTGCAATAAAAATAAAAAAAATCAAGGTAAAATCATAAAAATTGGATTTAAATCAATCGAGAATATACATCAGATTTTTATGCAACCTTGCCCATGAGTGTTCAGGAATGTCGAATTTTTAAGATCTCAAATCCCCACCTAAACTAGCTTCTGATTTGAACCATCGTGTTCCGGCTTCACTCGAAAACTTTATGAATACGCAACTTCAGAACATTTTTGTTCCAACAAACCCCGTCGGGGTGGGAAGGAACTAGGCCGTAAGGTCTGCTTTTTTCAGACACTTTTGACTACTATAAAGAACTCACCTCGCATGATGCCAAGTTTATAATTATATCAAATCAATGGCGTGCGCAGAAATTTTTCAAGGGGGGGGGGCGGTTTTTGAAAAGTTTTGAAAAATTTGATAACCAAATCCATTTCAGTTTTGGATTCTAATAAAACTATATGAAAACAATTAATCCAGGATATTATATTAAAAAAATTATTACGTGCTGCGAATTTTTTCGTATCGCATACTTAAATGGACAAAAACTGACAGGAATTTGATTAAAGGCTGGAAAAAAAGAAAGACGGTTGCCATCAATTTTGGTTGCCAAACGACGAAAAAAGGCAATTTGAGGTCAAATCCAAAAGAGCTTACACAGTATTTTATTCCACAATTTCTAGTAAAAAAAGCACCAAACAATGCTCAAAAACAACAATTTCTTCCAAAAAATCTCGCATATGGTCGTTCTAGGGCTTCCGCAGTATTCGAAAGGTTCAAAATGGTTTAAAAAAACTTCTACGACCAAGCGCTCCGTCTTTCAACTGTTAAATAATTTTACCTCTCGTTGATGGGCGCACAGTTTGCACACGTGCAGCGTGATCGTGCTAGATGAAAATGCACTGGACATCATAGAGGCCGGAGATATTCGTGAATTGCCGGGCGACAACAGCGAGCCCCCACCTGACCCCAGACCACCCCCTCCCCCATGACTAGAGCTGCCCCCTGAGGCCGCAGTGGGAGAGAGGAGGGCATTGTTGTTCCCTGATGGACTGTTATCATTTGTGTGGGGTGGTACTTTAGGCATCACTACTTTGACTATACAGCGGGAACACGCTCTCTGAAACATTTCCACATTACGAAAACATTCCATAACAGGACAATTCATAACAAAAGACAACTTGTCAAACTAGGCAACATGCAGAAAGCTATTCGATGTGGATAGATGGATGAAGCGGACTCCTCTTCTGCCCTGGAAAAAGAACTTTTTTCGATTTTACCCCTGTCAAATTTTGGCTGTTTTCGATCTTCAAATTTTTTTAAAATAAAAGTATTTGCTCGAGCGTAAGGCTAATTTTAAAGGCGCTCAAATAGAAAAAATGGCCGAAAAATACTAAGATTTGCTCTACAAAACAATGTTCAAAAATAATAAAAACACGATGTTTTTTGTGCAGACGTCTTCTTTCAGGGATTCGACCCGCTGCCGACCAAAACATTCCCCCTTTGTACTATTTTGAGGTATCCATTTTTGGATGACGGACCCTAAATTTTTTTAAAGGCGCTGTCGGCGCCAAAATATGCTTAATTTTGAGGGGGGAGCGCGTGCCAAAAAAAACGCGGTTTTTTTGGTCAAAATTTTCCAAAAATGCTTAAATACGCTTTATGGTTTTTTTTCAAAAATTCGCCTGCGGCACAGAAAATTGGGTGAAAATAGGTTCTTTATATTGATCTGGTAGACTTTAGAAAAATCAAATTGTTCGACCTAAAAAAAAGGTCTACAAAACTTTCGAAGTGTTTTTGAAAATCCCCCCCCCCCCCCTCGAGAAAATCCTAGATCCGCCCCAGCTTGCAATCATAATTGCAATCATAAAAAATTGCAGCCATAACTTTCATGATTATTATATACTCGTTTGCAAATGTGTAGATTGGGAGGACGCCACTAGGCTATAAGAGCCTGTTTTCCGACGCTTTAAAAATAATATTTTTGGTACCTTATGGCAATCGGAGCAAACTGATCCCCGGTTGAACACAGACCCACCACCGCCCGCGCTATTTCTACCCGAATCGACCGAGCTGAACAGCACCGAAGTGAGCTGGTTGAAACTCTGCGACATCAGATCTGCCGCACTTTTGTCCAATTCGGCCCCACAAAAACCACATTCGTTGCTATTCGGAACTGCTGCATAAACGTTCAAATTTAGGCTCCAGGTTGCATTATATTTTTGCGTCAATTATTTAGTCTTTCAAGATAAATGAAAAAGCAATTTTGAAGGATCTTTTTATTTCCCGACTTTTTTCGTAAACGATTCAAGCCTACTTCAGGTATAAATTTATATACATTATATTTTAATTATATTTAAATTAATTATGTTTAAGTTATTGCGATTTTAAGAGAACCTATCAAACTCTCCTAAGCCTGTCCCAGGATAAGTTGTTTCTATCATCTTATATAATAAACGGTCCCCGCATTGGAGCTCCATGAATAAAAATCGATTATAATTGAATTTCCTTGTCGGTGTCCACAAAAGTGAAAAAATCTATTATAACCACCAGCGGATTTAGGAGGGGGGTGGTGGGCGGACGCCCTCTCTTGCGGATTTGACTCCCTGCCGACCCAAAGAGTCCCCCTTTAGACTATTTTGAGATATCCATTTTTGGTAACGGACCTTAAAATTTTTCTAAAAGCGCCTTTGGCCCCAATATATGGTAGTTTTGAGGGGGGAGCCCGCATCAAAAAACGCGATTTTTTGTCTAACTTTTCCAAACGCCTTTATGGCCTGTTTTTTCAGAAAAAAGGTCGACAAAATTTTCGAAATTTTTTGAAAATCCAGCCCCTTCCCTCCAGAAAAACCTAGATCCGCCACTGATCATAATCAATTAAAAACGGATTATAATTAATTTTCGAGGCAACAAGACCCATTTTTAATCCATTATAATCGATAGTTTTTTAGTTTTTGTGGACACTGGCAATAAAACTCAATTATAATTGATCTTTTTTTTTCACTATATTGAGATGCGAATTTAAACGCACATAGTCTTTTCCACGTTTTAAACTTAAGTTGGTTACTTGTTGTTAAATTTGATTTACTGTTTTTGATCGACTTGTTTTCACTTTTCTTAAATGTGGGTCTCCTTTTCATACTCAAAATTTGCCCTTAAAAAATTTCAACGAACACTTAAAAGAGCTACATGCACTATATTAACTTCTTCTTTCTTAACTGAGCCCAAGTTTTTTCCATGCCTGCAGGCGTAATTCTAGTCTGCACTTCGCATATTGTCGGCGACTGTTGTTGATGTTCAACCAGGTCCTGCAGGGACTCGGTATCCGAGAGGATTGAGGCCACGGAACCGGACGCCAATTTAGTTCCGACAAGAGATGGCGATGATGGCGAGCGAAATTGATCGTTGGTAGTATTGATTGGCAATTGGAAAGAGAAGCTTTTGTTGTTGTTTTTATTGCTGTTTTTGTTGAAGTACGTTGGCGATGGCGAGATGACAGTTTGGTCCTTCATGTATTGCAATTGTGTGATCATCTTGCTAAAAAGTTTAAAACACTGATTAAATGATGGAGCCTGTAAAAGTTTAACTTCCGTTCAAATAATGATCGAAACAACTATTGGTTAATTAAAGTTATAACTAGAACTATAAGCATCAATGAACCCAATCAGTTGAGATTTTTAAACATACATTTAAGATGTTAGAAAATTGATTTGGAAACTTCTATGATTTGAAAAGCAAACTTCAAAATATTTTCCACTCTTCTCGCCTTTCGAGCTTGAGTCAGTACACACTTCGAATGTAGTTTTTAACTAGAGGCACAATATTTGTTCTCTGTAAGGAGCAGAACAGTTTGCATTTTGGTTCTTTTCCTCTTGGATAAATCGCCTTAAGAAGAATGGATTGCTTGCGGTGCCCATTAAGATGAACAGGGTGGCTCTAAACTGCTCATTTGAACCAGAGCATCAAAAAATGTTTACTGTTCCCATTTTCCAAGAATGTGGGAAGCAAATAAATCCGGGGTATTTTTTATTCAGACCAACTTGGATCAAAACCAGACCCTTCCTATCAGGGCAAAACCCTGAATGTTCCGACAGCCCTTTTATTGGTCTCGAACAGTTTTCGGTAAATTAAACATTGACGAAACGGACCAAGTTAAAATCATCCCACCCCCAAAAAAACCGTTGGGGGGAGAATGTTATTTTGGTTCTAAGTTGGCAATTTTCAGCCAATCAGAATCGAGCATTTTACATGCATCGCTTAGCAAATTTAATGCGAATTAAAGGCTGGGGTGGAAGATCTTAACTTGGTCTATCTGGGGGGAGGATGTTAACTTGATCCGGCAAAACTATGAATTTTAGGCTAATAATATCAAACTTTAGGTGATAAAGTTTGAGTCGTGTAAAGAATCATTCTGACCAATTAGTTTATTGCCTCGATTCAATTTGGAACGACTTTGTAGTGCGGATAATTCACTACGTGTAAATATAAAAGGAGCAGTTTCAACAGCTTTGTGGATGGATTCTATAGTGGTTTGCAAATTCTGCTGGGCTCATGCAGATCAAGGGATCGATTTCCCAAGGAAGCAAAGTCTGCTGTTAAACTGATCTCAAAAAACCACCCCGAACATAGAAATAAAAAATTTGAAAAATGGATTATTAATAGTTTTTGACAAATAAATATAACCCAACGAAGTAATCAACCCAGTAATTGAGCAAAAACTGGTCTTGTTGTTTAAAAACACAAGAAAATGGGACTGATCAAAGAGAGGCCTTTTTTCTTAATTAAGCTTCGAACTGGTTATTCTTTATTTTTTTCCCGTTTTCTGCTCGGGATATCACCTCTGCATTTTTAAGTGAAAGTAGGTTTAAACTTCCTATAAAATAATCATTTCGAATTTTCATCAATTAGGAGGGGGGGAGGGGGAGGGGTGGTTATATTCGAAAAAACCCGCGAAAACATTTATTTGATCTGCGATATTTTTTTTTCTAGGATTTCGAAAATTACTAATTTGACCATACCCTGTTTATTTATACCTGGCAATCAATCCCGTACTCAAAATGTTCTAAATTGAATTGAAGCAAGCTTATTACTGATAATGATTCCCTATGAAACTCAACTTTTAATACTAAGCTCTTTTACAATGGCTGTTGGGGAAGAAAACAAAAGAATCGAACATAATGTTCTATTCCACAATATTTTGAGACCATTTACAAGGCAGTCAGAAAAATTAGGACAAGGCCATGATATACTAACAGTCTTATTGAATGTTATCCAAATTGAAACTACAATCTTCAAGTAATCCGAACAAGACTGCTCTCATTTTCTTTCGTTTTTTTGTTCCGACTTTTGTAACGAAAGTAACGGAATATTTGTGCTCGGGGTGAGTTTTTTTCTTCAGACAAAGGTCGATTTTTTGAAGAGCCATTTTTGACGGAATTTTCTAAAATCAATCGAAAGCTATTGTTATCCTGAGCTTAATATTGAAAAAACATTTCACCTGTGATCATTTTTTGTCAAGTTATGGGGGTTTAAAGTTTGCCTTTTCGGCCAATTTCGGACAATCAACGCGCGGTAAATTTCGCGCTATTAACGCGTAAGCGAAATTTAATCCGTATTAGAAATCGTTCCAAATTGATTCAAGGAAGTTTATATGTCATAATTGGTTTGTTAATAAGAGCAAAACCTATCACTTTGTACTTAATATGGCGTGTGGGGGGATGTTTTTCCCAAAAAAATTTTAATTTATTTTATTATATTTAACTTTTCATGTTCTTGCTGCTCCATAGACCTTAAAAGGCAGTCAGAACATTCAGGGCTTCGCCCTAATACGAGCAGTTTTGTCTTCATTTTATTACCCCACACACTATGTAAAACACAAAACGTATGTTTAGCGTCCCGAATTATTTTGATAGGACTAAAATTCTGACCTCAACCCAAATTGGAATGCCTAAATTTACCGCTTACGGCTGTTATAAAAACGCATTACGTCGCGCGTAAATTATCTTAAATTGCCCAAATTAGCAATTTTACAGCTTCTGTAAGTTTACGAAATGATCACAGGTAAAATAATTTACTTTGAGCTCAAGACAACAGTATCTCTCAATTGGTATGAATAAAATCCGCCATAAGTCTTTGGTTAAGAAGTCGAAAGTTCGCCCAATAAAAGTTTCGACTTAAAAAAGATTGTCCTCAGAAAACAACTGAAATAAAACTTTTTTTTTAATATTTCAAGAATCCTGAACATTCAGAGCTAATTTCAGCTTCAATCAATAACTACCCAATTTCAATTGGAACAATTCCGGGAGCCAAAATTGTCAAAACCTTTTTTAAATTTTATGAAGAAAACTGTTTGCTTTGATAGTTATCGCCTTTAATGCGTTAAATCAGCACTAAACTTTGACAGACTTTCGCACATTAAAAACGGCAAATGAAAGAAGCTCACTTTAGTTCTGTTATATTTCCCCTCCTTGCGCTAATCTACTTTCCCTATTTTTAGATACCAACTACTTCTCCCCTCCATATTTGAACTTCAATTTCTAATCTTTGCCCTAATGCAAGGAAAATCTAAATGGTCTTGAACAGAATAATACTATTTTGAACAGGTTTGTTCTTCATAATTGACAAAAAAAATCGATTTTGATCCGGAGCGCGCAATTAAGAAAACACTACTTTGTTCAAAACGGCATTGGTCAAAATAAGATTGGAGTGTGCTTGCAGAGCCCGGAAAACCAAATAAGTCGACCCATTAAAAATATACTACGCATGTTGCTCTTCGGGTTAAAAAAATTAAGATCTCAAAAACCTGAACCGATGAGTAAAGTTTTTCTCCGCTGGGAAGTCCTTGAAAAAAAAACAGTTTTAGAAACCAAGAATCGTTCACGTTTCTTTCGAGTAAATTTATGCTTTGTAATTGGAGAGGGTGTTTTGCATTCGTCTGACCACATGAGCTTGAACTGAACTTGACGACAAACAGAGAGGCAAAGCGGAGCTACGCTTTCCCTGCGATGCCACATAAAGATAGTATTGATGAAACAGCAGTTACAGCAACAATGATTCAAGATAACAAGCTGTATCAGTGACTCTGTTAGGCAAAGTGTTAACACGACAAAAAAGCCTATACTCCAATTTGATAAAGCTTACTAATCGCAAGCGTAATCAAAACTCAAACAGCAGAAGAGTATGTTTTTGCTCTTTCACGCATGTTTTTTCACGACAAGGCATGAATGAAAAATGAAATATTAGAACGCATGAATGAAAAAAGAAATCATTTGCATAGTTTCGCGCTTTTTTCCGGGCTCTTTCACAATTTTTTTTGCATCTTTCCCTCTTCATAGTTAGAACATAGTTGAAGATGGCCTCGGGCCCTCGGGCCAGACTCTTTTTCCCTCAGGCATCTTTTAAATATGTTCTAACTACTACAAAGGTCAAATTGAGGCCAACAATTTTTAAAACATTTCCAAAAAAACTTTAAAATTAACACAACTGATAAAAAATAGTCTTCACTACGTCCAATGACAAAAATATGAAACAAGACAAAGAAGTATGTCTTTCCCAGAAAAAAAAACAACTAACAAGTACTGACAACTATCATTTGAGTCTAGTAAGAAAATTATTGGAACCAATTCGCTTGCCTCAACTCAATTTCATTCAAATATAAGAGTGCTGTGGATTTTCAGTTTACTAGCCTCGCTCAAGGTAGTCACGATAACGCTCCGAGCACCATCAAATAAAGCCTAAACTTGCAAAATAATCATTCCAACAGATTGAAACAAAAGTCAAAATTCAAAAAAAAAATCAAATGACCGCAGGCTAATTCTGCTTACGATTGAGCTTAAATATTTTCACAACAGTTCAACATTGACTATCACAGATTAATTTTACCCGAAAACTTGCACAAAGTTTTGCTTTAAAAAGTGGTAGTTCGGTTGGAGAAAAAATCAGAGTGACGGTATGACAACATGTTCGCAAACTTGCTTGAGTAATATTTAACTATTGAACTTAAAAGCCCCTATTAGTAGCCAGAAATTATATCAGCCACCCGGAAAAAAAATCATTTAAAAACAGCAATGAAGGAAAAAATGAAATCAAAAACTTTCTACCTGACCAATATACATATCGCAAAATTACTAGACAACGTTACTAGTAAATTTCAGAAAAAGTAACTTAGATACAATAACAATTTTAAAATGATAATAACAGGCCACCATGACAAATCGAAACCAACGAAACGGTTTTTCGATAACCATTTTCAATTTTTTGACGTATAGAGAAACAAAACGAAATGAAACCCATTTTATTCAAAACTGTAGCATCTTCAATGATGGAAAATAATATACGAACAAACAGAAACCTAGCCAACAGATTTTTGATCAGAACAGTCATAGCCACCAGACAATTGGAAAAGTGATCCTGAACTCATAAAAATCAATAAAAACGACTCATAATCAATAGCAGATGCCGAATTGTTACAGAAAGATGAGGAAAAATTTTCAATATAAATGTATGAGTTATCTATCTACATGGTCAAACCTAGCCAAAAAAATTTCGTACAGAACAGAAAAAGCCAAAATACTTTGGGACAGTTGTCATTGAAATCACAAAAATCAATAAAAATTACTGACACACAACAGCAACTTTTTCAACACCTGAGATACTGAATGTTGCAGCAAGATTAAGAAAAACCGTCAACTTTGAATATATCATTAATTTAAATATAAGAATGAAAGAAAGTATTCGAAAAGTTATGGCGGAAAAACTTAAAAAAGTGAAAGCAAGAAAACTTGCTTTATAAAAAAAACTGCAGTAGCAGTCAATTTAAAAAAAGGCAAAGATGCAAGAAACTAAATGAACAGATAAAACTAACTTTTTACACAAAAAGAAACAACATTGATACTGTATCTAGATTATTAAAACTCAGATACAGTCAGTGAAAAAACAGCATGAAACTACCAGGAAGCCAGCAAAAACGAAACGAAGGAAACTGTTATTTGAGAAATGACTTCAATTTTTTCAAATAAAGAGAATTAAAACAGAAAATATACTTTTTTTATTTAAAACTGATGCTATGTAAAAGACAGAAATTAAATCAACGATGAAATAGAATCGCAGAGTTTTGACCATAGTTTCGACCAGAACAAAGATAGCCAACAGACAGCTGGAGAAGTGTCAACGAAACCAAGAAAACCTATGAAAACGACCAAATTTATTTAAAACATATCGGTAAAAAAACAAGTTACAATCAATATTGGCGAGCGTAAATTGCTCTAGTTTTAGCAATTGAGTTCAGATTGAACTTGAAAGAAATCAATAAGTCAAATTTGGGCGTTAGAAAAAATTCAAACTAAAAATATCGCCACCTATTTAAGTGCCTTCACATTGTCCACTGACTCTTAAGAAAGCCTGAAAAAAACCAGGAAAAAAGTTGAAAACAATGTAAACACAGAGGTGAAGCGGAGCTTCGCACTACTTGCGATACAAAACAAGAAAGTCGCTAAGTCCGACAAAAATTGAAAATGTCGACAAAATTAGATCTATTAAAATGAATAATGCTAGTTGGTAAGAATTTTTAAGACAATAGAATAAAAAACTAGCATCGGAACAAAATTATCAAGCGGTAACGAAGCCGAAAACACCTTAGCTGAAACTCTTTAAGCCGAAAAAAATGAACTGGAGTTGGGACGTATAAAAAGTCAAAACTTCCCCCTCGCCCTCGCCACAATAAACTTTATTTGCTCGTCATATGAAACAAAATGAGGCCACTAAGCCGATAAAATACAAGCCGAAAAAAATTCAAAAAAATTTATCAAGTCACCTTACCCGCAAAACACACCCACATACAAAACTGCAAACTTTTTCGCTCGTCAAAAGACGCAATATAAAGCCATTAAGTCGAAATCTATCAAGCGGGAAAAAAAGAAAAAAAACGAAAGAAAATTGTTGTCATGAAAATCTATCTATCATACATATCCAGGTTTTTTAGCACTTTGTTCAGTCTAGAGGGCACATCATCTGTGAGCAAAGATATTTACGGGAAAAATTCTAGTACCCTATTGCAATACCCTTGCTTATTGCAAGAGTAAAGACTCATAAAATTTAAGTTTGGTTATTTTGGAACCGTTTTTAGACAAGCTTACTCATACATAAAATATGATGGAAGCTTCAGTCACAATCTACCAATGGCCTGATTGTGGTACCTGAATATTATAGAACCTGTTTATACTAAAGCGAAGCTGCATTTACCGAGTCGGTTTGCCATATCTAAGAGAAAGCAGCATTGGATGCGTTTTAATTAAGCCGATACTGCTCAGGCTATTTAACATCACCAAACAGAAACTAAACAATACGCAGAAGTTACTCACATACATAAATGACAGAAAATGTTCGACTTACATCGGCTAAAATGATGGATTCGTATTATAACACAACTGATGCTGTTATATGTAAATAAACGCCCAAATCCTAAGTTTCTCCACGCTTTTTGATCCAAACAAGTTATTTCGCTTGCGTGAACTTAAAGAAATCTGCTTTATTCTTGAAGTCATGAATAAAACGAGTGAAATAGCTATGCTTTTTCCCACAGCGTAATTTAACATGGCGTGCATACTGTGCGGTCTCAAATTTATCTGAAAGTTTACCTCGCAGCTATTCATGGGGCATTTAAATCGCAAATTTAGTTTTCAAGCGATGAGATGAAGAAAAAGTTTTAGTTCTTTTGCAGTTTTCTCTGCAACTACTGGAGATTCAACGGTTGAAATTTTTACATATGCTGGATGAAATTTGGACATATGAAGGATAAAATATTCAAAAGAATTTAACCAGAAAAAAACTGCTAAAAAGTATTTTCAAGCCGTCGTTTGGGAATTGTTCCGATTTCCGAAGGAATATATAACCGCAGGGTGGTTTTTTTTATTCACACCAATTCTCAAAAATATTTCCATTGTAGAGTCGCTCCAGGGACCTTTGTGGTTCCAGAAGTGGCGCGGTCACGACTAAACTATCCTGGCTTAAGAAAGGCTCTGAAATGCTCACCATGAGACTAACATGACTATAAGAGCGCTGTGATACTTTAATGCTGAAAGTTTAACGCGCATTATTTACGCGTGGCGAATTATCCCGCACCTTAAAATCGTTCCAAATTCAATTAAGGAAGGCTAATTGGTCTTATTACTTCCATACACGGTTCTTGAAGCTCCGCTTGAAGAGCATACTTTGTCAATATTTTGATAACCAAAAACTATTCCATCCAGTTTATGGATAGTCGGATTAATTAGGGCGTTGCCCTGATACTAGTCTTGTTTTACTAAAGGGGAGATGTTCTTAGTGCCAAAAGAACCGGTAAACATCCAAAATAGTTTAAAAACTTTAAAACTACAAGTCATCGTTGGAAAGCTCAGGATCCAAGCTAGGCCCTTATGTAAATTTGGGCAATTTAGCTAGTAAAATACCAAAATCTGAATTCATTTTTTTGCGTAGCTGAAAAAAAACATACAAAACAGTTTGTACGAAAAGTCACTATCTCACATTTTTCTTATAAGAAAAAATTCCGATCTTGTAAAATTTCGAAAGCCTAATTTTTTAAAGAAGTTTCAAAATTCTTAGAAAAAAAATTCCAAGATTTTTGGTCAACAAGAGTTTTTTGTTTTCCTTCTTATGTGAATAAAATTTTACATAAGAGCCTAGCTTGGATCTATAGCTTTCCCACGAATACTTTAAACCCAAAGTTTTCAAACTGATTCTGCTGTTTACCGTATCTACTGTAAGTAAGAACACCTCTCAGGCGCCCTCTAGTAAAATGACCAAACGACGCCTTAGAACTATTTTTAACGTCTTTTATCCGGCTAAAATCTAAGGAAAATTTCATCCATCATATGCCAAAATTTCAACCGTGAATCTTTACGAGTTTTAGAGAACACGGCCGAAACTTGATCCACCACTTTAAAACTAAAAATTGCAACTTCTGTCCTTCGGATGTCTATGAAATCTTGTTTTCGAAATCTAATAAAAATATAGAATACTACGCAATTCGATTATGACAACTGTTATAACATAGTTTTTGAGTTATCTGCATAAGCATCGAAATGCAACTTAAGTTCACAAGTCTATTTGATGAAACTTTCTCGCTGTTAGTCGTAATAATAATCATCCGTCTCAATCGGTCGATTTAGCAGAAGTTTCGACAGTTCATTGATCACATCATCCAGAAGGGAACTGGCCCCGATTCGGAACATAGTCGGTTTAAGCCAATCAGATCCGAGATAAGTATCGACCAGGTGTATCCATTGACATGCATGTGTGAATGTTTTCAGTCCTCCTGCTGGTTTCAGTCCGACTTTTATCTGACCATTGGTAAGTCTTGAAAAGATTCTGGGTGATTCAGACATCGAATTTGGCCTATTTCGATCATTTTTTTTTTAAAAAGACGGATTTACTGTTCCAGTGAAATGGGTCAAAACTTAGTGTTGAGGATTTTACTTAGCACGAGCAATCGTCCATTTTTTGCGTGCGATGCAACTATCTTAAGTCATTTTAGTATTCAAAAAAACTAAAAAACATCTAAAATTTTATCAGATTGTCGCAAAAAAACGAAAAAACTTGAAACAACTGTCTTTGAAGGTAAAATTACAGCCTACTATACAAAAAAAGCAAAAACATGGGTTTATATTTAGTTGTTCGATGCCTTTGGTAGTCTTTGATAGCTCTGCACATTACAATGCCTACGTGAAGGGTGGCATTCACACTCTCCTTTCCGGTGGACGTTTTGATGAAGTCACTGCCAGCCAACATGGCTACCATAGAAGCCTGCAAAACAACAGAAGATATCAAAAAAGGACAAAGTCTACAAGTCTTTAAAGCAAGAGAGATATAAGTCTATATATATCAAATGGTCTGGGAAGAACGAGAGAGCTAATCTCAGCAACAAATATAGAATGATCATACGCAGTATACATTTATTTTCTTCCAAATAGTTTGAGATGGTAACTTCCCAAATGGCATAATTCCCAAATGGCATAAAAATGGAAACTTTTCCCAAATGGAATAAATTTCAAGTTCGTAATTTAAACGTTTTCTATCAATTTCTATTTCTATCATTTTGACAGAAACGAAAGCATGTGAACAAGATTTGGCATTAATTGCTTCCAAACAAATTTAAGCAACAGATTTGTCGAAAAAAATTGACCACAAGAAGCTTATTAATAATCAAATAATCGCAAGCTTATGCTTCTTGCTTTTGATAAAAAGTTCGACAAGTTTTTGGCGATAAAATGTCAATCAACATTTGAATTGACAATTTGACTAACTTTCTCACATTGTTTACGAAAAAATTGTTCCCGATTTTTCCAAAGCAACTGTTGCATGAATTTATGCCATTTGGGAAATTTTTCATTTTTAAGCCTTTTGGGAATTATGCCATTTGAGACATTTGAGATATTTCAAATCGTTTGAGATATTTCAAAAAATAATTCTCCAGAAAAAAACGAACTTAAATTAAGATATAAAGAATACATTCTCAATTTTAAAATTATGCCAAGAACAAACACTGTGACAAAATTCGTTTTCAGACTTTTCTTGACCAGATTTTTTCTTGACTAGGTTTTCTTTAAATTTTGCGACAACGGCAAAAGAGTCAATGAACGAAAAGAAACAAAAATATCGCCTCAAAGATGTTTCAATCTCAGAAATCTTCCATAATTAACAATTTTCTTATGAAACTTTTAATTATTTAAAAAAGGTGGATCAATCGTTATTTTTCATTACGCTGGGAAAAATAAAAAGTGAAATCAACTTATAAACGTAATGTTCAATCAAATTGCTATCATTTTTGCTGTTGTAAAGCGTAATTTACATTCCATTAGGCAAATGATTTTCAAGTAACTCAACATTGCCAAAAAATAATGGTTAATAATTAAAAGTAACAGGTTAAAACTTTGAATTTCATTTTTTTTTTCAGTTTGACCCTTTTTTGTTTCAATTAAATCAAATCAATTAGAGAAAACTGGGTTAAAAATTATTTATTCAACCGGGAATTGTGGAACGTGGAATCAACTTTTGAAACTTAACATTGGACAGTCATAGTAAAAAAAGGCCAACTGCAAAACAGTTTTCCTAGAAAAATGACTAAAGAACAAAAAAATATATGTTAAAAACAATTTAAAATAATTTCAATTTCTTTTCCTTTTTTTGAAACATTTATTTTTTGAATTTTCGAAGTTTTGGATAATCACAACGGCGCTAAAAAATTCCAAAACTAACTTTACTTGAATAAAACTACGTTTTCACGGCTTAAAGTGAGCATAAATAAGCTATTGTAAGCCTGCACCCTCACCTTATTATCTCAAAATAAGAACAAAAAAAACTTCAAACAAGTTTTTCTCGACACCGGGAAATTATTTTCAAGATTTTTCAAATTTGTTCAAATCACGACTAAAAATGCTTTAGTATGATATATCACTTGTCACATTCTGATGATTATTTGGGGTACCTGATTTTGCGTGGAAAACAAAAAAACTAAAACACACCCGAATAAAAGGTTCCTCCCCATAAATCAAATGGCCGGAACAAAAACACCTATATAACTGATTAACTTGTTTCACTAACACACATACATGAGCACACGAACAAATTTCAAGACGTTTTCTTTAGTTTAAAAAAACACAAAAAAAACGACAAAAAATTGTTTGTTTCTCGTTATTTAGAAAGTTCCCATCACAGATTAACTTGAACAATAAATTTCTTTTTCACAATTTAAATTTTTACCGATTTAGATGTCAGTTGTCTTTTGCAAAAGTAGCAACGAAGATTGACTAACTCAGCTAAAATAACGTTTTATAGATAGCTTCTATCAAGGAAGAAAATCTTCGCAGAAAATTTATTCCATTACAAGGTTGGATATTTTTTTGCTTCGAGGTTACTATCGCGCGCTTCTTTTCACTTCAATATCTAAAAAAAAATAACCCGCCTTTATCAAAAAAAACTATATTGCGCTTTGATAATTTTTCGATACATCGATTGGGGTATTCCTTTTATTCATGCAAAAAATAAAAAAAAATTATATTCAAAATACCTAACAAACTGAAGCCCTCAACTGAACATTGTCTGTTGGAAACATTTTTGACTTAAAAAAAGAGAAATAAAAATAAAGAAACTAAAAAATTTAAAACGAGGCCACTAATTCGATAAAATATCGGCTGAAACCTATTAAGCCAAAAAAAAGTTTAAAAAAAGCCAAACATAATTTTAAAAAATTGAAGACAAATGAAACATTAGTAAGCACCCGTCAACCTCAAACTACAAACGCATAGACAATTTTTTTCTCGTCGAAAGAAGCAATATAAGACTATTAAACCGATATAATATAGGCCGAAACCAATCAAGCCGAAAAAAAGATCAATGCCATGAACCAATCAAGCCAAAAAAAAAATGCCATGAAAAACTTGAAAAACAATTTCTCTTGAAGTTTAAGAAATTTGTGCGATCCAGAGCTGAGCATAAAACTACGTTGTAGGTGAAACTACTCAATATTAGATCACTAAGCCAATAAAACACAAGCCGAAATCATTTGAGCACAAAAGAGTTTTAATCGAAAAAAAAACGAAGTCAAGAAATAATAAACAGCCGAAAAAAATCAAAACACTAAGAGCAACTACAATATAAACTGCGGATCGAAAAAAAAACAATTATAAGATGTGGCAACCAAGCCGACAAAACATAAGCAGGCAAACAATAGGCCAACAACTTTTTTTGAAAGAAACTAATTCCCGTTTGAAGAAAAAAACAGGTCCAGTCAGGTTCGAACTTAGGATCTTTGCAGTACCATGCGTATCCGTTATCGCTAGAGCAAGTAAGCCGGAGACGCAAAAATTTTGGATTTATTGTGATCTGAATTTAAACTTACCATTTCTAACTCATTTGCGTGCGAGGAAAAAGTCTAATACCCGATTGCAATACGCAAGGGTAGTAAAAGAATCAAAGACACTTTCATTTACAATAAAATTACCTTAAAGCACAAGAAAGGTAAGAAATGTAGAAACTATGCCGATAAAACATGAGCAGACGACAACTGATAGGAAGATGATTTTTTTGATAATAAACGCTTTGGCTTCAAGAAAATAAACAGGTGATGACCGCATTTGAGCCTAGGCCGTTAGCCGACAACTAGTTTTTGTAGCCAAAAGGTAAGTTTAAATTATCAAGAAATTGAGCATGTTTCCTGCAGAAATATATGGTTCAATGATTTAGTGATTTTGATAAAAACTAGTTGTAACCCGAAAAAATTCTATATTCCGATTTGATAACGCTTGCTAATCGCAAGCGTAAAGAGCATATAAGCAGTGCACAGAAAACAGAAAATAAATTAATTGATTCTGATGTTTTTTGTATGCTCATAGCCTCAAAAAACCTGTATACATCATTAAAAATACAAACTCGTCAATCCATCACCAAAAGTTGCCCATAGTCAAACCATGGGTGGTATTAACATTCCCGAAGTGCTTAAAATAACGAATCAAACAGCTTAATTAAGAAATTCAATTTAAAAAACCAAAACTAAGCCAACAAACCGTTAAAAACAGTAAAAGAACGCAAGTAAACAGGAAAAAATTAGTGACTTTTTTGAAAAAATCTCAACTTCCGAGTTTCGGCAAAAACTAGATAGGTTAATTTTTATTTCACGTTTTTCGTGATATTTAGTTTTTCACTGTTTGATAATAGGAAAAGTTAAGAAAGGAAACGAACTGAACTTTCAAAGAAATCAAAAGTCAAACATAGAAAAAGTAAATTTGAGCCTGAACAAATTTTAAGACTTCTCAAAAAAAACTTAAAAAAATCGTCACAAATTGAAATTCACTCATACGAAACAATCTTACCAAATCACACAAGTATTATCTCGTATGCTTATAAAAAGTTCAAATGAGCGGTATGTGACTTGTTGCTCATGTGAGCTGTATGAGCGTATTACTTATCAAGGACTTTAGCTGCGAGAGCAAAAACTGTATCAAGAATTCATAATCAAGGTTTTTACAAGACATTTTTTGAAAATCAAAAAGTTAACAATTGATATTCTTGTAAAGCTTGCAAATATAAACTTTTATTTATATTTCTTTTAGAGTTGTTTTTTTTAATCTTAAGTGACAGACATTTAAAAAAGTTGGTGAAAGATTAAGTGATTTTAGACTGAATACTGACCTTATACACATTAGAGAGTGATCCCAATTCGCCAGTGGAGAGAATAGTCTTCATACACGCTCCTCCCTCCTCGCACACCTGTTTGCACAGTCTAATTTCATCGTACAGTTGTCGCCATTGGCCACTCAACACTAACTTTCGCTGGATCACAATGTCAATCTCATCCGCACCTTCAGCCACTGCGTATCTGACGACCACACAAAAATGAGATCAAGGTGGCCAGGGAGAGGGTGGGAGGGGATCAAAATTGGGGTGGGGCAAAAATAGGAAGGGGGAGCAACAACCAATTAGATCAAAAATTTATTGCTTTGAATAAAAGAAATGGGCGAAATCCTGGTAAAAGCAGTTATCTGCATGTCACGGTTGTGTTTTAAGTACACTTGGGCAACTGAACACCACATTTGAAAAATATTGTGTCGACAAAGCAAAATAACTGCGAAGCCTGAAAATTTTTGTTAAAAATCATTTCTCAAGTCGCAAATCTAAAGCCAAAAAACACTAGAAAAAGTTAAACTTTCGAATAAATAAATGGAGGATTTAGTTTTTATGGCAAAAAATGCTTCTTTAAACCTTAATACAAAAAAAAACTCAATTCGATTCTTCGGCCTCCCGTTTCAAAAAAAAATCTTGAAATACCTAAGAGTTCACCTCCCTTTCTCCACCCCTCTCACCTTATTTCCTCCAGGCGTGACTTTAACCCGAAAAGTCCAGTCGGGAACCCAGTCGCAACAGCCGCAATGCTCGGTCGACGAGTTGCGCTTTCATCGAGATCCAATGAACTTTTAACGTAACCAACACATGCTGGATACACACAAACTGCAGCACATTTCACTTTTCCGCCATCGCGATAAGTATCCAACGATTTCTCAAGTTTGTTCGGAATCGGGTTGATAGCCGAATAGCACAAACGATTGACATTAGCTTTCGAATCATCGCCGGCAAGAGTTGTCAAATCGATAAACTCGATTGTGTTTATCAGCCAATCAAGTCTATCTCTGGCTTTGGTGAAGTCTTCTGATTGGTTAAAAAATTGAGGACTACTAACTGTTAGCACAATGTGATTGGCTAATTTTTCGACACATGAAGGTGAAACTGAGGTACTTTCAAGATATTTGGAGTCAAAATCAAGTCCAGGATTCATTGAAGGCATTTTAAGAAATATTTTTGAATGACTAATTTGTCTTTTCCAATGCAAAATTAGCAGAGCAGTAACTGATATTATATGAAATGAAGGATCAGTTACGATCTCAGATTAGTTTGGAGTCGTTTCACTGATTTGATACAATTGGTCTGACGAGTTCAACTACTGATTAATTAGTCAATAACTTATGCAGATATGAAACACATATCGCTTACATTCAACCAACTGAAAATGAAAACCCGAATCTACACCTCTGCCTACCAATTTCGAATCAACTGTGATTTAGAATGACTTCAATAAGGTTAATCTACAATTGACAGCTCATATAAAAAAGTATAGACATAGTTTCTGAAGCTAAATCAGTAAAAATCAGTCATGTTTCAATAAATGAAAGATAACATAATCCATGATGGAGTTAAAACAAAACAGATATAAGAGCGTTGCATTAAAGAAAAATCCGAAGATTTATATCATAAAATGGAAATATTCGGTACCAAAGGGTAAGTTTTTGGAAAGTATTGATATATTTTCCTGTCCACACCAACTCGTTACTTATATATGATATTTGAAAAAAAATTTCATATACATTTGAGCTTTAAAAATCTTTAAAATTTGAGAAGTTTCTGATAAGAAAGAAAGGAAAAAATAGTAAGTATCGATATACTAAAATGAAACAAGAATTATCGGTTGCTGAGCAAGAAGCACATAAAGTTCCAACCACACTCATTTCAAAAAACTAAATAATTTTTTGCAACTGTTTTGTTTATGATTTTTACAATTAGGCTTCTCTAACTAGAAGAAAGCTACAGCAGCTGTTTCACACAGAGGCATAAATAAGAAGTTGAAAAAATGAAAACTATTTTTAAAAAATTAGGTCTACCAAAAATTAAAACTTCGTGAGTCTCGATAGAAATTCAATTTAGGCAAAGCTTCTAGACATTTGAATATTAAATTAGCACCAGAACGAAGCTTACAAAGAGGAAACAAAGCCGACAACCTTTTGAGCAATCACAAAGGGAGCTGAAAAAAAGTGAACTACAATTGCACTTTCAACTTCAATGAATGTTGCGTACCGAACAAAAACTATCCGTGATAAAGCAACAAAGCCGACAATCTTTTGAGCAAACACAAAGGAAGCTGAAAAAATAATAATTTGACTTAAAAAATGAAAAATTTTCAAGTGCCCATGAAAATACATGGAACAACACATGCATTACAACTAAAATGAACGTTGCTTACAGTACAAGTAAACTCCGTGATGTTGCAACTAAGCCGACCACTCTTAAGCAGACAAACAGAAGCCCGACAATTCATTTTGTACAGAAAAATTTACAATTGCATACATACTGTAAAAAAAAGTCCGACCGGGACTCAAATCCCTGATTTTACGCAGCTAAGGCCACGATGTTACCTCTAAGCCAATTGGGAACGAACATATAAGTTCTTTCAAAAATAAAGCAAGCAAGAAAAACAAGAAAATTATTTATGGGAAAAAATCTAGTTCCCGATTATTAAACACTTGCTTTCGCAATTGTAAGCAAAGCAACAACAGCTGACATTTTCGAAAAAAGATTAACACAATTTTTTTGAACTTTCGAAAATGAAGAACAAAAAAAACATACGCCAACTTTTCTCGACATTGAGACAGCTTTTTTTCTCAACAATGAGACAGCTTTTTTGGATTCTTTTTGTAATCGGAATCACGGATGCGGTGCTTGATTTTGCGTAGAAAAAAAATCACCCTGGGCAATAGTTTTTTTAGCATTCCTTAGAGGGTGGTTGGAACAATAGCTTTATGGTGAGATTACAGCTAAAATGGGTTCATTTCAAACTTTACATACCTGCCACACGATATAACGTCACTTTGTCGGAAACCTATGATGATTAGATGACCATTGACTGAGATTTACAAAATCCTGAATCACAAATCCATTTTAAACGATATTGTACAAATAAAATATTCACACAAAATGAAAACGTTATGAAGTACTGAAAACATTCAACACAAAGTTGCACGATATGAATCACTTGACTCACCCTATTCGTTGTTGTTCCATAGTTGTGATCTGGTCGGCCCTCTTCAGAACCGACTGTATGGCTGCCATCTCCCCCTCACTGATATTACTCTCATAGGATGCACCCCCTCCCCCACCACACGATGAAGGGGGTCTACCAATCGGTTCCCCAAAACCCCCGTCGAATCCGAAATGATCGTCATGGGTAGCCGAAGCAGCATCGGGAGAATTAAACGTCGACGAGCGTCGTTTGTCGGGTCTTGAGTTGTAGCGCGAGCTGAATCTGCGCGTGAATGAAAATGGCTGGGACGATCGGGATCTTTTGTGGGTCCTCATGGACCAACCAGTTCCAAGCCTACAAATTGCAAACAAGAATAGTTCGGTTGCTTTTTAAATCTAACTGAATTTTCTCATTTCAATTACTTTTTCATTTTTTTTGGCTTTCGTTAATTTTTTGCGGTTCAGTCAAAGGAAACAGTTAGTTATATATCATAAACAACAAAGCGCTTATTTATTTTTCATCTTTTTAATGTGTAACAAATCAAATCCTGAAAATTGATACCAATATAGAGGTGATTGAGAACTTCAAAAAATTATGCGAATAGATTAGGTAAAATTTGAAAACTGCTATGATTTTAAACTTAAGTTACCAGTAAAACAACGTCCGGGAACTATGAAATTTAGATACTATTATCTTCCAAGCAGTTACAACTTTATTCCAAAACTTTGTGGCAAAAGGGTAGATCAAGCTGAAAGAAGCTTTACAGACAACTGAAAAGCCAATTATTGTTTTAAATATACCATTTTAATATATATTTTTTCGATTGCTTTTTGAAAGCCATGCCATCCCCCACACGCTACGTAAACAGTAAAATGATATATTAAGCATACAAAAAATAATTAAATAGACCATATAGCACGCCTCAATTGAATTTGGTTCGATTTCTAAGACGGCCTAAGCCTTGCTCACGCGTTTATTGCACGAAATATATCGCGTGTGAATTACCCTAATTGGCAAATTTTGAACCCCCGTTATAATGTTCATAGGCTTTAAGGTTGTAAAATGAAGCATAACATGAACAAATTTAATAAGGCTTTTTTTCGGGAAATGTTTTTAGGTAGAAAAGTGAAATTTGACGTGAACAAGTTTCCAGACTATTTTTCAAAGTCGGAACAACAACGCGTTGACACATAGTCAACGAGTTTAAGCGCATACGGTATCAAATAAGGCATGAACAATTATTAGAGCTTCGCAACAGGTATTAACCTAAATAAACCAAACCACACTTGCAAAAACTCGCCAATCGATACCCTCTTTTTACGAAATAATTGAAGGGTCAAAAACATGAAAAAAGTAAAGAAAATGTGGAAAATAAAAATCCTATGAGCCGGATTCTAAACCGCGACATCGAAATTAAAGTGAGAACTCCAAGCGTCTAGGCAATTGCCGCTTAACAATAGTTAAACACGAAGAGCCCAGATGAAGCACGATATACCTGTTTGTTATTTTTTTTAAAAGTATTGATGCAAAAGATAATCCGTTATTTACCAGAAATAGCCAAACTGTCACAAATGGGACATTTACCACGACCATAGCGGATTTCTTGTCCAAATTGGAAACTTCGCATAAGCAGAGACCTTTACAGCTTGTTCTTTCGAGCCTCTAATCTCAAATTTGACATCGTCGTTTTCCAGAAAATCAAAAAACTTCCAAACGAACAAAAAATTGCGTGATCAAACATTGCTTTTCTACGAAAAGTAGAGCGTAGCCGCTATAAAAAGTTGATCCGATTGAACCCTTAATCGTAGATTTGGCACAGCTGTTTTCGAGAAAAGTTAAAAACGATCCAGAAAACGGTCAAAATTTCCAAACATGAAACTTCCAAAAAACATTATAGCTTATGTGCAAAAACTAGAACGTAGCTGTTATCCAAATAAAATCGTAGCACCCGTTTTTAGGATTGCACCATTTATTTCATTAAATATGACATTTTCAAATAATTTTTTACAAAAAAAACTAGGACATAGCTGCTTATGCACTTTTTACCTCTTGTTTTTCCCATTTAATATTTTATCTCATATCTGGCAGAGAGTTCGGAATACACAACGAATAGGGCAACATAAGTTATTAAGTAGAAATTTAGAAACTATTTTATTTCCATTAGAACATTAAGCTCAATTTGGCAGGGTAATTCTTGAACGAAAGAAAAAATTTCCAAGGAAAAAAATTTCCATAAACGGTCAAAATTTGGACATTTTCTGAAAAAAGAATTTTCCCATAAAATTGGGGCGTAGCAGCTTATACAGCGGACATCCCCAGAAAACGCTTTTTTGATTGAACCCATTATCTCATAGTTGTCATGATAATTTTCGAGTTAATAAAAAACTCTCAGAAGAACTCCCCCACTGAAACTGTCGAAGGTCATAAACGTCTGGAGAAGTTAAAAAATACTAGCGGAAAATTGGTGCACACAGGGGAGTAGTCTCTTCATCTGTACCACTTTCTGAAAATCGGTTAAAATTTCGAGAAAAAAAAACTTTGCGAAGAAGGCAAACATTTTTCAAAAGCATGTAAGAAAACCAAATCCCATATATTTTCTTTATACCTAATTAAACTAGAGAGAGTAGCCACCAGCAAAACAGATTCTAAAAAATCTAATGGTATGGAGCAAAGTTAACCGATATAAAAAATCAAAGGTGCCACCAAACAATGATCACCTATATTTGCGATTTAGGTTAGAAAAAAAAATAATACCGTAAAATGACACTAGGCTCCGCATGTGTAAAGAAGGATAGCCGGTTCCTAAGCAACTAGCACAGCAAGTTTAGACCATAGTGAAAAAAATATATTTATAAAATGTTTTTCTGTGTGAGACAATACTTAGCCTAGAACAAATATTTTTGCTTTCAACCAACTATCATATTCAATTAAAAATTCCAAAAAATTCCAGTTGCGTTCTTGAAAAACTTATTCAATTTTTGTGAAGGTTCCGTGGTGAAAAAAGCAAAATGAAACTTCAAAACTGCTTAATTCAGCTGAAAACTCATTTAAAAAAGTTATATTGATAATTCTACAATTTACGCTTTATTCGCATGAAATTTGATTTAAAAAAAAAACAAAAATCGGGAATCATTTTTTTCTCGACACTGAGCACTCTTTTTAGAACAGTTTTAAAAAATCCCACATTTCTCTTGAGGCTTCTTTAGAAAAAGGCTCCATCCCATTATAGCCCTCCTTCCATTCCTTGCAGAGTGACAGAGTGGGCCAGATTAGGCAAGTATGCGCGAGGATTCCAGAGCATCACTTTTACTAAGCATTTAAGTAAAATTTAGTAATTCAATAGACATCGCTCGGTTTTTCCACACTTTTTGCACCGACAAAAATTGCTTCATTTGCTCTAACTTCTGTTTTGCCCTGACGTGACCCTTTTTTAGCTACCCTGGCTGGCCATGTCATGATCTGCCTTGCCCTGCCATGTTCTGCCCTGCCTTGCGCTGCCCCGCCTTGCCCTGCGCTGCCTTGCCCTGTGTTGCGCTGCTCTGCTTTTTTGACTGCTCTGCCTTGCTTTGGGTTGCCCTGCCATACTCCTACTTGCCCTGCCCCGCCTTGCCTTTCTTTCCGCTGCTCTCCACTGCCTTGCTCTGCTCTGCATTGCCTTGCGCTTTGCCGTCCTGCCTTGCGCTAGAATGATTTGCACTGCATTGTCTTCCGCAGCTGTGCCTTGTCTTGCGCTGCCATTGTCCTCATGGGCTCACCCCTCCTTCCGCTGTACTGCCTTGCCTTGCCCTGCTTTGTTTTTTGTTTGCTCTGATGTGCTTCTTGCCCTGTCTTGTCTTGCGGTGTTCTGCCTTACGCTGCCGTGCCCTCCATAGCTTGCGCTGCCGTGCCTTGCGCTGCCTTCCCTGCCCTGTACCCTGCTCTGCCTTACGCTACCCTGCTCTGCTCCTTATTGCCTGACGGTGCCCTTGCTTGCCTTACGCTGGCATGTCCCTCTTTGCCTTGGGCTGCCCTGACCTGCGCTTTAACTTCAAGACAATCTGTCTAGGCAATTGAATTTGACCTTTTCAAGCTCGCTCTATCTTGAAATTTTAATGTGCTAACTGCAACGTTTTTTTAACGTTACGAGTGGTCAGCTGTTAGGCATGGATCCCATAGCATTTGAAAACGACTTAAAATTAAATATAAGATGGCTCATTTACCACAAGTTGGAAAACTTTTTCTTTCTTTATACATTTGAATGCCCCCTCAGCAACTGTCAACTAAATAAATTCCAACCACAATTCTCACAGCAACAGAAAATCTAATTTACCAAACTTTTGGGGGCGTATTCTCATGATGAAGGGAAAACTTTCAACCAATTAGAATCTCTAGACGCTCCTATTGGCTAAATCAATTTTGGACAAAATCGAAGTCATTATTAATAATAAATGAATTATAGAAGCACAGCTAAGTTTTCTGTTAAATTGGTGAAAATATACAATTTATGTTTTATAGTTTTTATTGAAAACCCGACTTCAATTTCGCAATTATTTAAAAATTCATGTGTGTGCTTAGTTTTTCTAATCGCTGTATTAACTTTATTGGCCTCGATTCCTTCGCTTTCTTAGAGATTTTTGCGATATACTTAAAATTTTTGAAAATTCGATTCTGATTGGCTGAAAATAGCTTGAAACAAATTTCCAACATTCTGTCCCAGCATCATTAGGGACACCGCCAAACTGTTTATAAATCTTTTCAACATGTTTCACTAGGTGGCATCCCTCGCAATAAAGAGACCGAATGTTGGAAACTTCTTTTTAGTTATTTTCAGGCAACGAGATTTGAGTACTCACAAATCTCAAAAAATCGCAAAAGTCTCAAATAAGGCAGATAAATCCAGTTCAATAAAATTAACATTGACCGATTAGAAACAAAAAAGAAGCAGATACATGAGTTTTCAAGTATTGTGAAACCGATGTAGGTATTGGACAAAACCTTAAAACTAATTTTCAGGAATAAAAAATAACACAAACGCGCTGCTATAATTCATTCTCTGTTAGTAATGATTTCGGTTTTGTGCAACCGCCCTTTAGCCAAAAGGACAAAAGGAACATCTAACGATTCTGGTTTGTTCAAACTGTTCCATTACTCGATCCCTCTATCATGATTATACCCTCTCTTTTCGCCCCTTCAAAGGAATGAAACTGCTTCTTAATTAGATTAGAACATTAGTTAGCCGAACTTTTGAACAATCAGAATGCAGCAAAAATAAATTTCTGAGACGCTTAAGGTCGAAACAGCAAAACATTAGCAAACAGAATTAAACTTCAAGTGACGAGCGCAAGTTTCGATAATTAAAAAAACTGTTTTAACTTAGCGGGGGTGGGATTCTTTGGTAGATATCATTGGAGGGGAGGGTGAATAATTGTTGAGTATACCTTTTTTTAAATTAACTTGAGACGCTACAGTTTTTCAAATATACAAAAAAAAGGAATAACGATACGGCTATGTTTGAGTGTACACTTCAGAGGACTGATTAGCTGTTAACTCAAACAACTAATTCTTAGCAGCCGCGGCTGAGTGGGTAAGACGCGCACTCAGCTGTAAACTCAACGACTAATTCTTAGGAGCCGTGGCTGAGTGGGTAAGACGCGTGGCTGAGTGGGTAAGACGTCGTGGGTTCGAACCCCGCTTCGGTAACGGTTGGAGGGGTACCAGCGTCAACCGATCCTCGAGGTAGGACCGGCTGCGGCAAAATGAGTGACATCGCTCTCCCCCACCGAAAATGGTGGGAGTTGAGCTGGGGCTAATAAAAAAGGACAGGCAGAAAAATAAATTTAGTTATGTGCCTTCAAAAAACTAAATCGTTCGTTAAGACGCAGCGGAGCTTCGCATCACTTGCGATACCACACAGACATAGCAATTCAAGCTAACACAGAGAGAATGAAACAAAAACCTCTTATTTGGAAAAAAATTCAAGTAAAAAAAAACTACAACCACAAAAAATTCAGAAAGTTCTCTAAAATGATGTACAATTCGACCAACACAGGTCCACGAAAACAATAACTGGCGTTTAAAAAGTACCCAGACGCAAAATTTGAGCGGCAACTAAGCCGACAAAGTTTGTTTAGAAATTGAACAAAAATCTTAATAACTCTTAAAACTAAAAATCTTAAAAACAAGAAAATTCCCGGATGCGGCAACTAAGTCAACAAAACACAATCAGACAAACGATAGGCTGAAAATTTCTTTGAAACGAAAATTTTGATCTTCAAAAAAGACGTGGATTTGAGCGAACGACCTTTGCCGTTCCAGCGTAGTTGCTACCTCTATGCCAGACTTGCCGAAGAAGCCAAGAAAATTGATGTTTGAAATCAAGAAAAATGATAAACTTCTGCAAAGTGCTGCCAGTAGTAGCCGTAGACCGGTAGTTTAAATTATATTTTCAAGAATTTGAGCATGACAGGACGTTAATTAAGTGCACGTGAATTAGTGCACGTCAAATTCAGAAAACAATCTTTATAGATTTTAATTTAAAAAGAGGCGTCAATGTTTTCATTACTCAATACTTCAGCTTCGCTCAAAAGATTACTTATCGCTTATTTTTGAAATCAAGAGTACTGATAAACTTCTGAAAAGTGCTGTCAGTAGTAGCCGTAGACCGGTAGTTTGAATTGTATTTTCAAGAATTTGAGCATAACAGGATGTTAAATAAAAGCGCGTGAATGAAGTTTTTGCTCAAGTTCAAAAAAGAATCTTTAAAGATTTGAATTTAAAAAGTGGCGTCAATGTTTTCACTACTCAATACTTCAGCTTCGCTCAAAAGGTCACTTATCGCTTATTTTTGAAATCAAGAGTACTGATAAACTTCTGAAAAGTGCTGTCAGTAGTAGCCGTAGACCGGTAGTTTAAATTGTATTTTCAAGAATGTGAGCATGACAGGACGTTAATTAAGTGCGCGTGAATGAAAGTTGTGCTCAAATTCAGAAAAGAATCTTTATAGATTTGAATTTAAAGAGGCGTCAATGTTTTCACTACTCAATACTTCAGCTTCGCTCAAAAGGTCACTTATCGCTTTATCTAGTCAGCAGTCGACTTGTCTCGACTCAAATGACGTCAGCGGATTGCAGTTTCACGGAAAATAAAACTGCAAAAAAGAGGACTGACGTATACACAAAATTTGGTGAATTGAATCAGAATTCAAGTAAATTGTTAACACTAAATCGAAATGATTTTGCAATCTATTCAACTGATAAACACTGAACAAAAACCTCATGAAGTAATAAACCTCAACTGAATGATCTTAAGCTGCGTCCTGACAATTAAAGTAAAATCCTGAATAATTTGAAAACCGTAAAATTGTTTGAAGTTGCTTTTGGTTCAGAAAAAAAAGAGAATTTTGGTTCAGAAAAATTTTCAGTATTGCTGAAAAACGTATTAGAGCAATGCACTGATTATTCAACTTAATAAACTGGTTTTGAACTTGCCCAAAAAACTTCTATATTGACACGTGTCTGCAGTTTTGATGGTCAAGAAAAAACTAGCGTACTCAGAATAACCACAAAAAGTCTATCACCACAAGCTATTTTGACGGGGGAATAAGTTGTCGCGCTCAACAATATGCGCTTGCTCGTTGGGCCTTAAAAATGGATGTAAAATGTCTTTTGGTTTTGGGCTTAAGGCTCTAATATCTTCAAAGTGATTTAAAATATTTTCGTAAAAGACTCTGGTTTTCAGCGTAACAACTTGCTGGGAGAAAAACAACACACTCAGCACATATATCCGACATTTCTGAAATCTAGATTAATTTATAAAAAGCTAGATTAATTTATAATATTTTAGTAGTTTTAATGTAGTTAGTTAACTCATTACTTTAATAGCTTAACTCATTATTTGAATATTTGAAGCTGAAGTTATAAGGCAAACTTTAAAGCCACTTTCACTTAATTTAATTTTAAGAAAACTATTCGAAAACTAAAAAAAAAAGAAATTAAAATTTGGAAATCTAAATCAAACCCTCTTTTGCTTGTTTGAAATAAGTCTTTTGAAATCTCTAGGAGATTGCCCAGGACGGCTACTAAAAACTTGAAAAGTTTCTTGATTTCTTTTTATCCGAAGTTTTCAGAACAAACTATCTTTGTTTAATTCTTTATATTTCAAAAGACTTCAACTTTTATTCTGTTTGGATTTCTGAAAACTTAATAAATACACTTAACGCCTAAAGAAAACACGTTATCAGCGTATCTAAAGGTTTAAAACAAAATTCCAGATTCTGCAAAAATATAACATTAAAATTTTGAGCTTTTAGTTTAACTTGCGCAGCCCTGAATGATCCGACGGTTTTCTAAGATCTATGGAGCGGTGTTTGCTTGAAACATTTAATGATTTCTTCAAAAAAAAAGTTTTGAAAAATTTTTTGAGATTTTTCTCAAATCATCACCCACACGCCAAATAAAGTACAGAATGGTAGATTTCGCTTCTTGTAACATAGAAATTATGATGAATAGCCTGCTTTTACTAATTTCGAATGATTGCCTGGTCAGATTAAACTTTTGCTTACGCGTTAAAAGCGCGGAATATATCGCGCGTTAATTGTCCCAAATTGGCCATTTAGGCAACCTTTAAACCCCCATAATTTTACATAAAAAGGTCACAGTTGAAATCTTGTTGAATTTTGAGCTAAGGACAACAATACTTTTCCAATTATATTCGTCAAGAATTTCAAGTTAAAAAATCCATCTTCAAATGTGGGAACAATGATAACCCGCTCATAGATGATATAAGCAAAGTAATTTTCGAGCTAACTGACAATTTTCGAACTAACTGCATTTTAGCTTATTGTGTTAATATGTTTTTTTTTCCGACGAAGGAAGTGTAAGAATTTTTGTGCCATTTTTGAAAGAAATTTCTTACACCATCTATAAGACAGTAAATTCCTGAGTGCAAAAATTTATAAAATATTCTACCTGTGATCATTTTTGTTAAACAATCAAGGAAGTTTGAAAATTGCAAACTTGGCTAACTTGTAACAACTGACGCGCAAAATAATTCATGCTATTGACGTGTAAGCGGCTTTAAAGTCCGCTCATAAAACGTTCCAAAACGAATTCAGACAAAAAATAATTGCTGTTATCAATACGTTATTCAATTCTGTTGCACTTGGCATAGCGAGTAGGGAAAAATTTCGAAAGAAAAACCGGAAAAGAAACTATTCAAATGATGTTTTCAAAAACTGTGTAAACGACAATGATCGGCAATCTGAAAAATCAGGGCTTAGATCTCTGATACGAGCAATTTTGTTAACACTTTTCAGATTATCAGATACAGAAAGCTACAGATACGACAAAACCAACAGCTAACAAAATGTACATATGCTGACAAACAATTCAGAAAAAAAAAGCTTAAAATATGCTAGCATCGAGGCAAGTCCCTGATTTTTCTGAATGACCTGCAACGAGTCTCAAACCTTCTTTTAAAAAAAAAAACAAATATGAATAGATTTTCGGCTCAATTTTTCCACCCCCCCCCAACCAAATTTTTTTCGAATTAAATCTCCAACCGACAAATTGGGCCAACCTCAAAACCTTTCCAAAACAAATTTTTTATGAAAAAAAACAACAAACTTAAGAATTTTCAAATGTATTATTGAAAATTTTGCAATTAGAATATCTTTGCACATTTTGGAGCGTATTTTGTGGGGCCCAAAAACACAATATTTTTGCACATTTTGGCGCGCGAGAGCATCTTTGCACACTTCGCAAGCTCCAGCAAAAACTGCATAAGGTATTTCTCAAGTTACAAGCAACTAAAAATATTTAAAACAAAAGCTTGAACACAAACAGAGATTTTCGTCTATAAAATTAAACACAAAAACTGAAAACAAACTCCATGTGAAAATAATTGGAGAAAAACATTAGTTGGTAGGATGTATTAAACTTTACAGCAGTTAAAGCTAATTGTCAAATAATTGGATGAAAAACGAGTCTTTAATTGCTGATGATGATAAAAAGAACAAGGATAGCCGCTTGCTGTGCAAGTATCACAGAATATTCAGACCAAATTCAAATAAGAATTAAAAAAGAAGTTTTTGTTTTACGCTTCTTCCGAAAAGTGTTGTTTTTAGAGCGTGGTGTTATTTGAGAACTATACGATCGCGCAGAAACTTACTGAATAAGGCATGATCGACAAGATTTGTGTTCAAAAAATGAAAAAACAAAAGCGAAAAGAAATTTTTTGAAATGAATTTTTTTTCTTATTTTTTGCACAACATTTGAAATTTTCAACGTTTTTTTGCCAATTTAGCGATACATCAAAATTGCAAATTACTTTTTCCACATTCATATCCAGGATTTGCAAATACAATGAGCCAAATACCTTTGTTGGAATTTCTGAAACTATTTTATTTTGACATGAAGTTAGCGCAACATTAAGAAAATTTGAACACCAATGAAAACAAGAAAACTCACACACAAAACTGTGGAACAAAATTTAAATCGGGAGAAAATAACATAAACCTTATCAATGCATAAATTCCATCAGACTCAAGCTGCGACTCTGGTTACACCGCATCCATCAATCAAGTACTTAAGTTCTAGGACTTTCTAATACTTGGTGATATTAAAGCTAATAGCCCTCTCTGGTTTACTGAACTCAAGGAAGATGCTAGATGAACTACACTTGCCAAAAAAATTGATGACTCAGAACATGTATTCTTAAAAAGAATGTCTAATAGATTAATCTCCAATTTGGAAAACTCACCAAAGAAGAGTCTTGCAAGTGCCAAACTGGCAATGAACATTAGCTGGAGCACAGAGTCTTACCTCGGATCGGATAATCAGTCAATCGTAATAACACTAACTGGTGATGTCTTCTTTCTTGAACCATCAAAAAGATTTTTCTTTAACATTAGGAAAACAGATTGGAAAAGATTTCGTGAAAAGGCTGCAATAGCTCTTGCATATACAGATTATCCAAATCAGTGCCTGAAGGTGGAGCTATATTCCGCAAAACAATTCAATAAAAGCAGCCATGTGGCACATTTAACATGGCTGCATCAAAAAAACCAGAAAACTTTCCAAAACAAGCTGTAGAGCTTTCCAAAACTGAAGATTAATTTCAATCAAACAATTCTCGTGATCCAAAATTTCCCCAGTTGAACAAAGAAATGAATTATATTGTTCCTAGGCGCAAACGCAATAAATGGATTGAAATCGTTAATACTCTCGCCCAAAAACGAAATAGGCACAAGCTATGGAAAACTATCAACTGTTTAGCGGGTAAATCAGCTGACAAAACACAAATCCAACTCATTAATTTCAACCACCAACCAGCTGATGATTCGAAAAAGGGTACCAAAATGTCAAATCAGCAACACAAGGTTCAGCCGCCCATCCACGCAAAATAAAGAAGAGGCAGCACGCTCTGCAGACTTAACAAATACGTCATGAACCTAGCATAAATGTCCCACGGGTTGTCAGAAGCAAAATTACACTGACCAAGAAAAGCAAGGAATTAAGGCCAGAAATCAACGTCCCTTTCATCTTCACTATCTCGGAGAAAAGATATCAACTTCCTTACAGAAATAATATCACTCATTCTCAACACCTCAATCATTCCGCAATTCGGAAAGTCGGTCGAACTGTTCTTTTATTGAAACTTGAAAAAAGCAAAAATAATGCAAAAATTTACCGAGCCATGGTACTCTTATCCCCAGTAGCAAATTTTATTGGAAGACTGTTGCTGGATGATTTCGACCATATAGCACTAGCAGATCAGCAGTTCGGATTTCGAAAACACAGATCAATGCAGGTCATTAATACTGCCTTACACTACATAGCCACTGACATAACAAACGGACTAAATCACCCTAGTCCTCACAGGACAGTCTTAGTTGCGTTAGATCTTAATGCAGCTTTTGACACAGTGGATCACGGTATCTTGCAGCACCCTTTTGAAAACTCGTCTCTTCAAAACAACACAAAAAGATGAATAACATCATATCAACAAGGAAGCTAGCTTTTATTTAGGAAACAAAAAATCAAAAAATGTCACGAACGAAACAGGGTGTACATCAAGAAGGCGTCTCGTGGCCTATTCTAATCAATATTTAAAGGTCATCAACGCCCCTTCCATCTGCCAAAAAACATCAAAATAGCAAGTTAAGCAGATGAATTTTTCACCAATTCCACTTAAAATCACTTGAAATCACCACTTCTTCCTAACACCTTTGAACTTAACCTAGAGGTACAACTCTATCTAAGTATTCTATTTGTTTGGCTTCAAAAACTCAGTTTTGAATTATCTACACAAAAAACCTCAGCGATTATCATGAAAAACTGGAACAGAAAAATTAGGAATCACCTAATGTGATTATTGAAAATAACCCAACACTTACCACCAACAAACCACTTTAAGGAGAAAACTTTGATAACTTCTTTACTTTCCTCGTAAACATTACCACAGTCAAAAATTCCAAACACGCAAAATCTTGCTGAAAAAACTCTCAGGCCCAAGCTGAGGGTTCAACAGAGCACTCTAAGTACTTCATATAAGACCATTATTTAAGACCATCTGAATTACGCAGCTCCTGTCGAAACATCTTCAATAAGTGAACCTCGGAATCTCGTTGGATACACCTTCAAACGCGACAAAACTTGGCACTTAGAATTGTAACTGGCTGCACAAAATTGACTCTAATTGAAATACCTCATTGTGCAACTTATCTACAGTCACAAAAGCACACAATGGAATGTTAAGCAAACAATTGCTAACTGGCTGCTATTAACAAGAAAGATGTGATTACCTCACAACCAAGCACAACTATGTCAAGACTTTTAAAACCAAACTTGCTAAGAAGCACTATGTTAACATCAAAAAACATCTTGATGAAAACGATCGTATAACACCAGATCAATAAAAAGTCACTCTTACGACAACTCATTCAAATGATGTGAGAAACGTTATTGATAATCCCTCTATACTGATGGACTCTCAAACTCCAGAAAAAACTTCGGTTGGAAAGAGCCTTTTCAGAAGTTAACAACGTACTCTTGCTCAAATCTGTGGATATAGCACACAATCAAATAGCTATCTGTCGAGATCGGTCAAAACAAAAAACAATTGCTCAAACACTAACGATAGTCCGGACGACATAACCCACCTCTTTAAGAGACTATCGAAGCCAACATCTCTGAAACTTGACGACCAGTGGGACAACATTGATGCAGTCGCAAAATGGCTCAACTTACCAACATCACGGGGTACCTTAGGAGTTTTTCTCGGTTCTCCGCACTTATTAAAAACTGCCCGCTTGAAAAAGGCAAGGGTTTTGCTTGACTCTCCGAACAACAAACTGTCCCCTCGAACAGGTTTTACTCAGTACTATCAGATGGAGGCATTCCCGCTCCTAGCGAGCCCTAGGCAAGTCACAGTTACTGTTTGGCCGACAAGACGATACGGTTATTCAATCTCCATAATTTTCGATATAAAAATGAGGACACGAGTTGTACGACTCCTCTTTTTGCTGATGCAAACAACAACAACAACAAGATCACATTATGATAGCTCAAACAATTTGACGCGTACAATTTTTCATAACATTTTAAAGTTCTAGGGGACTGTTTTTGGTTCGGAGAACTGAGCAAAACTCCTTTGCCCGTTTTAAGCGGGCAGTTTTTAATTAGCTCGAAAAACTTGCACTTCAAGCTATATCTCCAATCTTTCCGACAGGTACAACAAACTCCGTTGCGCTTTCATGGAGGGGAAATGCGAAAAAATAACAGATAATCAAGTTCGGTTTCACTAAAGAATTTATGACAAGGTAGCACAACGATTTTGGCAAATGTTGATGCCGGTCTCGGCGGAAAACTACTTCTGGTAATAGATGTTCAACTCTGACATTTTATATTTTTTTCTCTGAAAACTATGCTCGCTAGTGATGGGAAAACGCTTCAACTGTGAAGGCGCTGTGTGGACTTACTTGGCTCTGAGTGACAGCTGTCGATCATTTGGACAGACGTATTTGTCATCTGACTGTGACGTCACTGGACTCATAAGAGCATTGGTGAGTCCCCAGGTGGACAGGATCCCACTAGCCGCACTACTCTCCCTCCTCCCCCCTAGGTTGGTACCCGAATTCACTTCTCCATATGCCACTTCACCTAAGAAATTGATCACAAGGGGCTAATCTCTTGCACGAAGGAGCGATTGCACGAAAACCAACAATCATTTACTGCCTTTAAAGCGTCCTACTTAAACTGACAGATTTTACCGCATATTTCCTTCTGATTTAGCAACACTGAAATTTGATTGGCTGAAAATTTTTTCGAGTATTCGGTTTTTCGCGCGTGAGGGATTTTCCCGAGCAAAAGATACAATCCAGGCCTCAAAAAAACACCCCTTCCCCGGCCAGCCCCCAAGAAAGCAAAGTTAATACTTTCCAACAGTTCATATACAAAAGAAAAGAAAATTTTTTCATGAACGCTCGAAAATACTATACTTTCGCAAAGTTATGTTAGTATAATGTACATTTACGTATCGTGATAAAACAAATTGCGGCCCGAAAGCTTCTAACAGCAACAACTTACCACTAGATTGTCGGCAGTTCTCATTCTCGTTATCCGACGGATCACCTCCTCGTTCTCTGTCTCGGCCACGCGCGAGGAGTCGGGAAGGTTCACTAGTTTTAGACTTAGCATCAGATTGACAATCTAAAAAATACTGTTTTCGTTTTATTTTGTAATTAGAGTAGAATGAGAAATTGCAACGCAGCTTAAAATATTGAAATGAACAAAGGAAACAGGTAAAAAAACTTAACTGCTATAGGTACTAATTACAAAGGCTGCTTTTGCTAAATTAGGGTGACTTTCATATCATTATAACCACCACACAATAAAGTGGGAGCAAGCTATGGGCGATGTTTGCACAATTTCAGGTGCCTCAAAAATTGCTCAAAAAATTCAAGTACAGTATCTTACTGGACATTTCATAATTCAGGCTTCAGAAAGATTACTGTGCCAAGAAAAACTGATCTGAACATTTGTTTGTTTTTAGACGAAGATACATCTAACTTAATTTGACTAATTAATAATTGTTCGGATTGACTTATACTTGACCAGCGCAATTACTTTCTATTTAAACCAATGCCAGAAGCATAACTTCAGTACCTTTCAAGACACTAGAAAACAGGGGGAAAATTAAACGAGCTGAACAAAAAACGGCAGTTTGTTTTCGAATAGTTTTTTTTTGCTTTTTGGCAACAACTACTGCGGTCGTAACAGTCTGTGCCATATCCACAGCAACCAAGTTACTTATCAGTCGAGGTATCGGTACTGTTAACGTCAGGATTGCATCTATATTTTTCGCGAGGGGAGATTTGTTTTATTAGATTGACAAACTGTTTTCGGGCAATCCCAAGGCACTGCAAAAACTATATTTGCACCGGAAGAAAAATTTTAGAGAAAAGTGCTAAAATGTGGTTTTGAGAGTTTTTTGGAAATTTTCAAACAACAACTGACTTTTCCCCGGCGCGCGCTTCCACTCAAAATAGTATATTTTGACAACCAAAGCGCCTCTAGAGAACTTTCAAGGTCGTTCGGCCGAAAAGTAAGTGGTAACGTAGTATAAAGGTGGACCATTTCGGTGGTCAGGGGGTCGAAACAACGAGAGGGTAGAGCGTGCCCCCTTAAATCCCCCCTTGATTTACGTGATTTGAACTATTTTCAAAATCAGAAACCCAATACCAAATCTATATGTTGAGATACTATCAGTGTATTTACATAAAAGGAAAATTATCATACAACTTATAATCGTATAAGCCGTACAATCGGATGTTCTAGCCTGCGAATGAAAGTCTCATATTGGTATCTTTTCAGTTTCTTAACCTCACTCAATTACATGAAAAATTTCAAGGTTAAGATTATTTACCAATTTTTTTACCTGTATGAATGATTTGATAAAACATGATTTATTGCATGCAAAAGCAGCTGAAAACAAATCATTTTAAGAGTTTGATTTGAACTAGCATGCACGTCTTCATTAGTCAATCAGCTTGCAGAAAACAATGAATCCTTGAAAACTTTTGAACGTCTTTTAGCTTGAACCGGGGTACAAGTAAGATAATTGGGTCCCAGGAAAAAAGCAAGTATGAAAGCTAGGGCAGGCAATTTAGTGAAAATTTCAACAAAAAAAAAGTAAACAAATGCGAACCATGTTTACGAAGATTTTATGGTCCAAAAAATTCAGGGACCTGTCTAAAATTATAGGACCCAACTATAATACTTGTACTGGAATCGGTTCGAGAAACTTTTCTAAGAAAGCCATTGAAGCAATAAAACGTTGAAAAATTTACAGTTGCTCCTATATTAAAAGGATTGGCAAAAAATAATTCATCTAATCAAGCAATTCAACAAGCTAGGATTTTGAAAAACTTAACATTTTCTATAAGGTGAAATCGATGGGAAAAATTCAAATTTTTTTATAGCAATCGGCGTTTTTTTAAAAAAAAGAAATAGACCCTGAAAGCACCCTGACAGGGCCCCGCTATAAGGTTGTGCAATTCGTTAAACTTAAGTTTTGTGGAAATATCAATTCTTTAGGTAAAAATTGTTTAAAACATCACATCTCGAAAGCTAAAAGGATGGACCACATATATTTGAAGGAAAAAGTTGCAAACCCTGGAGCTAACCTGACAGCACCCAACCATAGGGTTGCTCATTTCAAAATTTGTTAAGTTTTTTGATAAAAATGTTTTGAAAACTCTTCAAAAAATTATTAAAAAAAGCAAAAAATCATCTCGGAAGCTAAAATGATTTGAGCAATCCTATTTAAAGGCAACATTTGCAAACCCTGACAAATACTTTGACAGCCACTCACTACTAAGTTGCCAATTTCAAGTTATGTGAATTTTTTTCAATATTTAATTTGTTGAAAATTTTTCAAAAAATCATAAGCAAATGTCATATCTCGGAAGCTACAATGATGTGAGAAGACATTTTTGAGGGCAAGATTTACAAACCTGAAAAAATTTGACAGCAAGTCGCCATAAGATTGCTCGTTTCAAATTTAGCTAACTTTTTAATTTTTTCGAAAAAGCCAAAAAAAAAGCGTCTTATCTCGAAAGCTAAAATGATTTGGCGGCAAGACTTGCAACTCTTGAAAGTATCCTGACAGCACCCCATTATAGCTTTAAACTTTTCAAGCTGATAATGTGTTATTTGTCAAGCTGATAATCAGAAACACGTTTTTTTACCGCATGAGCTAACGTTTGAATGGCTAAATATCAAAATTCAACTGGCTCAAAAACGAAAAACACCAAAAAAAAATTGAAATTGAAGTAACATACCACTGGGTACAGATGAAGGCGAGTGTGCTTTTCTCAGTGACCTCAGCGGGAGACTGACAGCTGAAGTTAGTTTGACCTCGGAGTTGAAATTCTGCAGTTTCTGCAGGGGCGAAGAAAAGTCTATCAGCTCCATTTAGTACTTCGAGTTCATTCCAAGTGGCACATCCAAAATTATATTCAAATTGCAAGCGTCACCAGATTTTCGCAATTCGGAGAAACTACAATAAAAAAGTAATTCTTTAGGGCTAATAAAAACGAGAATTGTAGTAAAATTTGTAAGCCGGCTGAAAAATTGGGCAATTTGAAACGTACAGTTAGGATGTACAATTTAGAGAACTTAAAAATCAATTCAATTCCAATTCCATGTGGGCTTTCAGCAATGCAATTCAATTCTATTTCAGTTCAATTCTTGAATTAAGAAGTACAAGGCAGCAACTTAGCTTTCTGAAAAATCAAAAGTTTTCAGATTTTTATCATTTTTCTTGGCGCAAAAGGAGCATCCTGACATTCAAGGGCGAGAATTGTGTCGTGCACTGTTCGAGATAACTCCCGCATTGACCCAAATTCTTTCCGAAAGCTTACTAGCGGCTGAATAGGCTGAATTTTAGTGGCTCTACCAAATTTCAAGGAATACTTTTTTCGACACCCAAATAATTTAAATTCCCAATGCGGCTCGATTGCATTTCAGCTCAGTTCAATTCAATACTTCAAAATCAATTCAATGCAATGTCACAGTTTTACTTAAAAAACGGTTGCATTGTCCCAAGCGAACTAAATTGTAAACGTACTATTTCATAGAATGAATGGTTATAAGTTTTGGCTTGAAAATATCTAAAATGAAAAGTATCTATTCGAAATCTCAGATGAATTCATCAAGTCAGCTATCAAAAGCAAAAGTATCATCATCAAATTATTCAATTCAGTTTAAAAAATCAAATTAATATTTTCGTGAATTAGTATTGTTTGTCAATTGCATAAACTATCTCAAATTCAACACAGAAGCGGAAGCTAAGATTCGCACCACTTTCGATACAAACTCGAAAAGACTCGAAAATGTATATAAAACTAGATCTATCAAAATGAATGCGGCTAGTTTTGAAAACAAAAACATGCCATGACAATAGAACGCGAATATGTACCCAGCGGCAACAAAGCCAAAAATACTCGAAAATGTTTTTAAAAATAGATCTATCAAAATGAATGCGGCTAGTTCTGAAAACAAAAACATGCCATGACAATAGAACATGAATATGTACCCAGCGGCAACAGAGCCGAAAATACCTTGTCACAAACCCTTTAAGCCAGAAAAAATTAAGACCTATGAAAAGTTTAAAAGTCCCCCTCGCCCTCAACACACAAAAAAAATAATTTACTCAGCTGAAACAAAATGAGGCCACTAAGCTGATATAAGATAGACCGAAACCTATTAAACCTTTAAAAGGAAAACAAAAACATGCGAAACGAAACAATTCAAAAAATTATGCTAATAAGAAGTTATCAAGTCCCCATCACCCTCAAAACACAGACAATCAAGCACCAACTTTTTTTCGCTCGTCAAAAAACACAACATGAGATCGATAGGCCGATATAATATAGACCAAAACCCATCAAGCCCAAAAAAAGAGGAAAAAAACAAAAAAAGCCGAAAAAAAATTTATGTCATGAAAAATTTGAACTATAATTTCTATTAAGATTTTTAACATCTTGTGTAATCCATAGGCGAGCATATAAAACATATTTTTATCGAAACGATTCGAAAAATGGCTCACTAAGCTGATAAAAAATAGGCCGAAATCATTTGGGCACAATAAAAATTTTAAGCGAAAAAAAAACAAAAAGAAAATATACGAAGTTAAGGTTAGTAAAATTGCAAACATCAGCAGAGATAGATCGGAAAACTAAAAGTAACTATAATGTAGAAACCATAAGCGGACAACTTGTTTTTGAAACGGCATGTTTCCCGTTTGAAAAAAAAACAGGTCCTGTCAGATTCGACCCCAGAACCTTTGTCGTTATCTCCAGACCAAGAGTGCAGGAGACGCAAAAAAGTTAGAATTCATTATGAACTGAATCTAAATTTACCGTTTCTAAATTTGATCATTCTGTGAACAGAGTTATTTACGGGAAAAACGTCTAGTACCCGATTGCAATTCTCATTACCGCAAAAATTGTGACCAAAATTGGCTGAGATTTGAAACATGACTGACCTATCGTTTTAGCAACTTCCACTTGTATATTGCGTTTCGCGACAATTATTTCGACAGTTTTCAGAGGCAAAGCGAGATCACGAGTTGTCAGCAGCGGTTTGGTTCATTTTTCGATTCGCCCACTCACACTTTGATAGAGGATGATGAAGATCGATGTGGTTCCGGCCGCCCACTGAAGAGGTGTTTGACGTCAACTGTAGCCAACAACCAATTGAAATGTACACGTCTGCTAAGAAGCAGTGGCACTAATTCCTAAATGCTTTTTAAATTAATTAACTTTTCGTGCTAATTAAAAGCAGGCTGAATTTTGAATTAAGACTGTAAAAGCTAGGAAAGGGAACAATAAAGGAGATATTGTTTTTTGTTTCGGAAAAGAAAACGGCAATCGATTTTTAATTTAAGATATGCGTGCGAAGAACATCGCCTCTGTTTTCATTGTGTAGGTTCTTACTTAGTTGTAAATTTAACAAGCTGTAATGCCCTACAGAACCTACAGAAAATAAGCTTGCAGTCACAAAAGAGAAATAATCAGCAAACCGAACTCATTTGGTTGCTTTAAAATTTCCGAATACAAACGGATCCCAGGGAGTAAATTGAAATATTTCAAAATAAGAGGTTTTTTTACTGCACAGAAACACATAATACAGAGTAAATTGAAACATTTTTTCAAAGAGGCTTATAACAAAACTTTTTAATAAAAAACATGAGCATATAACATCTCTCAAGAATACATTTTATAGGTGGGCGTTTACTCTGAGAAAAAGGGTTCAAAAAAGGCTTTCACTTCAATTTGATAACTCAGCCCAACCCTGCACAAAAAGAGCGCTCAATAGCCGTAGTTTATTTAATGTGGCAGAAAACTGCACTAAATGGGCAAAACGTCCTGCCTCAAAGCTCTATGAAACAAGCAGACGATGAAGACTATGGAAAATAGAGATAAAAATAAAACCACGATAAAGCCACAAACATAACTGTCATTGCAGCCGATTTATTACGCCAATAATTAACACAAATGTACTTTCATTGGCCGTAATTGGGTTTGTTAATAACGCATGGTAAAATTGGAATTTCCATAAAAGGAGAAAATGTCAAATTTTGTAGCATTTATGATGGTAGCTTTTTACTTCTATATCGTTAATTTTGACATTTACTTTGTATATTTTGTGATGCTGTTCTTTTTGTTTTTCTCACTTTTCTCTTCATTTAAGCTTGGTAATTGGATTAAAAATTAGTTTTCTTCTCTATCACGCTCTTCTCTGTTAAAACAACCTCTGCTGTTTTGACAGTCTGCGAATTGCCCGTTGTTTGTCATCAATACAAAATACAGGAGGTAATTTCTCAAAAGCGGATGCTTTACAGAGAAGAAGATTTTTAATTACAATAACGGACAGGTCTCACGTGCATTTGGAATAATCAGCTCGAGAGAGAAAAAAAACAACCAATTTTGTCTGTGTTTTTAAATTGAATTTGTTCCGCACCCGCCTACTTTTGCTGAAGAGAATAAAGTAGTACTTAAGTCTAGTATAAGAAGTATATCGGTTGGAAAATGCGTCTCAAATATATCTTCATTACTTCCTTTTTACAACCGAAGAAGTGACTATTTTAAGTGATTGTAGTCCCGCTTCATAGACTTTAGAACTCCAATTTCTGATTGCACTCAACAGTAGGACAAAACAAAATGATAGCTGAAAATTAGTCCAGATTAGCAATAAAACACCCAATGGAAGATTTTACCCTAAAAATCCAAAGGAAAAATAATGGTCGGAAAACGACATCTCCAAGCTACCCAACATACGAGTTAATCAAATAGCGGAAAAGTATCATCAAAATGAGGAAGTTTTTGATGTAGACGAGTGTATTCTTTGAAACCACAAAGCACATTGAAACCACACCGTACATACGCTTCAAACTTAACCAGATTCAACCCTTTCTTTTGTTTAGCCACAAAAAAACCTTAAAAACAGGAAGCAGGTTGATGTGCATATGGCATAGGACGATCAGACTGATCGGAAAAAAAAAACAATGAAAGAAAACACAGAAAAAAGTTGACTTTTTCATTTTCTTCTTATTGACTTTTATACCTGAACATTGTTCATGGGGCGACTTAAATGAGAGAAAAAACTTTCAACTCCGTACAGTTATTCACTATACCAGCAAATACCAATTCAAGTAGACTCTACGAAATCCGACATCAACAAGAAAAACCGGTTGCTGCGCAAGTAGCACAGAAAGTTCCGAACACAATGATAAACAAGGATAGCCCGTTGCTGTCCATGCAGCACAGAAGGTTCTGACCATATTTTAACAACAACCTTCGAAAAAGTTTTCCTTTTCAAATTATGTTTCCTGTGCACGGTGTGATGTAAGGATCTGAAAGAAAGCCTTAAGCTTAAGCATATCCGATAGTAATAGCAAAATGGGCAAGAAGTAAGTCAGTTTCATCAAAATCAAGTTTTTTGAAGTGTTTTATTCCCAAGATGGCTCTAAAAAACTTCAAAGACTAATTTTACTGATGTAAAGCTCAGTTTTCAGCTTTTGAATAAAATCTTCATGACTTGCTCTTCTAAAATAAGCATACTGGATTGCTTTGCTTGCTCGAAAATAGACTTAAAAGAAAAAAGTTCAAACCGGTTTTTTCTCAACATGGAACACTGAAAAAAAATTTGAATTTTGAATTTTTAACAAATGGTTCGAATAGCAACTTACAGAGCCTCATAATAAAATATCACTGAACCCTTCCGATATTTATTTGTGCGACCTGATTTTGCAGGTAATAAAATAGAATGAAGTGTTAAAAAAACTAAAACCAACCCGAAGACAAAATTCCGCCCACATTCAGTGCTTGAAACAATAAAAATCATAGGGGCACTGGAAAAGAGCTTTCTTTTGGTACCTTTTTTTTGAGACATTTCTTTTAATATTTTTTTCTCTATACAAAAGAAAAGACTCTTTTACAAGCATCATTCAGATTAAAAAACTCAAAAACATGCGAAAAGAAGCAAAAAAGCAGACACGAGCTTCTCAAAAAACTAAAAAGCGGAAAAAATAAAATGAGAAAACGTTTTTTAGAAGCGTAATTATTCTTGGAAGATTTTTTGTTGTGAATATTTTGAAACTTTCATCGATCCACAGACGCCCTGCTGAGCTTAAGGTCAACGCAAAACAACAGATAAGAAAGTTAGTTACGAGAACTTAGTTAGTTTAAGAAGTAAATTAATGATGAACAAGTGAACATGCCAAAATTTAGCTGCTATTAATGAAAATTGGGACATTCGAAATTTTTCTCACAGAGCGTTTTGAATAAAATATTTTTACAACTTCGAAATCTATCTTTGATTTAATAATTAATTTCGAAGAAATTACTCAAAGACATCAAAACACGAAGCAAAGAAAAGAACCATCTCCATCACAACTCATGTAACACCAAAAATTTCTCGAACTCCATTCCTTGTTTTTGCTCTATTTTTTTCCTATTTGCTAGAATGATGATTTAATACCGTCCTATCTGAAATTTAAACCTTAAAAACAATATAATTAAAGATTTCTAAAAACGTTTCGCTGAAACTTATATTTAATGATTGTTTAGAAGTTAGTAAGTTACTTTTTATGTTGGCAGCTAGAAGCCGTTTTGGTTCTTCTGCAAAGATGCCGTGGTCTCAAACGCCAGTTAAGAAGTTGGTTTGAATTGAATTCGTATGCTTAACGCTTCTGTGAACTTCAATTTTTCAAGAGGGTTCATTTGTTGGAGCCAAATGCGCCTTTTGATATTGCACAAAAATTGCAGTTATCAACAATTCAAAGGTCATTGATTAACCTAGCAAAAAGGTCAATTTGCCACGTTATACAGTTTGGTCTTTTTGAACAGAATAGAGTTGATAAACACATCATGCCACTCAAACAATGGCGAGTAAAATTGTGAGTAAATCTACCTGTGAACAGAAAAATTAACCAAAATTTTTTTTTACAACTTTTGGTTTTTAAAAAAGTCGAAGCCAATGAAAACAAATTTTTGAATTTCAGTCTATTTCAAATTAAAATATTTTAAAAACAAATAGAAAAAAAATTAGAAAAATAATCCGACAGATTTAAGGCTGACACCCGATAAACTGAGAACAAGCCGAAATTTTTTTCAAAAAAATAACAATCACAAGACTTGCATGGACCACTTAGAAATAATTTACAATCCCTAAAAAAAGTAGTACATGTAAGATAGGAGGTACATTAAAAGGATCTTAGAAACGGTATACTACTAGATTGACCATTCTGTGAACAAAGGTATTTACAGGGAAAAAATTAAAGTACCCGGTTGCAATACCCTTGCTTATCGCATAGGTAAATATTTGCAACAAAAGGGCAAGGTACAGCTTTTTAGCTATCAAACCAACTGGGTACTTTTGTACTTCATACTGACAAAATTATCATCTTCCTACCAAATATGACAAAAACCGAAACTATATGGTCGAAGAACAAAAAAAAATTTAAAACATCTTTGTTTCTTTTATCATTTCCTGGAAAAATAATGACGCGCGAAGAATTTTTCTGAAAAAAGGAAAAAAATGAAGAAGAGAGCACCAATTAAAAACCATAATCTAAATGTGATAAAAAAAAATTTAGCTATCTAATCTCGATCGATACTACGAGTAAAAAAACGAAGCAATTGAATTAGCTTATAATGAAAAAATGTCTTTCTGAAATCCATCACATATCTAGGTTTTCATAAGATTTTGAAATAAAATATGTCTTCTAACTTATAGGAACCTTGAAATGATCACTTACTCTATTGACGCTTGGTTTAGTTGGCCAACGATTTAAATTCCCAGATATACTGATATAGTTGAAGCTCGAAAAATTTCACATTCTTGGCCCAAAACGGAATCACTCTATTTTGAGTTAAACATTCTTAAAAATATAAGTGAGGTTTCCTGACAAACTCGAAGAAGTAAAACTGCAGAATTTCCGTTGAGTTTAATTATTGACTTTCATTCATCAACATACTCAATTAGAAAAATTTTCAATATGAATGCGAATGCTCATTCACTGAATTTGAACAAACCTTTCTTATAATGATGAATTCTCTTGCTCAAATGCACCAATGAAGGTTTATTTTTCAATAATTTCAACTCAACCGGATTCTATTAAATATCCCCTTCTTTGAAAAAAAAATTAGCTGATGGATTTTTGAAATACAATATCCCCGACTGACTAAATGTCTTCCACTACATAGGGGCGGATATTGAATTTTCTCGAGGGGAGCGAACTTCCAAACAAATCATAGCATTTGCAAAACTGTTTCGGTTCTCAAAGAAATTGAAGTTCTCATATGCAAGCTTAATCAAGGATGAAATTTTCAAATAATTTACGTTATTTCATAGCATGAGTTGGTTCGAAAAAACTGCCTAAGCAACTTTCCTCAGCAAACTCAATTAGCGCAATAACTTTGAGATAGTTCAAAGTTTTGTAAAGCGCAAATCATTTGGCAAAAATAAAGTTTTTCAAGCGATGAAATTTTGATATATTTCGATTTATTCTATAGCGCGAATTGGTTTGCAAAACAGTTAGTTTCCAAGGCAAGCTATCAAATTAATGAGGCTTTGAAACTTTTCAAATTACTTTCAGGCGAGAATAAGTTCCCAACAAAACTCCAGGAAAACAAATCAAGCAATCAATCTTAAAAAAATTAATTAGGTTTAAAGTTTATAGCGCAAAAGGTTTCGCAAAAAAATTAAATTTTGAGACAAAAAAAAAGAAAAATATGGTCATGTTAAGTCATAGCAAGAAACATTTTGAAAAAGTTTTTCTGAGCACCCCACCAAGCGATGAAACAGTGAAAAAACATAAAACAGAGGCGAAGCGGAGCTTCGCATCACTTGCGATACAACAAAAACATTTAAAAAAACACTAGAAGTGTAACAAACAAAAAATGTTTAAAAAAACTTTTCTAAAAAGTTTCAAACCCCTAAAAACACAACACTTGCAACTTTTATAAACATCGCCAACTGACAGTTGGAAAAGAGAAATGAGCGCAAAAATACTGACTGTTTTTTGAAATGCTTCAATCTTCAAATATCGAAGAAAAAAATAGATGGCCTTAAACCTCTTCGAATTTCTAGTACAATTTAATATTGACAATTTTTTCAAGAAATAAACCCATAATGAGAAAAATAAATCAATAGGTAAAGATTTTATTTTGCTGGGAAAATTCCATGTCCAAAATTAGAAGTCAATCACGTTTTTGTGATTTTTTTGTATTGGGAAGTGGAAGGAATATTACCAAAGGAAATGAACTGAACTTAAAAAAATCAAAACTCCAACCGCGAAAACCTAAATTTGAGCCTGAAAAAATTTTAAAATGTGTCCTAAAAAAAACCAGAAAAAAAACAAATCATCGCGACCTATATAAGAGTCTGAACTACGTTCATCGAATTAGAAAAACTGAAATGGTCTCGGATTCGAACGCTTGAACTTTGCGACATAGCCCCAACCCTTACCACCACGCTACTGGACCCACATTTTCATGAAAATTACCTTCATTGATAAAACGAGCTCTCAAATTATTCAAGTGATTCTGTTAAACTAGTTGTTAACTAGAAAAATAGATCTATATTCCAGTTTGATAACACTTGCTTATCGCAAGCGTAAAGAGATCAGTCTTTGACAAAAGTTAATTAAGTTCAAGGCTTAAACCGTACGCAATAAGTTAAAATTTGTATAGTAAACTCCAAGCTATAAAACTTTGAAAAATTGAATTTATTTAATAGCGCGAATCGGCTCGCCAAAAATTTGAAGTTTTGAAGACAACCCCATAAAGCGATGAATCGATGAATAATTATTCATGTCAATTCGTAGCAAAAATTACGCCCAACAAGCGATGAAGTTAATTGACCTTGAATAATAGCATTGATTGAGCGTCAAAAATTGAAGTTTTTCTCAGCAAGCTTGAGAACCATTGGAATTTTACAATAGTGTGATTAACCTAGTAGCGTGAATAATTTCCCAATTTTCGTAAAGCAAACCTATCGTTGCAAAATCTTTGCAATAATTAGGGTAAAACCAATCGGTTCGCAAAAAATTGGAGACTTAAAGGCAACACCCTCAAGCAAAAAGTAGTGAACAACTTCATTTTACTTTTTCTCATAAATTCAGTCACATTAATTTAGAGACAATTTTCTAAAACTCATCAAGCAAGGGAAGTTTGAAAAATTTTAAATTAAGTCGGCGTAAAACCATCAAGCGTTAAAATTTGAGAGAAATCAACTCAAGTCAAAGCGCAATTTTGTTCCTAAGAAGTTGTAGTTTGTTGAACAAGCTCATCAAAAACTGTACCTTTCAACCTTTCGAGTTTTTATGAGGGAGCTCGTCGAGCGATGGTACTTCGAAATCTTTCAAATAGCTTCCTAGCAAGAAACAGTAAACAAAAAATAATTAAACAGTTTCTATGCAAGTCCAACCGCCGATGAAACTTTGAGGTATTTTAGGTTTATCAGCGCAAAAATCAGTTCCCAAAAAAAGAAAAAAAATGAAAAAATTCATATATTTATATATTAAAATAAGTATATTCATAAGTATCAAAAATAAGTATATTCATATCTTGAATCAGTTCAAACGCAACTCCCTCAACAGCTGAAGTTTCGAATTGACTGAATTGATTTCATAGCATGAACCTAGTTACAATAACTGGAACTTCTTCTGAACAAATTCATCAACCGATAAAACTTTGAAATTTTTCAAATTACTTCATATCGTAAATCAATTCCCATAAATAAAAGAATTTCAAAGCGGAACCATCATGAGATAGAAATCTGAAAAACTTAAGTAAACTTATAGCGCAAATCGGTTCGCAAAAATTAAAAACTCTGTTGCAACCTCCTCAAGCAAGGAAACTTCGAATAAAATCGAATAATTTCAGAGCATGATTCGAGTCACAATTACATCAAGTATGAATACACAAGCTCACCAAGCTTTGAAATTATGAAAAACTTCATAGCGCGAATCGGCTTGACAAAAAACTTGAAGTTTCAAAGGCAACGTGGTAAAGCAAAGAAAATGCGAATTTTTCCATGTTAGATTTTCCAAAGCATGAATTGTGTCGCTTGCATGTGCAAAAGATGCAAAAGATGCTTGCATGATTTCCATGTTAGATTTTCCAAAGCATGAATTGTGTCGCAGAAGTAATGTTATAGCGCATTTCGAATCCTAAGAAATCGAAGCTTTCAAATGGAACTTCAAAAATTTCGGGTTATTTCATAGCCCAATTTTTTTCAACAGGACGGAAAAAATCAATGGACGGAAAATGGCCCTATAAAGCAAAAAATTTCCAGTTTCAAAAAGCTGTTAGCGGCCGGATTCGAACTCGAAGCTTTTGTCGACTCAATCATGCGTGTTACATCTGCGCCAGGTGCGCTAGACAGTTGATTGAATTTGAATTATTATGAAGCAAGTTGAATGCATGTAACAATTTCACGGGCAAAAACCCTCTAGTACACGGTTGCAACTTCCTTACTCATTACCAGCGTAGAGAAATTTTAAAAACGAGAAACATATTTTTATACTAAGAACGATTTGTAGGCAGTGAGTTAGAACTGAAACAAAATTTATGAATTGGTAAAAAAGCCGTTAAAATTTCGACAGATATCCATCTCGTCGACAAAAAGTCTTGAATTACAAAATTTTCGAAGCTAGAAGTTTTCAAGTTTCGCCTATCCACAACCCACAGGATACACACAAAAGAAACTTTGTCGGAACCCTTCTAAACGTACACGACCCACTAAAATATTAAGCCGATATGAGATTAGTACAGCATTTTGACATAGTACAGCAGACAAACGTCCGTGAAAAACAAATAGCTAAATTGAACATCTGGAAAAATCCGGAACTGGGCAACTTGCAACACTCGATATACAGCACAAGCATAGCATAGCAAGCTACCGAATACAAAATGAGACGGAAATTACTAAAACCAAAAAAAAATTGAAAAAACTTTATCTACAAAAACTTCATATTTTATCTCGACTAAAATTCAATTTCAAGAAACCACAGAAGTAGCAAGACACAATCACTGATTTTCAAATAAGCATCGGTTACTTAACGTAAAAAGTATCGCTTACCGAGCTGCTACTTGGACGGTAACCCTTGGGTAACCGGCAGTTCATTGAAAAAAAAAAGATTTGAACTATTAAGCTTCAAAACTCAGAATGTTTACAGCCATCTCCTTCTGAATCAAACAAAACATTGAATTTACTCTCATTTTTAGATTACACAAAATCAGGCGACTAAACCGATATATTACAAACCAAAAACAATTGAGACAAAAAAAAAGAAAAAAAAAGAAATTAAAAAAGAACGTATTGAAAGTATAATAACTATTTTCAATTATAATAAAATTGCTGTAATCAAAAACCAATCCCGCTTGTTCAGGCCTGGAAAACGACAAGGTTCCAAAGAGCAATATCGATTTTTGGCATATTTTTTAAGAAAAGTTGCTTGTGGGAAAGAAGTCTTAATTCCCGATTACAGCTCACTTGCTCTCGCTAGTGAAACGAAATGATGAACCAAATAGAAACTCGAAGATGAAAAAACCTGTGAGTCAGTTCTCGCCCCAACCTAGTTTCCGCAATACCAAAATCAAAAAATTGTTATAATACTTGTCAAATTTCTGCAATTTCTTCATTTCATAAAATTTGAGAGGGGTCGCCTCGTCTTTTTTTTCAGTTTTTCTGGATAGTAGCTTAATCTATTCGGCCACACATTTTTGTAGCTAAAGAAGTTCCCATGAACATCGAAAGACGACTTTAACTTGCTTTCACATGGAATGGAATGATTTGTAAATTTCAATGAAAAGAAAGGTGCTAGTCATATTACAAAACTGCTCGTATCAGGGCAGAATGTTCCGACTGAATGTTCCGAATGTATCGACTGATCCATAGGCTGGTGAAGTTTTTGGTTGCAAAACACTCAGTGAAAACTTCTTCAAAACGCGAAAAAAGGAAATTTTTTCACACATTCGTACTAACACAGCAATCCTCAAGTCTGGATGATTTCTCTTTTATGGGGGCTGTAAATTGCTGGGGAAAAATGGGAAGTAGCTAAGGAAAACTACACCGAGTACATATTTTCAAATTCTCTCTTTGCCTCTTTCCCGTTATGGCCATTCAGCAAACTATATCCCCAACATAATAAAAAAACCTACTGCTATATCGTAAAATTCAAAGATCCTTTTTTGGTCTAAAAAATTCAAAGTGTAATTATGCCACGTTAAAATTAAATTACGACTGCCATATTTTCAAAGTAGTGAAAAATTGTAGACACTTTTTTATATCATTTTCATATCTTTGAGCAAAATCAAACTGACATTTCGTATCATTGGACTCAAGTGACCTTGAACTATGATTGACTTACCTATTGCAAGAGGCAGCTCAAAACTCAACGATATTATGTTATTTTATCCTCAAAAAATCAGTACCTGGAAAACTTGAACTAGATATAATTGCAAGGAAATGCAAAAAAATACGGGAAAAAAAGTTGATAGCAATTCGATATGAAAAACATTTGAATATGGAAAACAATTAATTGTCAAGACAACTTAGGGTATAAAAAAATCAATGAAGTAGTCTGAAAATTGTTTGAAAAATTGACTGACCAAAATATCCTCACTTCAATGATCAATTCAGGCTGCTTTGTCAGTGACATTTTGGGTTTTCCTTGTTAAACAGCCGTTTAAGAAACATTCAATAGGTAGTAAAAAAGCCTTTGAGTTTTTGAGGACAAAAAATACTAAAAAAACGCCGATGAAAAAATAAAACAGTTAAACAAAACGCCGATGAAAAGCAGTTAAACTAATGGGACTTTTAATGAAAACGAAAGCTTTCCTTTTCGAAAAGTGACCGTTATAACAATAATTAGTCGCACAAAAAACCAAAAAAAAATAATAATAAACTACAGAATCAACAAAACGTTGATAATTAAAAATTGCAGATTCTCTGTGATCCAGGACAATCTATGTAAAATTAGTTTAAGAAATGGTCCAAGTTATTTTTTTCTACAATTCAGATTTGTTTTCATTTATTTCAATATTCTCATTCTAAAAGTAGGCATTTAGGTGCTATACAAACTAGCCGAAATATAAATCGACCGAGAAAAAACGCAATTGTTATATTTTCATAAATATGCAATAGCTATTAAAAACAAGGTAACAGTTAGCTGGTTTGTATACTCTCCGCATTTTCGGTTGGTTTATACTTCGGCTGGTTTATTTACTCTCGGCATTTAGCATACACCTACAAGGAATGTGTTTAATTTTGTTTAATTGGAGCAAATGTTATCATATCAAAAAATAACTGACGTCAACGGCGTGGATGTTTCAGGTGTAAGACAATAAAACTTACTAACAGCGAATAACATTGAAAATTCGTTTTGAACCGAAATAAACGAGACGTTTTAATGGCTCCGACTTACGAAGAAAGCGACGGAAAGAATGCTTCCAATTATTTTTTTATTCAGACTAGCTTCGACCTTTTACTTAAGCATTTTTTGACGGAAATTTTTCGATTATCTTAAAGATATCAATGACCAAAGCTCAAATGTAATCAGATATTTCACCGGTGATTACTCTAAATCAAGTCATGGGGGTTTAAATTTAGGACTCATTCAGCTCAGTAGATATACCGTTTTCAGTTCATCTTTGTTATTTCGTTAAAACGAGCATTTAAACCCACAAAAGCAGCACTGTTGCGTTTGAGTAGACTATTGAGGGCTTAAAATCTTTTCAGGCAAGAGAGGAAAATAAAAAATAAAAATTATGCAATTCTTATCCGGTTAAAGTGGGCGCGTACAAAAACAAGCGTTGCATGTCCAAGGGATTGGCCAAAAGACATTAAAAAACCGTTCATGAACTGTTCGAAACTGAATATAATTTTTAAATTTACAGTTTCATTCAAGAGATGACTTCACAGTGAAAACACAGTTCGGCTTGTCGTTATTAATCTTCAAAGAAAATAACGAATACTAGTGCTCAGACAAATGTCAACTTTTTTGACATTTTTGGCGAAAATTGTTTTTACAAATAGGTAGTACCACCTGATGTCCTGAGCAAACTAAAAAAAATATGTGTCACCATTTTTGGTGAAGTTATCGTGGTTTGAAAACTGCCAACTTAGAATAATTAACATGCAATATATTTCGTGCTATTGGCGCGTAAGCGGCTAATTAATCCGGAAGTCATTCGAAATTGAATTGAGGCCAGCAACCTATCCTTATTTTAACGTCAAAAGCCGCTAAAAACTACACTTTGTAAGTTGAAAAAAAAAAATCAAAAATATGAATTTTTTCGATATTTTCATCATCATTTTGAATCGAAAAATGTTTTACAGACGTTGAAGTTTAGTCGATTGAGGGCCGTACCCTGATACTTTGACAAAACTTTTTCTTTTTTCGTTTCTTTGATAAAAAGTTGTTTCTCTGACACAGGCGAAGCGGAGCTTCGCACCACTTGCGATACAACACAAACATTAAAAAACATAAAAAGCCGGAAAAACGAAAATTTTTGAAAGAAAAAATTAGGTCATATAAACTTTCATATGTCTCAATAGAAATTCATTCCAGGCAAACATACCAGACACTTGAATTTTAAATCAGCAACAGCGGAACAAAATTTACGAAAAGAAACAAAGTCGAGAATCTTTGAGCAGACACAAAATGGACCGGAAAAAAATATAATTTTATAATAAATAGTTTAAAATCCCACCGTAAACAATAATGGACAACACTTGCACGAGCAATGAAAGTTGTTTACAGCAGAAGAAAATTAAGTGATGTAGTAACCAAGCTAACAATCTTTGAGCTGAAACCACTCAAGTCCCCCTTAAAACTAGAATAAAAAGCACTTGCACTCGCAACTATAATGAAAGTTGCTTGCAGCAAAAAAAATCATTGATGTGGCAACTAAGCCGACAATCTTTGAACAGACATCAACTGAACCGGAAAAAAAAAGATTTAACGAAAAAAATTTTTTAAATTTTTTTAAATCGTTCAAGTCCCCCCTGAACTTAGAATTAAGAACACTTGCACTGGCAACTACAATGAAAACTGCTTAAACACAAGCAAAATTCATTGTGGCTATTTGTCCGACAAAACTTGAGCGAACAAACGAAAAACCAACTATTCATTATTCTCGAATTTTTTTTCAATTTCCTTGATACTGAAAAAAAAACAAGATCCGGCCACTACTCGAACCCCAGACCTTAAGGTACAAAAGCAGCAGTTTGATAAAATTTGATATAAATCTTTTTAAAATTCATTACTTCATTTCAATCAACAATTATGAGGTATAAGTCAGTTGAAAAATGAGGTGAAAAATTTTTCAAGAAATATTTAGAGAATCAAGCAAAAAACTTCATACCGGCAAAACCAATTACGAGAAAGTTTGCTATAATTCTTTTTGAAATGCAATACTTCATTTCAATCAACAATTATGAGGTATAAGTCAGTTGACAGATGAGGTGAAAAACTTTTTTAAGAAATCTTTAGAGAATCAAGCAGAAAATTTCATACCGGCAAAACCAATTACGAGATGTAATTTACAATGGGGTTACGTTTTAGGTTCTTAAATACGAAATCAACAAAGAGGCGAAGCGGAGCTAATCACATGCAATAATGCAAAAAAAAGCAATACAAAGTAGCCGATAGAAATTGAGGCGAAAACCACAAAATAAAAAAAACTAAATAAAAAAAAACTTTTTAAGTCTCGGCTGATTTTCAAATTCAGTAAAGCAGAGTCGAGAGACGCAATCACTGCCATTGAATAAGCATTTAGTATCACTTAACGAGCATCCACTTAGCCTACTTTTTTTTCGGTGAGAAGAAAACAAAATTCCCTCAAAAACTGCCAAAAAAAACGTTAATACCTTGTTTTATGTTGCCTAACAATATTTATTTCAGCTTGTTGGAATGGTCATTTTATTTACCGCTTGTTGGTCCTTCGACTTGTTGGCGTACTACCATTTCTTTGTATCAGAGGTTTCCGATCACCTCGCGTTTACTTCAGCTAGTCCTCATTTGCATGGCAAAAGTTTTCACACATCTTTCTTTCAAACTAAATTGAACTCAAACAAACTGATGAAAAAATATTTGGTTCATGTATACAAAAATTACACAAAGGCAAAGCTGAGCTTCGCACCACTTGCGATACCAAATAAAATGCGATAATCCAAAGATCTCATCTCAAACGAAAAATGAAAACCTTAAACTCTGTTGAAGAAATCGTGAAAGATTTCAATAAAAACGTTTTTGCAAAAGTTATAGAAAACAAAAAACCTAAAACATAAAAAAGAATCGGACTAAAAGAACAACGTTCAGTTTTTCCTCATAACCCTCACATGAAAACGATAAGAAAAAAAATTGGTAAAAAATTGAGATTCAAAAATTCAAACATTTTCCTTAAAACCTAGCAACCAGACAACCTGCAAATCCTGAAACATAAATTGAGGATGACACAAGGCCTTAAGTTTTATTTGCTATGAAAAAAAATCAAATTGATGAAAAATGAAAAATCAAATTTCAAAAAGAACCAAGGCAAAAACTTGCCAAAAATCTGAAAAAATAGTCAACACTTTTTTTCTAAGATTTCAGCCAGAAAGAGCCAAACTCCTGAATCATGTGCGACATTCGTCATATTCTTTCGTACAAAAAACAGTCGAATCAAAATTGAAAAACAAAACCTTTCGAAAAAAAATTGAATTTCGAAAAAAAATTTGACGTGAAAACAATACGCTATGCCATCAACTTGAATCAAGTTCAAGTGAAATTTCTCTAAACTGAAACACACTAAGCAAATTAACACTGTAATGAATTCCACGTGGAACATAACAAATAAACCAGAAACCTTGCAACCGAAAAAAAAACTAAGCAATTAATGTAACAAAATTGTCTAGCAGAAAATTTTGGTGTGTGACCAAAACCACGAAAAATGAAATACTTTTAAACACTTGACTTGGAAGAAAAAAATAATTTCAAAAACCCACCAAAAAGTTATAGAATTACACAACCGGCAAGTAACCCGAAAAAAATTGGGTCGAAATCATTACAGCCTTCCATTAGCTCTAGAACAGCTGCTAAATTACTGCTTTTAAGCCTGCCAGATGCTAAAAATGGAGATCTTGAAATTGCAGATCCTGTGAACAAAGTTGTTTACGGAGAAAAAAGTCTAGTACACGCTTGCAATACCATCGCAAGAGTAATCACTTTATGAGCAAACTGCTTCTGAGTAAACCTTTTATCAAAAAAGGAAAAAAAGTATCAGCATTTTTGAAAGCTTCTATATTTTTTCAATTCCTTAGTCATATTAAGTGACAAAATATCGAAGCGTAATCATCTTTAATGACAAAAAAGTTAAATTATGTATAGTAAATGGCTATTAAGTTCTAGATAGGTTCAGTTATACGTAGAGTTCAGCTTAGACTATTCAGCACACGCATCAACTATGATATCATGATAGATAAATGAATGCAAATGAAGTGCGCAAATAAATTGACATAAATAACTTCAAGCTGCTTCAAGAAAAAATTCTCGATTTTTTTTTGCCCGGCATGACCTGATTATAAAAAAGCACGTTCGGAGAGCACAAAATAATTAATTTTTTCTTTGGACGGTTTTAAGAACAAACTATTGAAGAAACACTTCAGCCAAATTTAAAATCTATCGAAAACGTTTTTCTAGAGAATGATGATATGGTAGTATAAAGTACTTAAATGCAAGTTTTTTGTACGATTAGTTACGGAATTAGAGTGAACGCATTCCCCTTCAGAGACTCAACCCTCGGACCACCCCAAGAGTCTTACCCATTCTGATACCATTAAAAAGGATTCATTTTTGGAAAATTTTTCTAACGACGCGTTTGGCGCCAAGATGGGATTTTTTGCGCCGAAAAAAAAAGAGACTAGTTGACAGAATCTTCCAAAAAAGCTATAAAATGTCACTTTCAAAAAGTAGTTTGAGCCGCAAATATGTTGGCAAAATAGTGTCAAGTGCTTTGAAAAACCTCGCAACTGCAACTTGATCGACCTAAAAAACCTATACTTGCGCCTGTGTCAAATTGAGCTTTTTATTGGTTGGAATCCGATAATAGCGAGAATGTACATCTGGTTTTCCGAAAGTTTACTTTCGCTTGCTGATATTAGTAGTGGGATTCTTCCAAGTAGCTCAAATTTTTATTTACAATTCTGTATTTCTGAGATGTTAAGTTGTTTAATTCCACTGACTTGATCATGCTCAGAGATCCGCTATTAGTTATCTGTAAGCAGGTGTTCAATGTCGGGCTTGCACTTATCTTCGAGGGTGGATAAGATGCGTCGATTGAAACCTTTGTGATTAATAGTGTGATGGTCGGCTCTATGATATTTATAGCAGCCAAGAAGGAACTACTTCGAGAGCATTTCATTGTGTGTTCAAACCGGAAGGATTTCTATTTCGTCGTGTAGATGTGTGATGTCACTCATTATTAGGCACGCTGTTGTTGCTCTTAATGCAATATTCTGTTACACTAGAAGGCGCTGCCAGTTAGTGTAATTTGTGGAGGTCCAAAGGGGAGCTGCATAGTTCAAGACACTCCTCGCAATTGCCTTATACATTAAATAGAGGTTTTTTGGAGCAACCCCAAGTTAGTTCAGCAACTATTTTTGAGAACATTGTTTCTTTTACTCAGGTCTTGTTACAATGCTCACAAAGTTAAGTTGGTCGTAAAATCTAACTACCAGAACTTTCAGATTTTGAGTAGCAGATAGTTTAAGGCCATCGACTATTTTTTTCTCTCAGCCTCACTTTGTGCAATTCAAATAGGCCGTAACGTACCATTTCTATGCTTAACTATTTCATTTTTTTGACGTATTGGCACGAAAATGTGTCGTAACTTATAAATGCTTTTATTTTGGGTTTAATGCTCCTCTACTTAGTATGATATGGGCACAGAGCTAAGACTTTGTCGACAGTTATCAAAAATTTTGGTTCAATTTTGTTTCTTTTAACCAAAATTTTTTGATAACTCCATTCCTCGGTAAAATTTTAGCTCTGTGCCCTAGCCAAACTAAATAGAGGAGCATTGAACACAAAATGAAAGAAGTTATAAGTTACGATACACTTTCGTGCAAATTCGTCGAAAAAATGAAACAATTCGTCGAAAAAATGAAACAATGAAACGGTATATTACGGCCAATTGAAAGATGCACAAAACAAGGCTGCAAAAAAACTGAACATAAAACATCGGGAGGTTTTTTGCCTTTTTGGGACAAAACAGACCAGCTAGCAGACCCTTTGATGTGTTTTGTGAATATGAATGACTAACCTGATGAGTTTATATAATCTAAATGTGTTGTTAATGTCCATTAATCAGTTTTTAATGCATGGTTACTTGCTGAAACTCACTCGAATTGAAAATAAAAAGTAATTACGTCAAAATTCTAGCTCAGCTGCTTAATGCAACCTAAATGTATGATTGCTCGTATAATCATCAAGGAGCCTCTTTAGCATTAAAGATGAGCTCTTTTCAGACCGGGCAATACGCAACGAAGGGACTTTATGCTAATTTGAAGAAACAAATTGAACAAGACCTAATTGTAGTAAGTAAAGCTAGTCTAACTGCCAGAATGAAACTCTTACCAAATAGTACGTAGCAATTTAAAAATCACAAACATTTTTTGAATATTTTTTAAAAGACCGTCTGCTTGTTATCAAACTACTTTAGTAAAACCTAAAAAAGGTTTCCAACAACAATTTCAATAAAACCAAATGGTTTAAGAAAATCGCCATTACAGGAAAATAGTCTGCTTCCGTCTTCTTAGCATTTTGAAAATTCTTATTACAATTTAAAATTTTACTATTTCATATACTGAAGCTATCCAAAAACCTTATTATAGACTAACAGACTTCATTTTTGAAAATGACTGGGAGCTTTGGAAACAATTGTTGAGATAATGTAAAATTAATAATCGGGAAGTTCAAAATGAGAGCTATAGGAAAACAATAAATGAAAACTAGTTAAGTAGTATTACTACTAGTAGCTTGGGTATTTCTAACTACAGGTGCGAGGGTAGGAGCAGGAGCAAATCAAATCTTCAATTCTTGCAACCTGATAGTCTGACCAGTAGCCAGAATCGTTTGTTTTTGTTTGAAATTAAAGTCTCTTATAATCTTCATTAAGATTTCGAATATTCATTTTGTTAATTTTCAATGACACAGATGCAAAGCTGCGCTTCGCAAACAGTAGCCAGAACATAAAAAAACTGCTGAAAAAAAGACAAATAAGCCTCAAATTAGTACAACTTAGAAACGTATCGGACTCGAACCTGCGACCTCGAGATTTAGATTTTCACGCCGTACCCTCTCAGACACGGACTCTTAACAACCGTCAAGCACAAGCCAAATAAAGCAGTGAACTATTTCCGATGCTGCAGATCCTGATTATAGCTAAAGAGCCACCAAATAAAAGAACACTTTCATTGAACACTTTTATTTGCGAGTTATGTTGGAACAAAAGTACAGCCATATGAACCCACTACCGTTGGCTAGAGTAAATAGTACACTAGTAAAATTAAATTTTCAGCTGAGCTTAACATACTCGTAAAATGTTTAAGAACATTCTAAAAAAAATTTTCAGCCAATTGAATTCTTAAAAGAATGAAATCAATTTTCGATTTGCATTTAAACATTTTGGTACGGACATGAGCACAAAATATTGACCTGGCTCATTATGATATTCTAGGTTGTTCTAGATTTTTGCGAACCAAATGAATCTTTAAAAATAAAGATAAGTTGATCGTGGTTTTGTCTGTTATACTAAATTGAACTAGTCCTTGCATGAACAACTAGGAGCTATAGTTAAAATTATTATCTATCAAAAGCGGAACCTGAAAGCAAGGATTTACCTACTGTGAATGGAACCAAAAAAATCTTCAGCTATTGTTCAACTCGTTGAGGTACACTTTTAGTGTTTCGAATAAAAGGAAACTTTTTAGTATTTCAGTATTATAACCAATGAAATAGTTAACCTCAGTAAGTTTTCATTCTTTCAGTATTTGAGATCGGAAAGGTGTTCATTCTTTCAGTACTTGAGACCGCGAAATTGTTCATTCTTTCAGTATTTGAGATCGAAAAAACGTTCATTCTTTCAGTATTAGAGACCAGAAAGATGTTCATTCTGTCAGTACTTGATATATAGCTGTTGAGTTCAAATTGTTGGCAGTTCAAACCGTTGAGTTTAAATGAAATTGAACTATTCGACAGTCTAGCTATTGAGCCATAAAAATCGATTTAATTTTAACGTGAAATTTCAAGACGTAACTCTATATGTTACTGGAAACCGCAAACAAAATGATTTGAGGATTCCGCTTACGATTTGAGAAAACCGCCAATAATTTTAGAATTCCGCTTACATTTTGCGGATTCCACTTACAATTGGGGATTGCGCAGCAGCTCATTTTTACTATACCTATGTTTTACGATTTGTTTGTGGATTCCAGAAACTGTTTCGGACTCCGCAGAGACTGTTGCGGATTCCGCAATGTCGCTTATTTTGGAGCAATTTTTAGCGGTTTAGTGTTTTAGCTATTTGTTTGTGGAACCCAAAGTAGTAAAAAAAAGATCAAGCGACAGTGGCAAGGTTGCGGATTCCGCGACAAATTTCATTTTAGCCTGTTGCGTAATCCGTGAAAAAATTCGCAAAATGCACAGTTTGGCATCGCAATGTACACAAACCTAGGGTATATCCGCTCTCATTAATCCTGCCACATTCTTTCGAGGCAAGCTACTTGGTCTGATTAATTACCTACTAGAGAAGAACAAGACTGCTCGTATATCAGTTCAAATGCCTGAATATTCTGATCACCCCTTAAACAGAATCGAATAGTTTTTGAAGAAAATATTAAAAAAATATAAACTTTGAAGAATATTAAAAATCAAGTATGCCCATTTGAGTCATATGGAATTAATATGACCAGGTAGCTTGCCTCTACTCAACTTGGAATCGCTTTGTGATGCGGAATAACTCTCCACGCATAAATGCTCCGCATTACTCTTCCAGTATCATACAAAACAATCAAAGCGTGCATAAAGAATTCCAGAGCATGGCCAAAATGGCAATTTACAAACCCTTGAACTTTACAAAAAATCGGAAATAATACATTTAAAAAAAAACTTGAACTCAGGGAGTCGATATCTTCAAGGGAAACTTAAAATTTTGTTACAAACTTTTATTTAGATCGGCGAAATTTCACTGAATAAAAAACCCAAATATAAATATTTCACACTTTCTTCGAAAGTCGAAACAATTAAATCGCTTAGCATTTGATGTTACATATTGAGAAAATTATCAATGAACGTTTTCTTGGGTTTTTTATTTATTACGCCCAAAACTCAATATTATTTTCAAATTTAAGTACCATCTCAAAATGTTTTGTTCACAACTTAAAGTCGATTTATAAATTAGCTGAATTGGCCTAAAATTGAGAATGTTTGATAAACTAATCAAAATTATTTCAATTTCGCTCCAGAGTTTTACAGTTTTACCCAGATTAGAAAACACACAGAAAACAGCTCCAGGGAAAAATGGCCACCTTCGTTTCTGCTCAAAGTTCGGCCTCGAAGTCGTCTTATGAACAAAGTAATCGCATTTGTATTAATCAAATCAACCAGCGGTGCTATCAGTATATTGTTCTCAACATTTATACATTGAAAATTCAAAAACCGCAAAATTGAGAAATTTGGGCGGAATAAATAGTGCTGGGCGTTTTATGATAATTAGCATGTTTTAATGGCAAACAGGAATTTAAAACGGTCGTGAATATTTTAAAATGAATACCTTTTCAAATTTGTTATGCTAATTTTTTTTCTGAAGATTTAATTTTTCTTTTTTGCTCGTTTAAATTTAGTTTTCAAGTGGAGCTCATAATTGACAACTTCATTTTATGGGATCAAGATGGTCAGTGAAGATTGAAATTTCAAAAGTATGACTCGACTGATTGGCATCTTGATAGCTTTTGGCTGATTACTCGCCAATTTGTGGGGAAAATATACCTTACCAAACACGTATAAAATATTTAAATTGCCTGCTTTGAATCTGGCGTTTATTCTCAACTCAAAAACAAAAATAAGCACAAGTCAATACAGCGATGTAGGTTTAAAGTATCGTGATTCAATCATTTTAATTGAGTTTCTGTAAATTTTAAATTACTGAACTAATATTAAATTAAAACGCAAACTCAAACGTTCGAAGGATTCTCAAGGGCAAACGTGACAAAGTTATCTTCGCCTTACTGTTGTTCATTTGACTATCTCTATGCACCTGAAGGACTGGACCTGGGGGCCTTCACTGCAATTCTGATCAGTTTTGGGAAGCGGAGCTTACTGGGAACACCGTTAGCTATCAAATTTGAGCTCCAAAACAGTTTGCATGCCTGCAACGTACCGGGCATATTTTTAGGTACAAGCCTGATTTTTGCCAGGAAAAAACAGTGTCAAATAGTTTTGTGATAATGAATTAAGCATTGGTTTTTACCACGCTCATCTTCTATTCGCAACCGACTTGTTATGGTCTGTGGCTTTTCAGATGCACTTGCAACAAGATTACCCAGAGCTGTTTTCGACTGTCGGATAAGTTAAGTTTCTAGCGGAATCAATATTGCGACAATTATATCGTGACTACAATGTTATCCTGTCTCTTTGCGGTTATCCAGTCAGTTTCAAAAAAAATCAGTTCAAATATATCCGAAGACTTTCAATTTGGACGTCAAATTGAGTTCTCAATTGTGGTTACTGGTTTGTTAACATCTTTGTAGACATTAGTCTATCTACAGCTGCTTAATTCGACTACTGATCGGAAGCAAAGCAACCAATAGCAGACAAGAGAACTGCCAGAAGCTAAAAAATTCTCATTGTTACCTTCAAATACTTCTACGACAGAGGCGAAGCGGAGCTTCGAGCAGCTGCGATACAATTAAAACATTGCATAACAAAAAAACATTTTTTTGAAAAGTTGAGCTAAAAAAAATTGGAAAGTCGAAAACTATATCTACAACCTTTTTCTCGGATGAGGCTCATAAACAGCCTAGGCAAGCATTGAGAAGCAATGACCGAGCGCCAAATAAAGCGGAAACTATGGATCAACTTTCCTTAAGCCGAAAACGAAGCTGTAGTCATAGAAAAAATCAAGATCAAAAAAGTATAAAATCAAAAATTTTACAAGCCATCCCTCCTGAAACAGGCAAAAATAAATAAAAAATTTCGCCGGTGAAAAAACTCATCATAAGCCGATATAATCTAGGCCCAACCCATTTGACCAAAGAAAAACAGATATAATTATTCAAAATGTACCTTGTGGGTGAATGTACATTCAAAGTTGGTAAAATTAAAAACTACAGAACAATTTTCAATTATAGTACTAAAAGCCCATCTAAAGCTGTGGGTACATGATTGAATATTTTCGAATTTGTGGGCTGCAGGATGAAATGGGTAAAAACAAAAATTCAAAAATTGGGCTTCGCCCAAAATCATCAGTTGTTTCTCTAATAAAAAAAGTAGGAGTGAAATTTTATGAGAAATTGGAATTTTCCATAAGACAATTACTTTTTTTTTTACAAAAATTTAAGAGTAGTCATTTATGCATGGAGGCTTCCTTTAATCTCATGTCATGTCTCGATAAAAACCTGGATATCAGATTCGGCTGGGTTGTTTTCCAGAAAAGTCGAGGAAAAGTTTCAAAAAACGTACACGAAATCAAAACAGTGGATTTTCTGAGCACCACAACCTTTTTTTAAAAAAAAAATTGAACGTAGCCTTTTATATAGGAAACTTCTATCATCTAACTTTTCTTTTGATTGAACCCAAAGTTTCACATTTGGTGGGTAGTTTTCGAGAAAACCTAAGTTTTCAAAAAAAGAGGTAGTTTTAAAAACGGTCGAAAAATGATTTTTCCAGGTACATATCTTTTTGTGACAAAAAGTTGATGCTTAGCCGCTTCTTCACGGGAGTTCCTCTGAGCTCAGTTTTTTTGAAAGTTAAACCTCAGATTAGAGAGGGCAGATTGTGAGACAGGACGAACAAAAAGTTTCAAAAACCGTTCAAACAATCAAAAATTTGTACTTTCCAAGGGCCATAACTTTTTGTGTTCAAAATTTGGACAAAGCCGCTTATGCAGGGGAGCTTCACACAATCTTTTCGTTCATTGAAACTGAGATCTTTGTTTTGGGAGAACAGTTTTTGCGAAAAACTAAAGAAAAAATGGTCAAAAAATCAAACATATTACTTCTCCGAGGACAATAACTTTTTGTGTAAAATTTGGGAGTAGCCGTTTATACAGAGGAGACTTTCGCAACTCGTTTTTTAATGAATTTGAAATCTCAGATTTGTGCGGTTAATTTTCGAGGGAAGTGAAACGATAAATCGAAAGTTTGACATTTACGAGGGCCATAACTTTTTCGAAAAAACTAGGGTGTAACCGCTGAATCGGGGCAGCTTATCGCAACCTGTTCTATTGATTAAACATAAAGGCTCACACTTGGAATGGCTGTTTTCCAGAAAATAAAAAAATATATATAAAATGAGTTTCAAAATTTCCCCCGCAGACTGTTTCGAAGGCTGTAGACAATGGGGTACGTTATAAAAGACTAAACGTTTATGCAGGAAAAAAATTAAAAACCAAATCCCATACATTCTCATAATACATGTTTTTTAATCAAACAGGAACTATCTGTTCAAATCAAAAATAAAAACCTCAGCATTGCAACGAATATAAATGAAAAGCGTACCCGATATTTTTAAAGGTATTTGGCAAAAAGGGAAAATCGGCCGACAAAAATTAGGACAAAAACCAAAGTTCGGAATCAACAATTTTTCAAAATACATGTTTTAAAAAACTTAAAAATTAAATTAAGAAGTAGTTTTACTTGAATTTCCAGAAAATTGTGGTGCACAAAGTGTCAAAGAAGTTGTGTACGGCAGAAGTCTAACTCCCCATTACAAGTAACTTGCTCTCTCAAGTGAAAGCAAGATTCATGGGAAATTTTAGAAAATCTTCAGACGAGAAAGATTATCTGTGGGTGGTTGCATGGTTGCAACTATTGGTTTAGATAACTTGCATTGTCGTCCAGATTTTTCTTTTACACAGTCTACAATTAAAGGTGTTACACCTAATTGTAATTCTCTGGGGTGTGACATTACCATTAACCGTCTCGATTGATCATTTCCAGCCCATTGTTCGAAAAATACAATTATTCATTTTTCTTTCTATCATGTGTGCACTTTTCGTTGTACATACTCTATGCGTCGACAATTCACATTTTCAAAAACTGAACAAACCAAATGCATTCAAATGGGGAGTCACTCTGACAAACTGGATTTTTTTTCTACAATTACATATGAATGTAATTTTTTTTCAGCCTGTTCAACTTCATTAATTAAACACAGCGGCAAAGCGGAGCGATATAGCAAACATAAAAAACATGAGATGACAAAACATGAGAAGTAAAAAAAACTAGGTCTACCAAAAATTTAATCTTCGTAATTCTCGGTAGAAGTTCGTTTTAGTCAAAGATGCCAGATATTTGAATACTAAATTAGAAAAATAAAATTGAAAAAAAATACTAAAACAGCACAAAACAATGTTCCTCTCCACTTTCAGTGGCCGAAACAACAATTCAATGCATCAAGAACATGTGTTAACCATTATTAAAGCATCTAAGGATCGAACTCTATAAGGTTAACCCGTCCCATATTTTCAGTTAAAGCTCATATAGCGTTCTGGTAACAGGCAAGGCAGCTATACTCGATGAAAGAACGAAACTCACGCACTGAAAAGTGTTTTTATAATTCAACTGACTTTGAAAATTCGTTTAAGTTCAAGAAGAAAAAATCTTGAAACTAGAGGTTCGGCATTAATTTTGTTAAATAACAGAAAAAGGAAAGAAAAAATGAAAACTTTTCCCAGAACATTCTTGAAAGGAGAAATCGGTGAAGGCTGAATTATGCATGGCTTAGCTGAAAAACGCAGAAAAAATGGCTAAAGCATGGCGAGCTTGTAACAGACGCATTTAAGTCCACGAATGTTTGAACTAAGTACATTTAAAATGACAAATCGTCACTAACCCAAGAACGCAGCAACTTGTCCTTATCAATTTTTTTGTCATCTTATTATCATTAAGTAATCATATCGATTTTATGATTTGCACAATATTTTAATATTTCAAGTATTGATACATGACTAATGAAAAATCTACGAGGTAAGACCATAAAATTAAAAGTACTATTAAGTAACAAATATAAAAAAGATTGATGATGCCTGAAGATAATTAATGATAGACCTCAAGATTCTAGTCTAGTTTTTGAAGTACTGAAAGGTAAAATCAAAGCGAGGCTAGGATTTTCTTTCATCTATGGGTAAATTGTCAGCATGTTGCAGTTCAAAGACCTTGAGACAGGTATTTTATACTATTATCCGTAAAGTGTTGCTTCTTAAAAAATTTGGATTGGACTTTTATCTTTCCGGTTGCACAGAATGATACCAGCCCATAAGCGTTCTTAGTTTCGTAATTTATGAATCCAGTAGAAACAATTTATTTCAAAAATTAGTGGTTAATTTTTTAGGGATGGTTACTGTTGGCGGAGCATTCGGGGCTACTTCCAAAGTACAAAAGTTGTGTCAGTTTTGGGGCAGTATAATTAACCGTTGAATACGCATTTCCAAATCAAGTAGTTCTCGACAATACTATAATAACTAATAGACTTGAAAAATGACGCAAATTTAAAGCATAAATTACCTTTAAAACGGTGCATATTCTTTACTGAGAAGAAGAAGGGATAAAACTTTCACGCAGTTAACCTTTCGAGGCTTCGAGATACATGGATAGTACTACTTCGTAATCTAAACCAGTCCGATTAGAAGATGTAGCGATCGAAAAAAATTTATTCACTTACCGCGCTGCATTTTTTCGGAAAAAAAAGTAAAGCGGATAATCTGAAGTTTGATTTCTTTAGTTTCAATTTTACTTACAAAATACAAATAGTTTTTGTGTAGTTTCTGACGAGAACACATTGGGATACAGTTTTCTGGCACTTACTTTTTTTCAGGAATACAAGTTTGTGAAAGGCAAATTAAAATTAAGAACTACTTTAAGACTACTCAACTCACCGAAGTGAACTCTGGGATGAAATTTCAGGATGCAATTTGTTTGAAGATTGACGAAAGAGCCAGGAAAAACTATTAAGTATACTTTTATCTATATATATTTCACTCCAGGTGTACGCCGGATAACATTCAACTGATGAATGAAAAGAAAACGCAAGCTCAAAACATTGAAAAGAACTTATCCAAGGAAACAAAATATTGCTTCTTAAATATTTATCAAAAAAATTGATCTAAAAAACATGGACTGATTTCTCCAACGTACAAATCGTCTTGATTATTTAAGTTACAAAGAATTTCATCGTTTGTCTTTTATTCATCAAAACTATACAAAGAATCGAAGAATTTATATAAGGAGACTTAATTTTTAACTCCTAAGAATGTGCCCTGTTTTCAATTTGTCCCATAATGAGAAGAGGTGATCATTATGTGATCGATTGACCACATCGATCAATATGTCAACCACCTTGAAATGAAGTTTGATCGATTGGCTATAAAACAGGAGTATACTAGACTAGAAGAGTTCAAAAATAATACACTACTACTGGAACTGTTCAAGTATTTTACTGCTTCAATGGACAACAATAACTGCCGTAATAAAATTTTTGACTTGGTCTAATAGTATAAGATACCCAATCCTATATTCTAGCAAATATTTTCTGTGAAACAATGATTATAATACCAGAAATAAAAAACTTTTATAATTTTTCATTTACTTTTACCTTTCATTCACTGTTAAACATATACATATGAGCATGATATCTATCACCAGCGGTTAATTTGTAATTGAAATCTGTTATTGAGACAATCGTACAAACGCTAATACATCAAAAAAAAATTGTTAAAACGCTGTTACATTTAAACAAATTTATTGCAAGTTTCACTCTTTTTTTACCATTTTCTTTAGAATACGCTTTCAGTAAGCATATCAGGCGCCTTTTTCTATCCCCCAAAATGTATTTCCAATAACGCAGATTTGAGTTTTTACTAAAACGAAGTTTGCGACTGATTATATTTAAATTCATTTTCAGGAGAAATATATTCTCAATTTCGCTGATTGAACCCAAAGTTTCACATTTGGTGGGTAGTTTTCGAGAAAACCTTAGTTTTCAAAAAAAGAGGTAGTTTTAAAAACGGTCGAAAAATGATTTTTCCAGGTACATAACTTTTTGTGACAAAAAGTTGATGCTTAGCCGCTTCTTCACGGGAGTTCCTCAGAGCTCAGTTTTTTTGAAAGTTAAACCTCAGATTAGAGAGGGCAGATTGTGAGACAGGACGAACAAAAAGTTTCAAAAACCGTTCAAACAATCAAAAATTTGTACTTTCCAAGGGCCATAACTTTTTGTGTTCAAAATTTGGACAAAGCCGCTTATGCAGGGGAGCTTCACACAATCTTTTCGTTCATTGAAAATGAGATCTTTGTTTTGGGAGAATAGTTTTTGCGAAAAACTAAAGAAAAAATGGTCAAAAAATCAAACATATTACTTCTCCGAGGACAATAACTTTTTGTGTAAAATTTGGGAGTAGCCGTTTATACAGAGGAGACTTTCGCAACTCGTTTTTTACTGAAATTGAAATCTCAGATTTGTGCAGTTAATTTTCGAGGGAAGTGAAACGATAAATCGAAAGTTTGACATTTACGAGGGCCATAACTTTTTGGAAAAAACTAGGGTGTAACCGCTGAATCGGGGCAGCTTATCGCAACCTGTTCTATTGATTAAGCATAAAGGCTCACACTTGGAATGGCTGTTTTCCAGAAAATAAAAAAATATATATAAAATGAGTTTCAAAATTTCCCCCGCAGACTGTTTCGAAGGCTGTAGACAATGGGGTACGTTATAAAAGACTAAACGTTTATGCAGGAAAAAAATTAAAAACCAAATCCCATACATTCTCATAATACATGTTTTTTAATCAAACAGGAACTAACTGTTCAAATCAAAAATAAAAACCTCAGCATTGCAACGAATATAAATGAAAAGCGTACCCGATATTTTTAAAGGTATTTGGCAAAAAGGGAAAATCGGCCGACAAAAATTAGGACAAAAACCAAAGTTCGGAATCAACAATTTTTCAAAATACATGTTTTGAAAAACTTAAAAATTAAATTAAGAAGTAGTTTTACTTGAATTTCCAGAAAATTGTGGTGCACAAAGTGTCAAAGAAGTTGTGTACGGCAGAAGTCTAACTCCCCATTACAAGTAACTTGCTCTCTCAAGTGAAAGCAAGATTCATGGGAAATTTTAGAAAATCTTCAGACGAGAAAGATTATCTGTGGGTGGTTGCATGGTTGCAACTATTGGTTTAGATAACTTGCATTGTCGTCCAGATTTTTCTTTTACACAGTCTACAATTAAAGGTGTTACACCTAATTGTAATTCTCTGGGGTGTGACATTACCATTAACCGTCTCGATTGATCATTTCCAGCCCATTGTTCGAAAAATACAATTATTCATTTTTCTTTCTATCATGTGTGCACTTTTCGTTGTACATACTCTATGCGTCGACAATTCACATTTTCAAAAACTGAACAAACCAAATGCATTCAAATGGGGAGTCACTCTGACAAACTGGATTTTTTTTCTACAATTACATATGAATGTAATTTTTTTTCAGCCTGTTCAACTTCATTAATTAAACACAGCGGCAAAGCGGAGCGATATAGCAAACATAAAAAACATGAGATGACAAAACATGAGAAGTAAAAAAAACTAGGTCTACCAAAAATTTAATCTTCGTAATTCTCGGTAGAAGTTCGTTTTAGTCAAAGATGCCAGATATTTGAATACTAAATTAGAAAAATAAAATTGAAAAAAAATACTAAAACAGCACAAAACAATGTTCCTCTCCACTTTCAGTGGCCGAAACAACAATTCAATGCATCAAGAACATGTGTTAACCATTATTAAAGCATCTAAGGATCGAACTCTATAAGGTTAACCCGTCCCATATTTTCAGTTAAAGCTCATATAGCGTTCTGGTAACAGGCAAGGCAGCTATACTCGATGAAAGAACGAAACTCACGCACTGAAAAGTGTTTTTATAATTCAACTGACTTTGAAAATTCGTTTAAGTTCAAGAAGAAAAAATCTTGAAACTAGAGGTTCGGCATTAATTTTGTTAAATAACAGAAAAAGGAAAGAAAAAATGAAAACTTTTCCCAGAACATTCTTGAAAGGAGAAATCGGTGAAGGCTGAATTATGCATGGCTTAGCTGAAAAACGCAGAAAAAATGGCTAAAGCATGGCGAGCTTGTAACAGACGCATTTAAGTCCACGAATGTTTGAACTAAGTACATTTAAAATGACAAATCGTCACTAACCCAAGAACGCAGCAACTTGTCCTTATCAATTTTTTTGTCATCTTATTATCATTAAGTAATCATATCGATTTTATGATTTGCACAATATTTTATTATTTCAAGTATTGATACATGACTAATGAAAAATCTAAGAGGTAAGACCATAAAATTAAAAGTAGCATTAAGTAACAAATATAACAAGGATTGATGATGCCTGAAGATAATTAATGATAGACCTCAAGATTCTAGTCTAATTTTTGAAGTACTGAAAGGTAAAATCGAAGCGAGGCTGGGATTTTCTTTCATCTATGGGTAAACTTTCAGCATCTTGCGGTTCAAAGACCTTGAGACAGGTATTTTATACTAGTATCCGTAAACTGTGGTTTCTTAAAAAAACTTGAATTGGGCTTTTATTTTTCCGGTCGCACAGAATGATACCAGCCCATAAGCGTTCTTAGTTTCGTACTTTATGAATCCCGTGGAAACAATTTATTTCAAAAATTAGTGGTTAATTTTTTAGGGATGGTTACTGTTGGCGGAGCATTCGGGGCTACTTCCAAAGTACAAAAGTTGTGTCAGTTTTGGTGCAGTATAATTAACCGTTGAATACGCATTCCCAAATCAAGTAGTTCTCGACAATACAATAATAACTAATAGACTTGAAAAATGACGCAAATTTAAAGCATAAATTACCTTTAAAACGGTGCATATTCTTTACTGAGAAGAAGAAGGGATAAAACTTTCACGCAGTTAACCTTTCGAGGCTTCGAGATACATGGATAGTACTACTTCGTAATCTAAACCAGTCCGATTAGAAGATGTAGCGATCGAAAAAAGTTAATTCACTTACCGCGCTGCATTTTTTCGGAAAAAAAGTAAAGCGGATAATCTGAAGTTTGATTTCTTTAGTTTCAATGTTGCTTACAAAACACAAATAGTTTTTGTGTACTTTCTGACGAGAACACATTGGGATACAGTTTTCTGGCACTTACTTTTTTTCAGGAATACAAGTTTGTGTAAAGGCAAATTAAAATTAAGAACTACTTCAAGACTACTGAACTAACCGAAGTGAACTCTGGGATGAAAGTTCAGGATGCAATTTGTTTGAAGATTGACGACAGAGCCAGAAAAATTCTTAAGTATACTTTTATCTATATATATTTCACTCCAGGTGTACACCGGATAACATTCAACTGATGAATGAAAACAAAACGCAAGCTCAAAACATTGAAAAGAACTTATCCAAGGAAACAAAATCTTGCCTCTTAATTATTTATCAAAAAAATTGATCTAAAAAACATGAACTGAAACGTACAAATCGTCTTAATTATTTAAGTTACAAAAAATTTCATCGTTTGTCTTTTATTCATGAAAACTATACAAAGAATCGTAGAATTTATATAAGGAGACTTAATTTTTAACTCCTAAGAATGTGCCCTGTTTTCAATTTGTCCCATAATGAGAAGAGGTGATCATTATGTGATCGATTGGCCACATCGATCAACATGTCAATCACCTGGAAATGAAGTTTGATTGATTGGCTACAAAACAGGAGTATTCTAGAGTAGAAGAGCTCAAAAATAATACACTACTACTGGAACTGTTCAAGCATTTTACTGTTTCAATGGACAACAATAACTTCCGTAATAAAATTTTTGACTTGGTCTTATAGTATAAGACACCCAATCCTATATTCTAGCAAATATTTTCTGTGAAACAATGATCATAATACCAGAAATAAAAAACTTTTATAATTTTTCATTTACTTCTACCTTTCATTCACTGTTAAACATATACATATGAGCATGATATCTATCACCAGCGGTTAATCTGTAATTGAAATCTGTTATTGAGACAATCGTAAAAACGCTGTTACATCAAAAAAAATTGTTAAAACGCTGTTATATTTAAACAAATTTATTGCAAGTTTCACTCTTTTTTTTAAACCATTTTCTTTAGAACACGCTTTCAGTAAGCATATCAGGCGCCTTTTTCTATCCCCCAAAATGTATTTTCAATAACGCAGATTTGAATTTTTACTAAAACGAAGTTTGCGACTGATTATATTTAAATTCATTTTCAGGAGAAATATATTCTCAATTTCGCATGCCATTTATATTCGAAAACAAAAAGGGCATCAGCACGTTCCGATTGCAGGAAAAAATTTAAAAAACAAACATATTGAAAATTGCTTAAGCCAGAAGCAAATCCCATGCAGTGAAAAAATGCGGACAAATTAGGCAGATAAATGACAGTCCAACAATCAGACTGCGCCGGATTCATAAAACCTAATCGACTTTTTGTTGGTGTACGGTGATAGGAAAGGCGTCACATTCGAAAACTTGATTTTCCCAAAACTATAGCGGTTTCTTTTCATTAAATATACAAGCTGCTTGTGGTGAGGATATTCTTCATACCTGTTATTTCGATTGAACTCTGAACAACGATTGAATAATTTTCCAAAAAAGACCAAAATTGGGGACATCGGACCTTTTCTAAATCCATGACAATTTCTCTGCTAAAACAGGGGAGTATCCGTTAATGCGGGACAGATTAAGGCAACCTGTTCTTCGAATAAACTATTGTTGGGCGGATAGTTTTCGAGAGAATTCAAAAAGTTTCCAACAGGTCAAAATTTTAGAAAAATAAGTTTTCCCGAGGCTAAGCTATTTTTTCAAGAATTACAGTGTAGTCATTTATAGAAAAATACTTGCAATATGTTGTAGTTGCTTATGGGAAAATCTTTGCAACTTTTTCTTTCGATTGGACACTTATGCTCCGATTTTGCAGCGTAGTTTTAACAACGTTTTAAAAAAATCAAAACAACAAAACTTGATTTTCCCAAATTGACGGTTTTTTCTACAAATTAAAGCGTAGTCTGTTATCTAGGGAAAATTCCCACAATCTGTGCTTTCGATATAAGTCAAATATCAGATTCGCAAGGGTAGTTTTTGTAAAAATGGCGTAGTCGCTTCAGCAGGGAAGAATCTCATAGCCTGTTCTTTCGATTGAACTATTCAGCTCAAAAATGACAGGTTCGTTTTCGATAAATATGTCCAAAAAAGGGGTCGAAATTCTCCTCAATGGGATAAGTATGAACAGACTAGCGGAATAATCAGGCACATAGAAGAGCAGTTTGACTTCCTTTTGTTACCACTTTCAATATCAAAAATTTGCAAAAAGAAAAATATTCTGAAGCGTCCTATAAAAATTAAATGAAAAAGTAACAAAGCATATCCCATATACTTTCATAATACCCTTTTTGTCAATTAAAACCTATGAGCGGACAAAAGGTGATCCGAAAATTCGAAAGTGCAATACTCCAAAAAGATCAATCAAAAAACATGATCTCATTGTACTGTTTACGAGAAATGAGGAGAAACCCAAAAATGAAACAAAATTATCAGAAACAGCTATCAAAAACAAAATAATTCAAATGATTTGCAGGGAAACAGAGCAGACATGATGTCAGCTGAGTTAAGCGAAATTGAAATCAAATGAAAACGAGGATAGCCGGTTGCTCTGCAAGTAGCACGAATGTTATGACCACATGCATTTTAAAAAAGAACAATTTTTTAATCAACTAAATGTAAATTTTTGTGCATTGTGCGAAGAAAACAATACAAATGCAAAAAAATGAGTGTATTAGGTTTAATCGACAGGAGTTGTAATCAAAAAACTTATAACAGTCGAAAAATAAAAAATAAACATTCAAAAAATGTTCAAAAAACTTCCATTTTTGTCCAAAATTTTGAATATTTTACACAGAAGTGAAGCTGGGCTTGGCATCACTTGCGATACAAATATGAAATCAAACATTGCGACATAAGCCCAAATTATCCGGAACAAAAACGCCTAAACCATTAGAAACTCTACAAAGAGTTTTGTGTTTTGCATACAGAAGCCACGTTTTCAAAAGAAGTTTTAAAACTCCCAGGATTTGTCGTCTCAAGCATGGGGGTTACAGCAGTTTGGAATAGAGCTGAACCATCGAGCTACGGGAACTTAGCCGGCAAAAATAAACATACGATAATCCGAAAAAACTAAAAACTCCAGTTTACAAAAAAAGGGCCCGGCTGGAGTAAAACTGCAAATCTTTGCCATCTCAAACGGTTGTTTTACCTCTACAACAGATGCGCCGGATGATTGCTTGGATTTGAATTTATAATTGCCAGAAAAATTCAAAGCTCAAGTCCTTTTTCCCGTCAGAGCAAACAAACACGCACAAAGACTTGTTTCGGGCGTAACAACGCAATAAGAGGCCACTAAAATGAAGCCGATAAAAAAGACGAAAAAATGAAAAGACAGTGAAATTTTAACAAATCGAGCTGCCTAAATTAAAACCAAAAAGAAAAGCAAATTTCGCTTCGGCCGGATAATTGAAATGCTAAAAACATCTGCAGTCAAAATTATTTACAGCTAAAACAAACGATTTCTAGATGTGGCAACTAAGCCGACAAAACATAAGCAGACAAATCATAGGCCGAAATTTTTTTGAACCGGAACAATTAAGTTTAAAAAACTAGTCCCAGGTGTCCCTGCTGTCCCTTTGCCGTCCCAGGCGTATTCAAACGCGTAATAAATGAGTGAATTTTTAGCCCGGCGAACACCAGGTTAAGCAGGCAAAAGACACTACAAATTTTAAATTTTTTATGAACCAATTACCACTAGTTCAATGAGTACTGTGGACAATTCACGGGGAAAAAGTCTAGTACCCAATTGCAATACTTTTGCTATCGCAAGGGTAATAAAACTTTTTGGTAAAAAGGGGCCAAAAGAAGCTTTTAAAAATAGTTTTCTTTTATTGAAATCATTTTTTAGCCAAAACGATCAATTTCTATAGAAATAAGGATACTCAATCGCTTTACTCGCTCGAAATTAGACTTAAATTTAAAAATTTGAAACCAGTTCTTCTCGACACTGTGGCAATTTTTTGAGGTTTATTCAATTCGCATCACGGCTCAAAAAGCTGCAATAGAATATATCAGTGGACACAATCCGAGGATTAGGTGTGGTACCGATTATGCGAGAAAAAAAAACATCCGAAGACTAAGTTGCTCTCCATTTCAATGGTCGGAACAATAAAAGATACGTTTAAACAAATTTTACAAACAAAATATACCTGTGTTAGTTGAATTTTCGGAGAATGAAACTTTCATTAAAAACGTAATAAACTGGAAATTGCCTCAAAAAAAATATTAGCTGCATAATTTGATGGCGCAATCCATAAAAATCATGAATCACGGATTTCAAAAATTCTAGAACAAGATAATTTATCCTTCAGAGCCAAGTGATTGCCGTATAATAAAAAAACCCTAGAAAAAATTATTTCACACAATTTGTTAGTCTCGACTAAGGATTAAATCACACTAACTCAACCATAGATTCAATAAAAAATGAACGAACAATTGAGTAAAATAATTAAACGTAAAGAAACCGTAACCAAATAGCCCATACTGCAATACCACGACATAGACAGCAGTAAATTTCAAAAACTCGAAAACCAGCGAGCAAAAAAGCCGAAGTTCATCCCGAAAAAATTAAAACGAAATGAAAGTTGAGAAATATTCGTACCATATAGACAACCAGACTGCTTATCAGTGCAGACATAACCTGACTGTCCATATCAGATCTTAAACATAACCAGAATGCCCATATGAGATCTTAAACATAAATAGTGGAACCTGATCTAAACTACATTTTATGATTGGATAAATTAAATGTTTTACCAATGTAAAGTATTTAATATTAACCAATCATGATCCATCTAACTAACAACCCACTTATTTGTAAGTGCTGAAGTTACTTGTAATTTCAGCACCAGAGAGATTTGAATTTAACTTAGAAATTAGTTGGACTCTCCCGAGCACTTCAGCAGCCGCAATAAACCAGTATACCCTAGATCTATTGAGCCTAGCAGAGACTAGTTAAACAACCTGAGACTAGATAGTATAAGAGTAAGATTAGGATCGGTATTAGACTAAGAAGTTGCACGAATCTATCCGGCCGAAAATAAGATAGCGTGACGAGCAGACGGTGTACCCTATCCGAAATTACTCTATGAGTTACACTTCGGTCCTAACTCATCTGGTGCGACCATAAGTCTCGAACAAGACCTTAATAGATTAGAATTAACCAAAATAGATTAGAAATTAGACAAAAACATTTACAAAAATGTTATACGACAATAATTTAATCGAAATGTCTCTACGACTCAATAGATCAGAGCCAATATTCCGAACCATAACAGAACTACCCGGAATTGGAAGAAGACCTCGAACCAAAGACGACATACGACAAAGTAGAAACTTGCCGTATAGTTATATGATAGTTCGGCAAAAGCCAGAACAAACTTTTATATTTCGAATACTACTTGCAATGAATTTAGATTTCCATTTGCAAACATAAAACCTTGAAGTTACTCTTCAAAATCATTTCAGGCGCTAAACAAATTTATTAATATACAATAACGATTGATAAAAAGATCTAAGATCGTTTTCCTAAAACTCTGCAGTATTATACAAAACATGTTTGAAAAATATTTATTGGAAAATAAAAATAAAAATTAGTAGCATGACAATAAATGGTTAGTAATCATAAATCATCCTGTTGTTCCAGCTTCATCATCTAAAACATAACAGCAATCATAAACCCACTAATATCATCAAAACACTAAATCTTTCCTTTACACACATTTAAAATTTTATTAAAACTTAAATTCACTTAATTTTAAAACCAGATCATCAAGGCTTATCCTTGGATCTTAAATCATTTTCTACTTAATTAAATTTCAAATTTGATCATCAAGGCTTATCCTTGGATCAAACAGAACAACTTTGTTCTCCCCCACCCACTTAATTAGTGTCTAACGACCTCAAACGTCGATTCACTACCCAACCCTTTCTAAAGACCTAAGACTAATAGAAATTTTTAAACAAAACTAATCATTCAAATTAGGATAAACAGTGAAGAACTTCGGTTATTCATCCTTCACTTGACCCCCCCTCTTACCAGACCCAGGATAAATCTTAGACTTAGTAAGTTTAAAATAGTATCTAACGAACTACTCGCGTTCTAATTATACCTGAACCTTGTGGATCGATTTACTATTCTCCAACCCTTGAACACAATCACTACCCCTAAGTAAGATTAAGTAAGTTAACACCTTAACTTATACTAGCCACGAGAAAGTAAAAAATCATTCTTCGGAATCGATATACTTTTCTCTCCAACCCTGAACAAACAGACCCAGGTTAAGCTAACCAAAAAATCGTAAGAACTAACAGTTTAGGAAAATAGAAATCATTTAACAACCCTTTGCATCCGTAATTCTAAACCTTATGTCATTTAAAAACCTAGGAAATAAACAAACAATCGTTTTACACAATTGTGAAATAGATAACAAAAAATACGACCTTGTAATCACACCTCATACACAAACAGTTGGATACATTCGAACAAAACGACAAACACTAAAAAGAAAAATAATAACGAAACAAAGACAAATAACACGAAAAAGATTTTCAAAAAATCGAAACGCATTTTCAGAATCAGAAACCAACAGTTTAGACGAACTTTACAAACTAAAAGAATCAATAGATAAAAATTGCCCAATTCACGATCAATTATATTTCTCTGACTCAGAAACAACTTCAAATTCATCACAAAGAGGAAAAAGAAGAATAAAAAAGCAGTACAAACACAAACCAGTACATTTATACAATTGGAATCAACCAATTCGACACATTAATAATTACATATTAACAGTAATCGAACGAAAAAATGAGTTCAACGCACACCCCAGGTGAAGAAACTCCAGATGATGATGAAATCTTTCCTTTTATAGTAGACGCAGATACTGATAGAGGACAACACATATTTTGTCAAAATTTACTCGTAAATTTATTTGAACCCGGAATCAGTCCATGTAAAACAGAGTTCCCCGATGTAAAAATCAAAAGACAAATCATAGATCACTATCTAAAAGATATATGCAACATAACACAACAGTATGGAATCTACTCCATAGAATTCACCTCACCAAACCATAATAATAGAAAATATACAATTCAAACAGACGATCTTGATTTAGAATTTTCAAAAGTTTTTTCAGAATATATAAAAAGCATCCAATACCATAACTCACAAAGAGCAAACTCCATATTCACCAATGAAGTTTTCGCAATAATATATAGTTATATTTCGATATTAGAAAACGAAATCCCAATAACAAATGTCTCACCAAAAGAAACATCTAAACATTTGAAAGTACGACATGAAATCACACTACTCTCTAGTTATTTAAACATCATTAAAGAAAATTTCACGAAAGACGACGTTTCACAACATACAAAACACGATCTACAAAAAATTTTGGCATGGTTCATAATAGATTACTTCACACACAATATTGATTTAATTGAACAAGCAAGAAAAAATTTTAGACCCCAAAATTCGAACGATGATACCGCTATCACAGAACAATCAGATTATGTTTGGGACCCCGAATGGTCTCATCCCGCATTTATAAGCTTTCCACAATCAATCTCAAGTCAAGCAATAGGTACAATATCTTACATAAGAGATTATGTAAGAGTAATACCATTAACAATTGATGCAACACCATTAAACTATAATACATTTTTACCCGATACACAAAATAATAGTTTAAACTCTACAGTTATACACAATGAAAACCTCAATGGAACTAGGAATCTTACTCAACAAGATATCCAGACACCATCACACTTCATAAATGAAGAAATTGTACACACAACAACTACACAACAAAGTATTTCACCAATACGCCCAAATTTAACAACACCAAGAAATACAAATCCTTCACAAACACAGGTAACCTTACAATCAACCGTTAAACCTTCGGTTGCCCCTAAATATTCACATATGGATTACCAAACATACAGACCCATGACAATACCACCAAAAACACGCAAAACATTCACTAGAAACAACTTTGCAGACCATAATTATAATTATACACATCCATCAAAAACATATAATCAACCACAAAGAAATTTTAACCAATATACAAGATCTCGAAATTGGGATAACCCAATGGCCCAACCTAATTCAACAAATTTCCAAACAAATCCTCCACGGGATCACAGTGAAAATTACCCATTTTTTCAACAAAATAAAAATAAAAAACAGACATCTTATCAAATGGATTATTTATCCTCAGATGATGATTTCTTACAACCAGATATATTTGCACAAAATACTCAAGAATATCGTAGACAAGGAATACAGAGAACACGTACAAATCATAGAAATTTTTCTCCACAACCAATAGATGCACAAAATCAACAACCAATTCAACAACAAAATCCAATTAATACACAATCTTTTCAACCAATTCAACAACAAAATCCAATGACTGCACACTCGTATCAACCATCACAAATGCAAAATGAAATACCACTCCCATATTATCTCCAACAACATGAGATAACAAGAAACCAACTTTCAAATTTTTCTCAAATGCCAAATGCAGCAGAATCATTACAAATGACAATGAATCCATACCTTATGGGTGGATCATCAATAACATCAAACAAACCTTTAATGGTTTTCACAGGAACAGACCCTGAATACTCTGTAGAAGATTATTTAAATGCAGTAACAGCAAACCTGATTTTAAATATTGGACCTGAACCAATTAATACGCCACTACATCAAAATTGGATACATCGACGCACAGCGTTAATACAAACAACCTTAGATGGCGCAGCCCAAAAATGGTTTTCAGTACTACCTCTAGAAATAAAATCAAACTGGAAAAGATTTACACAAGAATTTTCAAAAATGTTTGACTCCGAAAGAAACAAACAACAACAAAGAGTTTTATGTAATGAAATTCGCAGATTACCAAACGAAACCATCAAGCAAATAGCAGTACGAATCGAAACACTAGTTCGAAAAGCATATTCATTAAATACACATGACTATAAAAACACAAAGATGACAGAAATCTTAATGATGACCTTAACACCACAATTAAGGAAAATAGCAATAAAAAAGAGAGCATCCCATCCTTCTTCAATTCGAGAACCCGATTTAGATTTTCGAAAACTAGTAGACAAATTAGAACAAGCAGAAATCACGATGAAACTAGAAGAAACGGAAAATCTGAAATTACAATACGTTAACAGAATTGAAACGACTCCCACTAATATTAATAATATACAGGAATCAGAGACAGACCTCGTTGAAAAAATCACTGAAATACTCAATATTTACGAAAAGAACCCAAACTTTAAAGGCAAACCATCTTTCAAAAAATGGTGTAATTATTGCCGACGATACGGACATAGTATTTCCGAATGTAGACAAAAACAGCAAGATAATCAAAATAAACCTCAAAAATATAAAGAACCAAATAAATCATTCTATCAATACATGAAAAAAGATCAAAATCTACCGAACAAAACAGTCCACAGCAACAACAGTTCAGGAAAACCACTCCCGAACAATACAAATTATACAAGAAATCAATCACCATATAACTCAAGTTATAGAGGAAGATCACCAGAACGAAGAAACACGTATAATTCATCACAAAATCACTACAATAGACCAAATAGTCGAAATAACTACTCCAGATCAAATTCAAACACACAACGATTTGTTTCTAGATCTAATTCCCAATCAAGAAATAACTACTATCCAAACAACCAATCACGAAATTCATCATACAATAGGAATAGAAACTACTCCTATAATCGAAATAGAAGTTATTCAAACAACCGAAACCAGAATTACCCGAACAATCGATCAAGGAATAACTCATATAATAGATCGAACTATAACAGACCAAACAATAATTACCAAAACAGATCGCGAAATAATTCACAAAATCGACACCCAAGTTATAATAATCGTTATAGAAATTATTCCCAATCACCACACCGGAATAATAATAACTATAATAATTCTAATAATCGCCACAGAAGTAGTACACCTAAACATCAAAGACAAATCAATCAAGTACAATCTAACCCAGAAACAACATCAGACCCTCCAGGTATTGATGACACAGTAACTGATACGTTACAACTCAATCAAATAAACTGTACATCATCAGATTCAGAAAGTGATACTGAAAACACTCTTTCTATCAATATGATAAAAGTCGAAAATGACTATGAATCTGTCATATATGAACAACCCTTTTCATCACACATATATGAAAATCAATCAGAATTTCTTCAAAATTATTACACTACACCCATAAATTCCACACCAACGACGCAAGAAACAAACGAGATTAACACTACAGATCAAACCAATAAAAATACCAAAACAAAATGCTTGAATACAAACCACATTTATCAAAATATACAAAAAGAACAACCCAAAGAAAAAATTTGGACAATACCATTTCTCTTAGAAAGCCCAAGAAATAAAGAATTTCAACCACCAGACCTTGAAATAGATTTTTTAATTGATTCAGGAGCAGAATCAAACATAATAAACATCCCCACATGGAATGAAATAAAAACTTTACACCCAAAGTTAATACCTCTTGAAACCTCCAGTAAGTTAGCAACAGCACAAGGATCAACATTGATAAACTACGGAAAGATCCAATTATTTCTCCTCCCCACCAGAACAATGGAACAAAGCAAAATTTTAAATAAGCCATTTAAACAAATATTCCATATCACTGACATTAAATATAATATCATTGGAATACCATTTATTTCGAAGTATATACCAACAATTAACATACTAAATAGTAAAATATTAATCAAAGATAAATATACAAAAACAAAAGAAACATCCTTAACATTTTTTCAAAGATTAAATAAACAACCACCATTCTTTTCAAAATTCTACCCGATATTTAACAAACAAAGAAAACACCTAAAACCACTATCAGGAAATATCTATAATTTTTCAATCAAACAAGTTCACCAATATGATAAAGAACAAAACAAACAAAAATTTTATATGTCAGAATTTGAATTCAAACCTATTCATAAATTTTTCAAAATCACAATCTCATCCATAAAATATTTGAAAAATTCGAATTCCGATATCATTTCCTTACATGTCTATAACAACACACCTTACCAAGTAACATTACCTTTAGGACTTTTAGGATACTGCGAAACCAACGCTACAATATCACCAATACACGAAAAAGCCTATCGCGTAAATAATATACTCCAATTACTAGATATTTGCCAATCTACAATTCTTAATGAAGAATTATCTATAAATAATATAATAAGTAACGAAAACAGAAATACGGATTATTTCACAAAAACTCCATATTTCAAACCTACATTCAACATAAGTAACTACACAGAGGACCAACAGAAATTTTTAACAATGTTTAATTTCCAACATTCACAAATAACACAAGACGAATTCGAAAAATTAGCCAAACAGCTCATTAAATATTCATCAGTCTATGCAACATCAAAATTCGATGTTGGCAAAATCAGTTCATCACTACATCTCCCGTTAAAACCAGACGCAGTTTTCAAAAAACAGAGAGCAAGTAAAGTACCAATTCACTTACATGATAAAGTGAACAGATTACTCGATATTTTAGAACAATACAACATTATATCACCAGTAAACAAAGAAGAACAACCAAAAGGCAACACATTCATCAACCCTGTTATCATTCTAGCTAAAGGAGAATCATTAAAAATCGTTCTCGACGCTAGATACCTCAATTCACTCATAGATGAATCAAAATGTAATTGGCCCATTGAACCAATACAAGTTATTTTAACAAAAATAAACGGCAAATACTTTACAACCGCCGATATGAATAGTGCATACAATCAAATGCCACTAGATGAACAATCACGACGTTTAACACAATTTGTTATAGGAAACCAACAATATGAATTCAACCGCTTATTCTATGGAATATCCATAGGACCAGCAGCATTTTCAGCTTTTATGAGCAAAATTTTTAGACCACTAATACTCAAGAAAAACGCAATCACCTATTTAGACGATGTTTTTATGCAATCACAAACAAAAGACGAGATGTTCAATGTTTTAGAAAAATATCACCAAATACTTCAGAACGAAAATCTGAAGGCCGCCCCCGATAAATCACACTTTTTTTTGACAAGAGTTAAATTCTTAGGACATAATATAGAAAGAAAAACAATCACTCCATTGAAATCACGCATTGACGCTATTCAAAAACTTCAACCACCAACAAATAAAAAGAAAATCCAAGAATTTCTTGGAATGTTAAACTTTTTAAGTAAATATGTTTATAAAATGCAATTATATCTACGACCATTTTATAACATCCTTAGACAACAAAATAATTTTGAATGGAACACAGAACATCAAACACGATTTGAAGAAATAAAGAAACTTTTAACTGAACAAATTTCAAACACAATTCCAGACTCAAATCAACCATTTTATGCAATGTGCGATGCTTCGAACTTTGGCATCGGTGCAGCACTATTACAATCACATAATGGTACAAATAAAATGAACCTCATATCAGCAAATTCTCGACTATTCACTCAAGCAGAGCTACGACTCTCAACTCTAATGAGAGAATGCACAGCCATAATATATACACTGACAGAATATGAATTTCTGATACTTGGATCAAAACATCCAACAGTTCTATTCACAGACCATAAACCAATCATTTTTCTTTTTACACAAAAGTCTAATCCAAACCACCGAGTTTACAGATTTCAACTAATTCTAATGAAATTTCCAAACTTACATATAGTTTGGACTGCAGGAAAAAATCTTGCATTACCAGACACCTTAAGTCGAAATACACCACCTGAATTACTTACACGAAAAACAACAGTTGAAATACCCAAAAACATAAAATTCTACCTTGCAGAAAACGAAACATCACCCCGATTGGAATGCAAATATGCAGTAAAAACTGATATTGAACAATCACAAATAAATAATTTACAACATTTCCCACTTTATTTAGATTGTCAAAATAATCATTATGAAGTTGATCTACTTGGAACATCAACTTTCAAACCAATCCCATATTCTCAATGGATCAAAAATAACACCCAACAAAAACGAACAAAACAACACCCGCCTAAAAAAGACCATTTTCCACTAATTGAAAAAGAAGATTTAACTGATAAAATAAATTTATCAGGACCACAAACAAATGATTCAAAATACACAATAAATCAAGTTTTTGACCTTCACGACCCACTTGACACAATACCCTTATCTAAATTAGAAATCGAAAACATTTTTCTCCCCCCAACAGAAACAATTACAATTTCAACACTGAAACAATATCAAAACCTTGACCCAGTAATTCGACAACTGAAATCATGGCACAAATATAAAACTAAACCTATCAAAGCAGATTCAACCATTCTAGGAAACAAAACACTCCTCCGATACTTTCGCAAATTTAACAACACAACAATTAACGAAAATACAGACCTTTTAGAGTATAACCTGAATGAATCTACAGTTCCATGTCTCCCTTTAAGTATGATTCTTATAGCTTTTAATATTTCACATACACAAAATATTAAAGGACACTCTGGATCAGAAAAAACATATTCAAATTTTATACAAAATTTTTACTTCCCAAATGCACCAATTTGGATAAAAGTACTATGCAATGATTGTATAGTATGTCAACTAAATAAACCTTACCCAAATCAAAAACAAATAGCACAAAAACAAGATTTTAAAGGACAAAGTTTGTACTTTAACCATCGTATCTCATTTGATACTAAGGGACCAATTTCACCCTCATCAGAAGGAAACTCCTACATTATGGTAATTGTTGACGCATTTACACATTATGTAGCACTTAACCCAGTACCACATTGTAACGCTTATTACGCTTACACAACACTCTATGAACACTGGATAGCAAAATTCGGACTACCAGAAATTTTAGTTACAGACAACGGTACAGAATTCATAAATAATGAAATTATCACACTATGTCATTTATATAACATTAAACACAAACCACGTACATCTCATGCACCTTGGACAAACGGCTTAGTCGAAGGTATGAACCGTTCATTACAAGAATATCTTAGATGTATCATCAACGGAAATGATACAAAATATACCGAATGGTCAGCAGATGTAAAATTATTTCCCTTAGCATATAATTCACAAATAACGACAACTTTAGGAATGTCACCATACGAAATGGTTTTTAACCAAAAGCCACGCAAACCAATAATGTTTACAGCAAATTCTCATAAAAACGCACAAGGTTATTGTCAACCAAATAAAGACTCAATTTGTTATAACCTACCTTTACATACACATGATGAAGATCATTTTCATCACCCACAAATTCTTAAACTAGCCTCCGGTACACACACCGAATGGATTCTAAATAGAGATAAAAAACACAATGAAATTTATCAAAAAATAACAAAAAAGTTATTACAAAGACAAAACATCAATGAACAAATCAATTCACGTTTTACACCAGCCTCCGATTTAAAAATTGGAACATTTGTTTTAATACCTAATTTTAATACTCAAAAAGGAATTTCTAAAAAATTACAACCCCTTCGAAAAGGACCATACCAAATAATTGCAAAACCCACTGATGTCACATATAAAATTACCGACTCAAACACAAAAGAAATCGTTCAACATCGAAACAACCTATTACCTTATTACCCAAAAGAATACGCACTCCGCGAATTAACTCAATTATATTCTTTCACAGGATTAAAAATCATTCAAAATGAACCACATCTGAAAAACACAGAACAAAATGATAACCCCACCGAAAATCAAAACACAAAACCAACCGCCACCAAAAACAATACACAAAACCATAAAGAATCTCCAAAACAAAGAAAAAATAGAAAAATGACAGAACAAATAATACCCCAAGAAGAAATAGACAAATCTGAACATAGAAAAACAACAAGACTCCGAAATCAACCACGTAAAAACTACAAAATGTTCATCCCCCAATCTAAAATATTAAAGAAAGTAGAATTTAAAAAGTAATTTTAAGATTTCATACTTCACAATCTTGAAACCTCCGTAACATTTTTCATTTCAATTTTTCAAAATAACATGCTCACAAGTACGCAATAATTCTAGTTCAAAATAGACCAATAGGATTCATCCAATCCGCCACTTTCTCTAACTCAAACTAAGATCAATTAGACGAATAATCTAGAACTCCAGGCACATCTCTAACTATAACTTTACAACCTCCAGGTCAAAAATAAGCAAATCACTCCAACTTGACAGCTAAAATAAATATCACCATAATACCGTACCCCTCCCTTATCTAATAACCCAAAGATCAACAATATTTCCCCAACTCAGACCACGAATACCCCCAAAACAAATTTGATAACTTAGCCTAAAGTAACAAAATGAAGATTTTAATTAGCCTAAAGTATAAAAATCTCACCATACCCCGGATCATTTGACAAACAAAAATAAAGAAAAAGACGACCTCCCAGTCACCATGAAAATTGCCCCCAACAATTTTTTACAAAACTCAACCCACTTGTCAAAAAAACTAATAAATAATTCGACCACACTAGAAAATCGCCTCAAACAGCAAAAAATATTCGACCAAGAGATCATTTCTTAAATGCTCTTCTCTCAAACAGTTGCTCAAATACTTATAAATTTTAAACATTTTTTTTCAATACTTGAAGCCTTTATAATATTTCTTTTTGATATACTTGAATCTTTTCTAATAATCCTAATCATTTTTTGTAACATTTTTTTAATTTTCTACACTATTCTCGAACTATTCCTCCAACTTTCCAAAACCCTTGAATATATCCACAGGTACGATTTTAACAACTTGTCTAAATGATACGAACAATTTTCAGTAGAACCGATATTTTTTTATTGTTTGTAATTTTCATAACATTTTTATCATCCCTCATTTTGACCATCTGTAAATGTATAAAGAAAGCAATCCTCACATTTGCCCTAGCAACAGTCCTTCTAATTCTTTTTTTGGAAGAATATTATAATAAACACAAAATTTCTCACTAAAGTAATAATTCAAAAAACCATCAAAAATTGCTACCCAACAGTCACAGCATCAGTCTTCACCGACATCATCCCAAGATAACCAAACACCACCTTCAACTACTCAAAATCCTCAAAGGTCTACACAAATTTCTTTTCAAGACAATCCATACACTTTTGAAGAACGACATACTCGTTTATCAGAACCACTAGAACCAGTCCAACGACAAGCACCTTTAAGCGAACCAACATATAACCTATACCCAACACTACCACAAGAACTAAGTAGAATAAGAAATTCTAGTCAAAGCCAAAATACAGTCGAAATAAATAGACAAATTATACATCCTCGACGAAACAGAAATCTTCAAACTCCCCGAGTTCATTTTGATATACCTCAATCCCCATCACAAAACACTCCAGAAAACCCCATTGGTATATTACCAGAAACCCCTACGCTTCTTTCACAACGTAGCACCTCAAGCCTACCATCAGATTACTTAGGTTCAACACCAACATCTGAGCAAATACGTGAAAATCCCTTTAACCCCCCAAACCAGGCATCGCGACTACCATATTGGACTACACATTCATTTACACAAGGTGAACCAAATTTAGTCAATGACCCCATAGATATTTCTACGGATACAACAACATCCTCATCACTACCAGAAACATTATCACTACCATCAACACCATCAATAAGCCAGCCAGTTTTCACCACCACCCTTTAACTTAAACTTTCCAAATAATCTCGACGCCAGATATCGAGAACAATCATCAATAAATATTCCTTTAAGACTAGATTGGAATACATTCACAGCACCTCCACCACTATTTGGACAACATCAAGAAAGTAACCGCCTTCATAACTGGGCACTTAATAGATTACAATATCGCCAAGATATTCACAACGATATCCGTGATCACAATATTCAAATACTCCAACAAAACAGTTTACAATTAAAGTTTGAAATCACAGTTAAGTTAAATAATATTACCCAACATCCCTACCCATTAAATCCACCTAACATAACAGCTTAATCACTACCACCACCTTTTATAACTACTGAAGTAATATACAAATACGACAGATATACCAAAAACACAATTGGCTACATTACATTTTATAATCCATACTCAGGATTATCATACACATGTATATTCTAAAATTATTAATTTTTCTCCAACTCCCTTTTCTAGTAATCTCAAATCAAAACATAAACCCTTCTCCTCGTACAGGACCACAAGATTTACTAGTAACACATTACGATTGTGAAGAAAATGAACAAAAAACACTACATAAATATGCAATAAATCAAGTATCACAATGTGAAACAGAACCACAAGCTATAGAAACCACAGATGTAATAGCAACACTCTATTCAAAAGCCCGAGCAACAACAGTTACAGGTTATAAATTCACAGCAACATTTTCCGAAAAGAAAGTACATTGTTCACAAGTCTCGAATGGAAACAAAAACCGACTTGACCATGAATCATTCTATCAAAGTAATATAGAACGTCTTTTACATCTCAATCCCGACGATTGTAAAAATGAATTACTAAGACTAAACATCACACAAAATAAAAACTCCCAAAGAAAATTAGTTAATTTTCAAGTTTTTTCAGACTCTGTACATCAATCACAACTTGAAAGACACCAAGGACATATAAAACTAGACGAAAAATACCCGTATAACGGCGCACACGGACGATTAACCTATGACCTACACGATAAACATTGGATACCACACATTGGTATAAATGACCCATCAAACTGCAAAGCAGACACAAAAAATAAAGGATACCAAGAAATAATGTTTTTCGATTGGAAAATACAACTCGAAAAAATACAACTAACACGAGATTTATCAGATAATACAATGATCTATCAAGGAATCCGATTACCTTGTAAAAATGATCAAGGTTATTGCGACCCTACAACGAGAACACAAGCAACAATTGTTTGGTTCCCCGAAGATACATGTACAACATTTCAAGTAGCAAAAATACACGCTCGTATGATAAAATTTCACGAAAAATATTTTATACAATCAATTCCATATGAACAAGTCCATCCATCACGAAAACTAAGTTCTAATTTTAGAAACATAGACAATATAGAAAACAAATTGACACGTTTTCAAATATATCAAGAAACAGAACTTGCATGTAAATACAGGAATCCACTTCACAGAACACAATACTCTGAAATATTAGTTGAATACGAAAAAGGATTCGACATGACCACTGGAAAAATAAAAATCGACCCATATGCCACAGGTCATCCTTTAAACGAAGGAACATCCTATATACCAGTTAATTTTCAAAAAAGCAACGGACAACCTGGTGGACATCTAAAACCTCAGGACACCAGAAGCACACGCTTACAAGAATTATCACTAATGAACACTACATATTTCGGTAATATCCACTATGATATTCATTTAGATATGAAACTAGATTATACAATTAGCCGAATTTTTCAAGAAATGTCACTCTCCGAATTAGAAACACTACACCAATTATGCGAATTAGAACGAACACAAATATTACAATCACTTGCACTAGCAGTATTAAAAATACCCTATGCAGGATACTTATTATCTGGAAATAGATCAAATTTTTTAGACTATGAAGGAAACATCTTATGGTTTTATACTTGTTCTAAAAAAGTATCACCACTATACGTTTTTGAAGATAAACGATGTTATAAAAGAATCCCTATCTTTTATAAGAATAAAGTACATTTCGTGGATACACTTTCACGAAGAACCTATTTCTGGGATACCGCAGTCCCATGTGGATCAGAAAACAGCCACAATGTAGTACAACTAAACCCTGATGAAAATAAATATTATCTTCTCACACCATATCCCACATTAATGCAATCACTCAAAAAATTTTCACCAGAAAGCATTCGCGCTATTGCTCGAAACCCAAATATAGACTTACAATCAATAGGAATCTATTCAAAATCAGATATTCAACATCACATTAGAACACAACAATTCCAAGAATTATTAACACAAATGGACACTATACAAAGACAATCAATAGACCAAAATTTACGCAAACTTGCAGAAACCGCAGGATTTGCCGATATCTACACGCAAGACTATAGCGGATATTTTAAGGACATTAAAGATTACATATATCTAAACGGTGAAAAATACCGTCCCCAAGATATATCACCAATTAACATTTTTAGCTTTGTTACACTCAAAAATGAGATCCTCGATTTTCTAGGATGGCCCTACTACATCTTAGAAAAATTGACTATTTTATACGCAATGTTTAACTTTATTGGATTTCTTTTCTCACTTTTAAAAGGAATCTACAACACATGTGCTATACACACACAAGTAAACAGACAAGCAAGTGTAGCACGCATACTATTTGCAGGATTTTTTGGAATCTTTTCTACATCTATAAACAAAATTCTTTTAGACGCACAAATAAAAGAATATAACACAAAAATAACAACACGACAAAATACATACGACGAAGAACATAACAATGTAGACATAACGCCAACGGCACCACAATTACCAGCCCTACCAAATAACCATCCACTATCCCTAGTCCCACGAAATTTTCGAAACTTAGCCATCACACATAATCCAAATTTTCGACTCACCACATCACAAAGTCCCATTCAACATATAATGACACACCAGTCACAAGATGATAATACTTATGAACAAATTATTGAACAACCCCATACCACCGCTTTTCAGTCTCAAAATAATCATTTTTTTAGCCCACGATGAGCCGCCAACTTGGATCACTACACCGATCAAATTCCCACCCAACCAATCTTACCTCTCCAATCCCAATAATACCACTTTTTGCTTTTCCGCCACCCGATTTTCCATCTAGTAATGTAACATCAGGCATGAATTCCGACACTAATTCACACATCTCAGTTTTATACTCCATCTCACAGCTAAATAACCCGAATATTGAAACCCCCGATGAATTCGCCGACTCAGAACCATCCCCATCCAATAATTTTCATAACTCTTTTAATTTTTCTCAACCCCCTTTTCAACCCATATTATCCAATAACCCTGACCCAATTACTCCCACACCCTCTTATGCTTCCCAAGTTACCCCAACCTATTCCTCATACCATTCTGACCAATCATCTCATTCTCCAGACACCCCCCGAATCTCCCCAGAGCTAGATAATTTTATTACCCTTCAACAACAACCCTACCACCTTAATACCCCAACCATAAATCAAATCTCCTCCACAATAAATTCATCCAACCCCCCTACCCCTACACCCTCTTCAACTTATACTGAATCACTAGCACCATCATCCACATCAACTGAATCTTCACTCAACACTAATAGAGCTTACCGCACTTTTAAAAGAAAGTTCCCCAACCATCCTTTCCCAGCAAAACCAGGAACAGCCCGTGAATACATCAACCACCCCAAGCATACTAACACAAAAGAATTTTTAGCCATCACCTTACCCTCATTCCCACAATACACCTTAAACACCCCCCACGACACTAACGAAACACGCAACTTCGTAGATGAATACGTTTTAATGCCTACTCTCTCTCGGACCTCATATTATCATTTCACTAACCCTCTTTGCTTACCTTTATCTAACACTCACATCGATATAGAGCGAAATACGGACATACTATATCGACTCACTACACCACTAACACCTAGACAATTTACTTACGTTGGATATAAAAAATCACTAAAAACACACACTGCACCTAGAGCTAACGAATATACACTCGAATACTATGATCACAACATCATCAGAGCTAACCAAGATCAATTCTTAGACGACGATCGCTTCGCTAATCCACAAATTACCGAGAAATTTTTCATCAAGACACCATATACATTCACACTAAACATCTTCGACCGAAAATTTGATCACATTATTTCAGAAGCACTAACAGACACACAAGCATACGAAAGTTTTAAAGAACGCTTCCAAATATTTTCACTAACCTTTCATTTCCTTGCACCACACGAAAGAGATTTACACTGCTCACACGATATTATGTTGCGCACTAAACAAACCCACACATATAGTTATTATCGTTTCATCCAAAATCACTTTGACCTACACACACCCTCTAGACAACCACACCATCGTTTTCAATTCATTAATTCCAAATACACTTCACCATTTTTCCTAAATTTCACATATTGTATTAAAGACACTAACCTCCATGGTATTCTTCGTAATTATGACCCCATAACCCAAATGTACATCTTCTGTCCCATTACCAAGACCTTCAACGCCGAAGAATCCCGACCCTTCCTTATCCCGCACGAGTTTGTACAACCCATAGAAATCCCAATTTTAGAATTCATCCACAACACTAAATTCAATCACAAATTATATAACTTAATCCAAAACACACCTTATGAGTTTGCAGTTGGCACTGAAGAACTAACCACTATCAAGGCACTTCAATTGCTTTGGCCACTGCTTCAAACTAAAAATATCATCCGCATCTTAGCTAAACTACTAACAACTTCAGAACTAATTCACGACATCTTCCCCCACGGTTTTTTCCCCGACGACTAACAGGTAAGTATGAATTAAATGAATATTACTAACTAATTAAAATATTAAAAAACTCACCATACTTTATTCATGTTTTCTTTAGATTTTTAGCCTTCATCCGACGATCACCTACAAAAACCACAAAAGACAAATAAAAATCGCAAATTTCATCAAACAGATTTCAAAAATTCTATTAATCTCTTACACTTATAAATTTATAAATTTAATACCAATGCAGTAAATTCATTTCTAAAATTTTCCCCCACAAGCAGTAAATCTAATTATGATGAAAATTTGTATCTTAATATTCCCCCATGACTAGCAGTAAATTTCTAAATTCTATGTAGTAAATTAAATAAATGCAAATGCAGTACTAACCTTTTGATATTTTCATTCATTCGCACAGAAATTCTATCCACACTCGCACAGCTCGCCCACGAAGAATTGTTTAAAATAATGAATTTCAGTTTCAAGTTTTCACACTCAACAACTCTAACATATAATAACATGTTTCAAACTTTCCTTTAGCCCGGTTGGAAAGGAATCATATACTAAACAAAACTAACCAACGCAGCTTACTAAATACCACAAATCATAGAATAACAGCATGACTTAGAAAAAGAAACCAACGGTACCCAAACCGGATTAACCCAGTTTAAAACTGGATAATTTATTCTTTTAAAGACTATTATAAAGTCTAAGAAAGAAATAATAAAACACAAAAAAGTCGAAAGACAAACCCATACCACAAACAATTTGATTTTTGAAAAAAGGACACAACCAACAAAACATAAGTAAGACCACAACAAACTCAACATAAAACGTTGTCACATAACAGGACCCCTCACAAAAACCGCATGAAATCATACTCCCACTCCTGGCCTAACCCACCAGGAAGGACGTCCTGAGCATGCTCTATAGCCGGCCTAACCCACCGCGCTACATCCACGCTTTGTGACCACACCACTATTTTTAATAAGAGCTACTCAAGTGTGAGTAACTCTTCAAAATAACCGAACTAAAACAAAAAGCTTTTGTGAAAACAACTAACTAAAATCATTATTAAAAAATATTAAACTAATAAAAGTTTTAAAAAATGTAAAATCACATGATGCAATATATAGATCAGAATACAACACCAAGGACGAACATCAAAAGACAAGACGACCCCACTACACTCGAGAGAGAATGACCAACTACAATCGATATGCCGCTCACAATCACAACTCAAAGGATTTAGAGTACGACTTGACCTCGCAGAAAAGGACTTCATTGAACTAGACCAATGACCACCTCGATGTTCAAGTATACGTACAGATCCGAGTAACCAGGCATCCCCTCCACGCACAATCTCCACGCCATTCCCAAACTAGATCATACACAAAAGAAGTTCTCCACGCAGAACAGAAAAACCTGACATAGCAAACCATTCTGAAATCAGATTTGAGTTTGTTGCAAAGACGTAGTCGTTGTCACTAGAAGACACAACGTCTTATGTCTCTAACTCCAGCTTCCTGGAACTTCCCTAACAAAAGAGGAAACGGAAGAAAATTATGATGTTCGCCAAAAACAAACGTCCATCATCCATCCTTCGAATTGCAGAAGAACTATTCTAAAAAACTCTGTAAAACCCGGATGTGTGGAACCTGATCTAAACTACATTTTATGATTGGATAAATTAAATGTTTTACCAATGTAAAGTATTTAATATTAACCAATCATGATCCATCTAACTAACAACCCACTTATTTGTAAGTGCTGAAGTTACTTGTAATTTCAGCACCAGAGAGATTTGAATTTAACTTAGAAATTAGTTGGACTCTCCCGAGCACTTCAGCAGCCGCAATAAACCAGTATACCCTAGATCTATTGAGCCTAGCAGAGACTAGTTAAACAACCTGAGACTAGATAGTATAAGAGTAAGATTAGGATCGGTATTAGACTAAGAAGTTGCACGAATCTATCCGGCCGAAAATAAGATAGCGTGACGAGCAGACGGTGTACCCTATCCGAAATTACTCTATGAGTTACACTTCGGTCCTAACTCAATAGACTGCCCATATCAAATCTTAAACACAGCCAGACTGCCCATATCAGATCTTAAACATAAACATACTGCCCATATCAGATCTTAAACATAACCAGACTGCCCATATCAGATCTTAAACATAACCAGACTGCCCATATCAGATCTTAAACATAACCAGACTGCCCATATCAGATTTAAACATAACCAGACTGAGGCAAACGGTCCGACTGTATAGCCGATTCTAGGTGGCTTAGAATTTTTATTGTATACCAGAAATTTAAAACGCATCTACAGAATATTCTCATTCACAGAGGTCAAGCAGCCATTGATGAAATTCCCCGCCTAAGTTCTCCCTCTTAAACCACCAGACGTTTCTCTAACAGAATTGACACTTCCCCGCTTAATTATACACATCCTCACTCAAACAATATCCGGCCTCAGTCCCTACCTTAATACCTTTCTAAATAGAATAGACCCGAACGTCCCCCCTAACCGGTCCCAAATTCCCAGCACCCAACATTGCAATTCATCTTTTTAACTATCCCAAAAACCCAACTTCCCAAACCCCAACAGACCTGTGGCTCCGGCCGATGGAGGCCGCAACGTTCCTTAGACTCGGCGAGAGCATGCCGGACGCGCAATAAAAAACGGGCTAAAAACAACAACTACAACAAAAGCCAATAAAAATTCAAAAAAAACTTTAAAAAACTGATATACTGAAATCAGTTGTTCAATTTATAGCCAACATAAAATTGCCTAGAACGCTCAATTAAAAAGTAGAAATGGTCAAAACTAGTCTATTAGTTGACAAAAGTACAGATGCAGATTACCACCAATTTCAGTCATCCTGGAATTAAAGTTATTTACCGGAAAGAAGTCTGGTTAACCAACTGATTTCAGACAAATTATAAAATCAGGGACGCCTTGTCTACATCAAGGATTGTGAGTACAGGCTTCTCTCAAGGCTGTCATCTCACCCACACTTTAACATCTACGTGAACGAAGCACCCGAATCTCCACATGACAGCTAGCAAAACATATAGAACCATTATGGAGGTGAAATGACTAGGTCCGAGTCGGTGAATAAAGCAGCTCGATATTATCAAGATGGGGTAGTAAACTGAATAAAAAAATGAAAACAAAAATTATAAAAAAAAATTTATATACTGAAATCAGAGTTGTTGAATTTATCACCAACATAAAATCGACTCGAACACTCATTTAAAAAGCAGAAATTGTCAAATTTAGTCTATTAGTTGACGAAAGTAGAGATGCAGATGACCACCCATTTTAGTCATCCTGCAAACAAAGTTATTAACCGAAAAGAAGTCTGGTACCGATTGCCACACCCTTGCTCATCTCAAGAGTAAATAAACAACAACCGATTTCTGATATTAGCAAGGGGTTACAGGAAAAATTCTAATTCCTGATTACATAAAACAAAGTGCTCTGAAAAAGATTCAAGTTGATTCATAAAATTGTCAGAGAAGCCGCTTACGGAAACATCTTGTTCCTGATTAAAAAACACAGGTTGCCAAAAAGTACTCTCGAAAATATTCATTTCGATTAATTATAATTTCATGGAGAAAAATTACAGCTAGCAAAACATATAGAACCATTATGGAGTTGCCAGGTCTAGGTCCGAGTCGGTGATTAAAGCAGCTCGATATTATCATGATGGGGTAAATCGAATTAAACTGGTAAATGTTCCCAAATTCCATGGAAACTCAAATTGGTTACGAAGATGTCCAGCTTATAAATAAAATTTCAGCAAAAGCAGTCGAAAAGGCTGAAATGTCAAAGGAAACGTCCATCAAATTGAAATTTCGATGTTTTTGGGGAATCAAACAAAATAAATCAACAGCACCATATTAACGGTGAGTATTAATCACTTTTCTGCTAAAAAAGCGTAATCTTAGGCAAATATTCTCAAATTGTCTTAATTGTGAAGTATTTTGAACCCTTCCTTGGAATTGATAGAAATACACTAACCAAGCTATTCACCGATACATGTATCAAGTTCTTCAAATCATTCAAGTCAACGATGGAGGTTCTAATTAGCAAAACAAATTTCTGCAACCTCTTCCGATTAGTGAGGCAAAAATTACTGTAATGGATTCTAAGTGAGAAAAAATGCCTGTAGTGAAAAGCTGGGTAAGTCTAACAACATACCTGGAGATTGGAATTTAACCAATAACTGGTAAACATTGGTTTGTATTTGCTGTCAGTGTCACTTGGGATTGCCTAGGTGGCCTTTGATTTCCTTGAGCTCACACGCGCATTCAACGTAAAATGATTCAAAGGTTTTTTTTCTCAAGAAAAAAATATTCACTGGCAGAAAAACTCTGATCTTTGCGCGCGCGAAGAAAAATTAAGGTCACCTGACCTTTTTTATGACACTTCTAAAAAAATTTAATTTCCACGGAGTTTGAAACCTTATATCTCTCATAAATCAAAATGAACTATCATTAATTCCAGCTTACGGTTCCTGATTGACGGCAAAGGAGTTGCAAGGACTTTTCCTTTCGCCAAATGAGGCGTGAATTTAGAAAATAATGCGAACAGTTTAGATCGGTGTTAATGATGTGCACTCCCTGATTCATCAATCAACTTCAGGAAAAAATCAATTATTTATGCGATTGGCATCAAGACTAGTGGAAGAGAAAAACAATTTTCACTACCTACTATTACAAAATTGAGGGAGAAATACTTGATTTTTAATGGAACTTCATAATTAAGGAAACTATAACTACTGACAAACCTCTTCACGCACATCAAAAACTGATTCCAGGCGAAAATAATCCCTCAGAAAAGTGGAAGTATCTGAAGAAAAACTCAAAAAACTTCCACTTCTGTGTCTGTAATTTTTTTGCAGAATCGCTTGATTATTTAAACTTATACGCAAGAGAGCTTAGCATAACCACTGACAAATATCATCTCGTATGTTACAAAAAAACTTCAAAACGAACGAGAAACAATGCTTCAAAATGAAAGCTACATCAAAAAATAATTCTAATTTTGAACTATGTTTAAAACTATTTTAAAAACATACTAGCATGTAACGCACCTCCGGTGCTTCGAGTTTTTAACATATTTTAAAAACCGCAGATATTGGAAATAAGATCTGCATTCTTTGAGTGTACTCTGACAGCACCCAATTACAGGGTTAGGAAATTCAAAAAAAAAAAAATTAAGTTTGTTTTCTGTAAAAATTTTGAAAAAATCACAGAAAACGTCATACCTGGAAAACTACAAAGATTTGAGCAGTCACATTTGGAGGTAACATTTGCAACTCCTGAGAGTACTTCGACAGGCCCCAAATACTGGGTTGGGAACTTCAAAACTTGAAGAAAAAAATTATTTTGTTTTCTGAATTTTTTTTGAAAAAAATCACGAAAACTTCATATCTCGAAAACTAAAAGGACTTGTGACGACATATTTCGAGGCAAAATTCGCAACCCCTGAGATAACTCTGACAGCCCCCACTACAAATATGGGCATTTCAAATTTTTAAAAACAAAATTAAATTTATGTTTTCTTTAGAATTTTTTTGAAAAAGTCACAAAAAACGTCATATCTCGAAAACTTAAAGGATTTGAGTACTCATATTTAGAGGCGAAAGTCGCAACTCCTGGGAGTACCCTGACAGATCCTCACTATAGAGATGGAAACTTCAAATGTTGTGAAATTTTTTATATCTAAGCTCTTTAAAAAAATCCTAGAAGGCGTCATATCTCAAAAACTAAAGGATTTGAGCAGTCATAATCAGAGGCAAGATTCGCAACCCCTGAGAGTACCCTGACAGCACCCAATTACAGGGTTGAGTAGATCAAATTTGTGAAATTTTTCAAATTCAAGTTTTCTAGATATTCTTGAAAAATCTCGAAAACTACCGTATCTCGTAAACTGAAAGGATTTGGTTATTCATATATGGAGGCCAAACTCGCAACCCCTGGGGAATCCTTATAGCATCCCAACAATGAGTTACTAATTTCAAATTTAATGAAATAATCCGTGACATCAAACTGGAAAAACGAAAAAAAATTCTGAACCATTGCAATGTACGATATAGCTTAAATGTTAAAAATTCTTTCGTTAAACATGCAAAAATATTACGTTGAAAAAGCTTAAACATGACGAGGTATTGAAGCCCGCATTTAAATATATAATAGATAAGCAAAAAAAAAACCATTTCTTTCAAATAAATTTTGCCAAATAGATCAATTTTGACTTCACCTTATGTTTATTTTAAAAATTAAGTTTTTTTTAGATTTGACCATACCATCGATTATAGTAGTTTCAATAATCACGATGAAATTTGAACTTGGTGCAAATATAGATTATTAGGCAAAACAATTATTTTCAATCATCAATTGATCAAAACAAATAAACTCCATCATCAATGGGTCAAAACAAATAAGTTCATTTATCAATGAGTCACAGTCATAGTTTCTCTCATGACACGATTCTTTTCCGAAGAACAGCTCCTTCGCCAAAATAAATTGAACATAGAACGATCTGAAAACGAGGTGAAAAAATAAATACGAAACTTTAGTTCTGCATGCGTGCTGCTGACTTGCATAATGAGATCATTTAGCTACATTAGTAAGCAGAATTTCCGTCAAACCTTTTTATAATTGATAGAAATTTTATATGTATTTAAATTTTTTTAAAGTAAATGATATTTCTGATAAACTTTACGCCTCAAAATGGCCTTTGAGTTGCTGCCGATTTAGTCCTCATTCTTCAGGTTTCAGCTTAAATGACATTTCTGATAACTTTTACGCCTAAAACTGGCCTTTGAATTGCTGCGGTTTAATCCTCATTCTTCAGGTTTCTTCTTAAATGACATTTCTGATCAATTTTACGCCTCAAAATTACCTTTGAATTGCAGCCGATTTAGTCCTCGTTTTACAACTTTTTGCTTATATGACATTGATGACGCCATAACCACATTTTTCCTGTAAATTTCTTCGATACCCCCAATTTAAACAACGTGTTTTCTCCAATACCCCAATTAAAACAAAGACAGTTTGAAAAGAGTCAATGAACACACTTAAACCAAAAAAAAACATAGCCAACAGACAGTTGGAAAAGAGTCAATGAAAGCAATTGAACAGAAATGATAACGGATTTACTTTTTTTTCACGGAAAAAATAGATGGTTTTCAAGCTCATTGAATTTCTGGAACAATTACAGATTGCCAGTTTTTTTTATTTAGAAAACCAAATTTGAAAACTGGATCGATAGGTAAACATTTTATTTCGCTGGGAATTCTGAAAATTAAACTCCACTTTCGAAACTAGAAGCCGATCACGTTTTTCGTGACCTTTACACTTTCGCTGTTCCATAGAGGAGTTTGTCTTCCTTTTAACAAAGGAAATGAACTGAACTTCAATAGTCGAATCGCAAAAAAGTAAATTTGAGTCTGAACAAACTTAGATTTTTCTCAAAAAAAACTTCGCGACCCATAAAGAAGTTTGAACTACGTTCATCGACTCTTAAACAGTATTGGCAGATGCAGTTTGAATTTAATAATCGGTTTCTGGAGTCGATGCAGAGCTTCACATCACTTGGAACAAAGGAAGAACAATTACAGAGCTATAGTGGAACTTCGCACTGTAAAACTCCTAAAAAAACAGGTTCTGTAGGGAGAAGCATTTCATTCAGTAACACCAAACTTAATTAAACATCGAAAAAACTTAGTCCAACTCGAGCAAAATGAGATACATTACAAGCATAGCCAGGCATGCTAACTGATATGCAGATCTGTAATAACAGAAGGACCCAAAACGCCAACACCAGGACCCCAATTATACGTGAGTTTAGCCTTCAAATTCCTGAGGTCACTAAAAATTTAATTGAGGGCTCCAGTATCATCAATGCTAGAATAAAGGTGTCTTCCCATTATAGCCCCCCAGCAGTATCTAAAAAAAAAACACCAGACAGATGGCATAAAATCAACAATGTGAGGTCAAGGTGAGGCAGCTTGAACTGATACTCAATCAATATTCAGTTCATGAAAAAGAAGTCATCGATATAAATCAGCTTTATATCATAATTGAAAAAATTTCAATCAAATTTCCATTAAAACAAATTTCAGTATAAATAGTAGTATAAATCAGTACAGATAGTGTGTATATAAGTGGAACGTTCGGGAGGAGGGGGCGATAATGGAAAGGTTGGGGGTGGGGCTATAATGGGAAATGTGACATTCGGCCAGAATTGACAAAAAGGCCAGTTCGAGTTATTAGCCGCTGACCTTGAGAATTGGCAGTTTTAACAGATTAGCGACGTTATTGGAACGATTAGACAAACTGTGAAGGTCAGAATAACCTGGTATTTTGAATTTTTAAAATTTCGAATCATGACGTCAGATTTTCCGAGAAACGTCAAAAACGGCGATTTTGGAAGAAATCCAAAATAAAACAGAAAAACGACAGAAGTTGCGAAAACAACAACGACGATAGTTGCGAGAAAAACGACGACAACAAATAGAAAAATACGACAGAGTATTAGTAGAGACCGCTCCGAGTTGCAACGATTGTGTCGCTACAATCGTTGCAAGGCCATTCACACTAACGGTGAAGGGTGGAAATCAGCCTTCCGTAGAGGAAATTAGGGTGTTATTTCCCCGGATTTAGGAACCCGGAGGGGTCTTGAGACTTGAACTTAAACTGTTTAAAACTAACTTTTAGCTTCCTGGTTATGTCCTGAATTGATTTTAATTAACACCTGGATTCATTTTCTGACGATGAGAAGCAAGGAGTTAAGGGAAGGGGTTGATCCATCTTCGATTGAAATGATGATTTTTATCTACTGAACAAAAACAATAGTAATAGAATAAATAGTAGTAGCCTTATTGTTAGGAGTGACCTCGTGGTCTGAGGATACTGAGACCCAGTCATGAGACCCAGACAAGATCATTCTTTTCCGTCGATATGTACTTCCAGGCGAATGTTACATATATGTTTTTAAGGCGCTCCTGGGTGTTATCCTTTTTAACATCATGACCGGCAGAACCGTTAACGAGCACTCCGCGCCGAGCGGATGCTCATAATAACGCTCTTAATAGGCCCTAACCGCCGGGGCGGAGGGGTATTTCGGAACGCGGTAGCCTTGCGGAATCCCGTGAATAAGTTTTTAATCTAGACAAGATCGAAAATTCACGTTCCAGGAAGGGTGGGGTGATCGGCCGTCCCCTCTTTCCCTGAGAGGTCTGTGACCAAAAACACTTAAAGATATACATAAAACCAAGCAAAAAAAAGTATATTACCCAAAAAAAAACATAAAAAATAACCGAAAAAACCAAAAACAGTAAAAAAAAAAACATAAAATCAGACAAAATCATCACCCCAGTCGAGATGTGATCCGACCCTTCCGATTGTTCTTGTTAGATATATTGTTGCTACATGCATTTATATCAGTCAGGATCGTTACGATCAATTTTGTGGCACGTTTATGAGGCTTGTACTGTAGGGTTATTTGAGTATTTAAGCACGTTAATGCTAATTTGCGCTGAATCCGGAAGGGTCTCGGGATTAGTGAAGAAGACTGATCCGGCAAGCAGTTCATGGAGCGACAAGAAGGGGCCCAAGGACAGCAACAATCGACTGCTGGTTATCGTTAACAAGTTTTTTTATCCCTTTTGGTACAAAAAACAAGATATTAATCTGTGGGGCGCTCGACAGTGCTGCACTGTAGTGACCCTTCACCGAACCGCGAAATTCCGAGTTTTCTGACAGGGAGGTTTATCAAGACCCTGACAATGATCGCTACCTCATACCAGGTGAAAGAGACTTTGATAACGCAGCAGATGATCTGGAAACAATAGCGGTATCGAAACGTTCGATAAGTCTGTTGCCATAAAAAGAGGTAGTCAGGACTGATCTTCAGCCATTCGAAGAGGAAACACAGCCATTGGCAAAGATTTGGTGCGTTAAGTTGGAAGAAGGTACTCATCAGTTCAATGAGCTGAATAGTCAGATGAGGGTCATGAAGACGTAGTTGAAGGCGAGATACAGACTCTCCCTACTAAGAGCGCAGAGAAATGACCGCATGACAAGCAACCTGAAAAGGTGGACCGAAAATGGTGCTCCGGACAAAAGAGACCTCGAGGAAGACAGTTACCGCATTCTACGACAGTAATTTATGCAGAAAGAGGGAAGGTTATATCTGAACAAGGACGGGATCGTGGCTTGCAAGAGAAGAGAAGAAGACAAAGTCCTGTACAAGTATAACGCGATAGTGTTGCCGCGACTCTATCAGACAGAACTTTTGTTCAGGTCGCATGATCAGATGGGCCACCAGGGAATCGACAAAGTATATCAGAGGATCTGATATTTGAGTATTTGAGTGGCCTGGAAGTATATCAGATATTTGAGTGGCCTGGAAGGAAAAAGGCATGCGAGAAGTGGGTAACAGCATGTTTGTCATGCCAACAGATGAAAGATCCAACGAAGTTACGATTTCCTTTGCAGTCGATCGATTGTCTGAATTCAACGAGGTCGTGCAGATAGATCACCAAAAGATATGCATGACAGACAGTGGTTATAATCAAGTCTTGGTCATGATAGATCATTTCACGAAGTATGCAGAGGCCGTGCCCTGCATAACTGCCTCAGCGGAAGAGACGTGCAATCACCTGATCAATACGTGGATAGCGAGACATGGTTGTCCGATGACATTTCAATCGGATAATGGAACAGCTTTTGTGGGGGAACTCACGAAAGAGCTTATGAGACGCTCGCAGGTTGCTCAAGCTCACTCGAATGGCTTAGTGGAAAGGCAGAATCGAACGTTAGTATCGATGCTGAGGGTATATTGTTCCAGGTACACGACCGATTGGGACAGATACCTTCCACAAGTGATGGGGGCTTATAATAGCACGCAACATTCCACCACCGGAGTTAGTCCACATATGATGCTAACCGGACACGAGAAGTCTTTGCCCTTGACTTTCTTCTACCCAGAGTTTGAGGGTAAGAAAACGTCACGACAGTTCTATGTAAGGGTTGTGATTAGACGTCAACAGGAGTTAAACGACTTATGTAGACGAAATACTCAGCGGGCAGAGGCAAGGCAGAGGAAAAGATTTGACAAGAAAGCAGCTGGTGCAAAAGCTTATTCGGTAGGGGACTACTTATGGGTTTTTCAGAACGTCATACCACCGAAAGGAACGAAAAAGCTCCTAAAAATGTCGAGGGAACCGTTCATGATTACGGAAGTGCACCAGTAGGGACGCTTTTATGGACTGAGTACCGGCCGAGCCGCTCATTACGAAAACATTTAGCCACACAACTCATCGACGGAAGACTGGTGTATACATGCAGACATCAAAGAGGGCATTATCTGATGATGGACCCTGCCTGTGGGGTCAACGAGAAGGGCACCAGGGAAAAGAACGATGGGAATGAAGTCGTAGAGGAAGGAACAAGTCCACCACTAGACCTGGATCCAGACGAGGTGAATGAAGCGGATGAAGAAATCTTACCCTACGCAGAGGAGGACTGGCAAGACCCCGAACAAAGGGAGGTTCCCAAAAATTTAGAACCAGATCTTCCGTTCATGATCACATAATCGATGATCACGACGAGGAGTGGGTCGATGACCGGTCCAAGCCCGAGGTAGAATTCGACGACGAGCAACAACAGTCATATGAACAAGACTTGACGAATTTGCGTGTCTTGAAATGGCTGAACGAAATGACGTCGGCCCCAAAGGAGACTAGTGTCACGATTCAAGATGTAGATCGTGAAAGCATGAAAGACATGAAAACTGAACGAGAGGATCCTTCCTAGGCTGCCCAGGAAGGGCGACTACTCATTCCGGCTTCCAATCTCGACTTGATATCCGTTATGCGATCGACGGGGACGTCGATGGATATTTTTGTCCGGGGAGTGGGGGTAGCACTTACCCACACTGAAAATTTATTAATAAAAAAATTAGGAAAAGCAAGAGAGACAGGAAATTTAGAAGCGGAAACAGGCGAGGACCCTAAGAAACCGGACATAGGGAGGTTAGTTGAGTCACATTTTAACTTACCAAATGAATATTCAAATAGCATAATACTAACAGACAGCGATTTCATACTCACAAATAGAGCATGTGCGGGAGCAATCACAGCAGACATGAGTTTTAAGACAGCGTTTGCAGCAGATATTAGGGGATAATATAAAAACATAGAGTTCCTTTGGAAGCAAAGACCAGGAATAGGGGGCGTAGCAGCCTTGCCTCCAGCGGCGTCACAGATACCGGGAAATTACTTATGCTTCTTGGTGACGAGGGCGACGGAGAAGCGGCACGTGGACCCGGAAAATCTAGTCTTGTCCTTGACGAGATTGAGGGACTTCCTTGTGGAAAGGGAAGTGAAGGAGCTTTCACTTCCAGTGTACGATCCGAACCGAGGACGACTGCATCCACGGGAGTTGTATGCGCTGATACACGTAATCTTCTCCGAGACTAATATACAAATATACTTATGTAAGAAATATTATTAAAGTATAGGCTGAGGTTAAGTTGCATGCAGGAAGACGTCATACTAAAATGTGTGTGATATATTTGATATATGTGTTATGTTATGTTATGTGTTAGGTTATTAGGATCATGGGTAAGTAGGGGTTAGTGACCATGAACAACTGAATGACAATCTTAGGGTAGATCCAAAAATTGGACTATCCAATCTTAGGTCGAATTCAAAAAATTTAGAAACTGATTGATTTAAATAAAATTTAGCATCAAAATCTTTTTATATGACTGCTTTAAATCAATTTTAATACAAAACGTGACCTTTTTTCTAGATCCTGATTGATCGTTTAATCTCTCACTTGATTTCAAATCATCGAATCGATACTAAAATCAAACATGCAAGAAGATGGATAATTTCAACTTGGATGAATTGATGGACCTGGCAGAGGCATATGAAGGATCGATGGTAGATGCGATCTATCGGAGGCTAATGGATCGAGACTGAGCTCTGGAGGAGCCAGAGGTAGTCATGTTGCTGACCACCTTGATTAACATCTTGGGGCATGATAACCGTGGGGACCGCCCACGGAAGTCTTTTTGATAGCAGCATATGGAGAAAGGGGAGTACTAGACCGCCCGAACATGAGAGTGATGAGGTGGAGAAACGGGGCTCTCTCAGGGAGTGACTTGGCGAACGAGCCTGGATTGGGAAGTTTAAGGAGCTACCAACCAGGTGAAATGCCTTTGCCCACCAAGCCTAAGCCTGGACTGAGGAGGATGCATCAGGAAATGAACAGCGAGGCTGCCTCGTCTAGGTCACAACTGAGAGCAGCTGTGCCACCAAAGAGGGCGAGAGTAGAAAAGGAGGTTCAAATGAACGAGACTACGCAAGATCTCAATGGGACGACAGAAGAACTAGAGAAGACTAGAAGGGAGCTAGATGAGATGACCAAGACCATGCTCAGTATGGAAGCTGATAGAAACAGCAGGACGACTGGTTAGCAACAGGAATGGAACAATCGATGACACGGGCAGAGTACAACTCTCCCAAGACGTGATGACCAGAGAGGGAGTTAGCAATGCAACATCATCAACAAGGAGCTCTAGGGTCTCAGACAGGAAAATACAAGAGATACCGGCGAAGAAAGTTTCCCGAGTGATTGACGTGCAAAAGAACAATCAGTTGAAGTATAGCTTCACAGGAGTTCCGGATACGGAACCGAGAGCCTGCTTCAATCGAGCGACTTGGAACCCAGCAGTAAACCCGCAGCAACTGCCACTTGGAACATCACATCTGATACTGGGGGACAGCTTGGTCAGACTGCTCCAAAATTTGAGGACTTCCTGGATGACCACGGCGGTGGCGTTTGGAGGCGCAACGATAGCCCAGTTATTTCGGATGGTGGAGCTCATGAACCACAGGAGAATCCCTAACGTAATGATCCTAGTGGGGACAAATAATATCTCGAGAAGCGCAGATGAGGAAGAGGCACTATGGGAATCGATGATGGTGTGCCTATTTACTACTCTCTGGCAGAAGTTCAACTGCGCGGTAATGACCGTCGGCACTGTACCAATGAGCACGAAGATGTTGACAGCAGCAGGGAGGAGACATAATGAAGGAGCGATCAGGTGGACTAACATCCTGAGGAATCTTGCGAGTCGGAATGCTGGACGGATGATCCTTGTGGATATTGAGCACGAGCTGAGAGCTATGGATCAAGCCAGACTGACTACTGACGGCATCCATTTTGACAGCATCGAGGGACAAGCCTGGTTGAACAGAGTCTTCCAAGAGCAACTGGATGAAATGGAAGTAGAATTCTTTGACACGGGAGTGCTGAAGAAGGAAGAGACATCGAGTAAACCAGCAATTTCAACCTTTGTGCCTCCTAACTTAGAAACACATTTGGGTACGGTCCCAGCCGTGACTATCTATAGGCCGCAAAGCTCTAGCAAACCCGGGCAAAGAACGGACGTACAAGATCGATTGGGGGAAGCGCCTTTGAGAAAAATTATCAATCCTAGACGAAGACTAGGGCCTGTCAACCCGACAGCGGAAACGACCAGCACTTCTAGATCGGATACGAGATCAGAGACGACGAGCACCAGTCGAGAGGAGCGACGCCCAAACAGGAGCTCTCTGATGTGGTCGAGGGCCATACCTTCTCCCTGGCACATATATAAGGATGATCTGATGAAACTGAATCTTCAGACGGTGAGCTTTGCAGCAGATGTCATGAGGATGTTGAACGGAGCGAGATTGTCCGTCAACGGACTGTACTCAATAACAGGCGTGGACTGATTAACAGCTGCTGGTATAAACTTCAGCTCTACAACTGCCTTGAGGTTTGCCGACCTAGAGGGACTGTCCTCGAACAATAAAATGCGTCCAGTGAATGCAAGATCGTTACAAGACGTGAAACTGAATCACGACGAAGGAAATCGAGAAGAGATACCTGGAAGATTCCTGACGACGAGAGCGCCAATTGGTTAGCATGTGAAGATGTTCAGGCAGGTGAAAGCACCCCCAGGCCACGTGAAAGAAAGAGCGTATCCGAAACAAGTGAATCAGGAAGGTGATGTTCAGAGTTACGGTGGGTTGAAGGCGATAAAGAAAGATGAGACCATCTTTGCTGCATACGACAAGGCAGAAATGAGGAAGGCCAAGATCATGATAGTCGCGAATTCAGACTTCGTATATACCTCCAAGTCTGTGTTTTGTCCTGATGTGATAATGTTGGCAGCGGTCGACCTAGACCTAAAACAATCCGTGTCGATGGCGATCGGAGTGCAAAGGCAGACAGATGTGAACCCAATCACAATTGTGTTCGCTGGCATCAATGACCACCTACACAGCAGAGGTTTCCTGAGCAGACTCAGAGAGCCTACGAGAGCCGAAGCCGCTGTATGGCCAGCTATAAAAGATATCCTCGAGTCAATGGGTGAAGAAGAGGATACCCTGAAAGAGGGTGCCTTCACTAAAATAACACCCAGATACGTGTTTGCCTTGTCTCCGGGATATGCACATCTCCCGGATGGACTGAAGTTCGTGTATGCGATTGTGGCTTTGCTCTCGGAAGGTAAAATTGATGTGATCCCATCTGCTCCAAATCGCGAGATAGAGATGGAGAGTCTGAGGCCACTCAGAGCTGAAATACCTGCCGTGTGGTCGGAAATCTCGATTGCGATGAGAGGATTCAAGGACCATTCACTACACATGCTAGTATTGGACGAAGTGCTGGGGTTCGAACTGTCCAACTTCAGTAGACAACTTAAATTGAAGCCGGGAATTGACGATGACCATCGAGTAATTGTAGCGATGTCGAACGATTTATGGTTCCGAGGAATGGAAGTAAGAGAGGAAGGAGAGAGGAGGAACAACTCCAAAGAGACCAGAGCTCACTTGGAAGCGATGGTTCTGAGGACGAAACCAGAGGCTAACCAGTGGCTGCACTTAACCCATCGGACAGCAGTATTGGGAGCGGATGCTTTTAAGCAAGGCCCCGTGATGATCAAGAAGATCCATGCCTATTTAGTGAAAGAGGTGAACCTGGCCGAAAATGCTGAAGAGAAATCAGCCGAATTTGTGAACAGAGTGTGCCAAGTTACCCTGGAAGCTTTCTGGAGCCAGAAAATGAAGGGGGAAGAAGGCTTTGACCGGACTGATAGCATGCTGGAAGGGCTAGGAGCCGGATGGACCGCAACCTTCTGGCGAGAATTTACCCAAAACTTTCCCGATATTTGATAAAGGAATTCCTCCAAGCCGTAGTGGAAGTATCGATCGTTGAACTACTAGCCTTGTTCGTGACGTTTGGAGCAGAAAAATTTATGAAAGGACCGGTTGTACTGCTCACCGAAGGAATTCAAAACCTGCGATTAGACGGACTTCTAACGTTGATTGCAATAACGCATGGAAACTTGGGAGGGCTGATGAATTTGAGCAGATGAGAGAGAATGTGAGGAAGTTCGACGTGAAGCGAGCTACGAATTCCTGGAATGAGATACGAGATTTGAGACATACTCTTATCCAGTACCTCCTGCAGCAGAATCGCTTTGGAACAGCCAAGGATGAAACAATCCAGTGAGAGGAAGACGTACGACGACATGTTGGGGGCATGCCCCTGTTAACTGATCTGAGCTTAGCTATGAGGACCGATCCCTTAGCGTTGATTAGAGGAGCCACGGAGTTCGTGACAGTCATATACGGACCAGCAGTCACGTTTGCGTTCCCTGATGTTAAGGTGGAAGCATACAGGAGGTCGGTGCTGCACCTGAACCTCATATCAGCAGTGGACGGAAGTGCGCTGAATTGGTCTGAGCAGCACGTATTGCGAGAACTCATGAGCGAAGATCTGTTGTTTGCCAAGATATCGGAGCCAGAAATGACGGTCGTCAATTTCAATGATCACTTCTGAGATCGCCTGGGAGAAGTGGACAGAGGGCACATTGAGGTGTTCCCGAAGCTCTGGAACCTAAGGCCCTATGACGAAACAAATGGCGAGATTACGAGAATTCCTCGACTCACTGCGGCGTACCACAAGGTGAGAGAAGAGACGAAAGGTTGGGGTGATTACAAGAAGTTGCCTGATGAAATCCCTGAATTCCCACTGATAAGAAGGATGTTGCTCAGAGCAGTCTCCGTAGTGCAAACTCCCAGGTTGAGAGCGTTTGAGACAAATGAAAGGAGAGTGGCGAAATTCTCGGAAACGATGGATCCGTGTTTTGTGGACAGGAATGCCGCAGTGTTGCAGTATACGCAATTTGTTTACACGGATCAAGCAACGAGAAGGCGGATAAGCAACGCAGCGACCTCGAAGCCTGGAGGATTTGACAAGGAGTGGGCGAAACTGGATCTAGCGCCTATGAAAATGAGAGGCAGAGCTGAATTACCAGAGTCTTTCCTGATCTTGACGAGTGTGAAGCCTGAGTTAACGGTGGGAGGAACGCTACAGACGAGAGCTTTGCTAGCACCCTTCGGATATGAAGAGGTCAAAATAATCTATGGAGAGGAAGAAGATCTGTCAGCTGTTAAGCTAGTCATACCAAAATTTCCGGAAGGGGCCAGAAGTGAAAAACAAGGGCCCTCAACTTCGAAAGAGAAACCAGAAGGAGATGATGGACAGGAAGCCGTCGATCGGAGGAAGCTATGCAACAGGAACCCGATCAGGCCGAGAAAGAAGACGATAAGGCATCGACAGGAGGAGTAGCCAGCCTAGATTTCAATTTCTTCAGTGATTTTGAAAACGGTGCGGATGCGTTAGAAACGACTGAGCCAGCAGACGAGGGTACTTCCACGCTGAAACCACCGTCAGCCTTTATGGAAACGAGCCGGAATCTGCCGGAGAGCGGCTCTCCGAGCAATTCTAAAGATACAGAGTAGAGACTCCTCATGGAATCACCAAGGAGAAGAAGGATAGAAGGCGCTGCCAGAGTACATATCTTGGGAACGTTGTCCGAAGAAGAGTGGGAGGTGCATCACAGGGACCATGAAAATCGGACGGGATGTAGAATGGACAGAGTAGCCTTTATGGAAGAGGTCTGGACGGTAGTTCAGAGCTACGGTACCCAGTCCATTTTGAAACTAGGTCTCAACCGACCACTTATGCGGGAGGTCCTTGACAAACTCGATGAGTGTGAAGGGAGATTGAATGAGTTATTGCTCCACTCAGCCACTGACGAAAGTGAAGCAAAATCTCCTATCAAGATGACGCCGCAAGAAGACAAAGGAGAAGTGGTATGTCTGTCAAGAACCCGGAGAGGAACGATGCGGTCAAAATTTGTGATTGACAAGATTAATGAAATGAAGATGAAACTGGGCAGCAAGGTGACATTGAGAAAGGCGGGAAAGACGAATGTGGATTCCGAAATCTCAATAAAAACTGTCAATTCAGCGAAAATAAAGCTAGTCGAAGAAGCTATGGATCTGGGACAAGGTGATGATCGATTGCCTGGCACAGACAGGATACTGACTGATGTAGCGATGGTGCCACCTATTCTCATGGCGGGAAAAAAGTCAACCGGTTACAAGACCAAGAAGAGTGACCGCACTCTGACTGGAGCAACATTATAAATGGAAATACTCAGCCAATGTGGGGAGAGTACTATGAAAGACTTCAAACCGTCTCCCATGAACCATGGAAAAGGAAGTGTTGTAGGACAGCTAGTCCCAGTGGAATTTAACCAACTGACAGTGTCGGATACTGTATCAATAGATGAACTCACCAATGGATACATGGAGATGCTGGAATACAGAAATTTGGCCAGAGGACACTTGATCGCTCTAGAAGACTAAAGTGCCATGGAAGGTTATTTGGAAACCATGATGCAAGGCACCACCCTGAAGCAGAAAGCATACGGGACTCTGGTATCTTCCGAGATGAATGCAGAAACGATAGAGCAGTTGGTGAGCCTTCCATGGAGAGCGGCAGTGTTACGGTTTTTCGAAGAAGCGATGAGAACCACGCCGAAGAGACCTGCTCTGATAGCAGTGCGTTACGCGAGAACTGAGTTACAACTGAGGTTCGCCTGGTGCATGATCTGACTGACTCGTAGAGAATATGATTCAGAAGAAAGGAAGAGATCGAAAGAGGAGAAAGTGTTCTTAATGACCAGTGTGAGAGATCTGATGACCCAAGAAGGAGCAGCAATAGCGTGCGCGAAGCGAAGAGACGCTCTCTGTTTCATTCGGTTCATGATAGAACAAATGTCAGTGCCAGCATTGAACGCCTGTGTTAAGATGCTAAATGAAGGCGATGAACAAGCGAAAGCCTTGCTCTTGCTAGCACTGCTGGATATGCATCAAAGCAAACCAATGCGAGCGAACAAGAAGGAACCCGTGGAACTAGAACCCATGAGGAAAATAGACGAGGTAAGGAGATTCTCAAACAAAGAGTTGAGGCTCACTAAGGAATCCATGTAAATACTGTGGACCAATCAGGAAGAAGTCCTACAGTTACGTGTCCGGAATCATAGGGATGGCGTACAACCCTTTCCTAAATGAGGGCATACGCGATTGCTTCTTTGATTACGAGCAAGCAGTGTTGCTAAGATTCTGGACGTCGAGAATTGCAACAAAAAGAAGCCCTGCTAATCAGCAAGCCAAGCTGGGACTAGTCTTGGAGGAAAAGGTGACTGCGCCTTCAGTGCCAAAATCGGAAAACCGGGTAGAATTCGGATTGGGATTCTCAGACGAACTGCTGAGAACGAGTTTGATGGTAGTGTGGGAACTGATGAAACCATCATGGTGTCCCAATGCTGATTCGATATTTTGTGCAACACAAGACGTACAGAGGGAACTGAACTCAGAGTGTGATCTTTATATCATCTATAACGTGATGACAACAGCCTCTAGGAGCAAAGGAGAAGACAAAGTAGAGTTGCCTGGCTGGGGACCAGAGGACTGGGTCAAACCTGGTAGGTGTCTGGCAGAAGTCTGTGGACTGGAAGGTCACGTCTGTGAAGGTCCGGATTGCGTAAAGACCTTGGAGAAACAACACAAGCAGTTGACGATTTTGTTTGGGAACATTGCGATGAAGGCGAAGACAAAAACGGAACTAATTGCGGATTGCGATGGAGGAACCGAGGTGAATCTATTGACTGCACTAGGATTCTACAGCATGTTTGGTTCTTTAGAGTCACTATTGAATCTAGAACAAAAGCATGAGATGGTCACGACCATCAGTGTAGAAGTGGTCCCAGGAGTTTTGCAGACTGAGCAAAAACACATAGGAAGGTGGAGGGAAGCAATCGAAGCGGAAATGAACATCCGACACAGTGAGACATATCGCAGACCGTCGGGAGCGCGATATTTGGTGGGATCGACATTAGCTCCAATGTGTAAGAGCAGATACCCAGTGCATTTCGTAGCTGTGGATGTGAAAAGTACGAGAACGATCGTGGATCAAGCCTTCTCGGTGCCAAAATGCGTAAGACTAGCGAGAATGTCAGAAAAGTCTTACAAGTTACTGTGTAAAATATTCTCAGCGGTTCCGGAGAGAACTAAAGAAGAGTTAGAGGCGATACTGGGAAGGAAGTTCATGGGATACGCCAGTGGCAACTTCAGTGACTTTGAGAGACAGAAGCAGAAAGGATCAATCGTCACGGATTGCAATGCAGTAGATAAAAATGATGAAGTCCAACGAGTGATGATGGAAGTGGAACCACTACTGGAAGCTTCAGGAAAGCGTAATTGGAGGAGCATCATGTCAACACATGATGAGTTTCCCTGCCATAGCTTGTTGCAAACATGGTGGTACCCCGGGCGTAGTAATCTAGTGTTGATCTGGGACTGTGGAGAGCTGCTCTCCATGGGTTTACCAGACTCATCACGGCCCATAACGATAGTGATAGTGGGAGTTATGATAGCGATACGATGGCTGGAAGCTCATGTGAAGGAGAACAATAGACAGGGGGCGTCAAAGAGGGAACAATTGCAGAAATTGGATTGTCTAAAAAATTTAGATCTTTTTGAGACAATGTGCAAAATCTTGAACATTCCGATGGAAGTGAAAAAGATTTGGGCCAGGAGACGTCTGATGCCATGATTTAGAGCCAACATGACTGCATGGTTGTACGAACATGCTAAGAAGCATATGTCGAAGCACAGCAGAGTGTACAGTGCGTATCAGCTGGACATTGGAGCAGGAGCTTTCAAGCGAGCTTTTGTAACTCATCGGAAGGCGGTGACCACCGCAGTGAAGACAACTTCCAGGATGAGTGATTGTAATGGAAGGGAGAAAGAAGAGATGTTGAAGGAAGATTTGGAGAGAAACGTGACGTTGTGCCTCCACAACAGCTTCTGTCAGAACAGAGAATCTAACGTTGACCCCCTACCTTGTTGTAAACAAAGGGTAGAAGAGCAGAAGTGTTGGAGGACTGCTTCCAACAGCGTCAGGATAGCTACCGATGTTTTGCAAGACACAGAAACTGAAAGTGCAGAGTCAATGTCGCAGGAGGAGGAGATGGAACACTGACAGAATGGCCGAAAAACAAGATGCAAAAAGAAACGAAATTAGAAGAATTTAGAAGTTTTAGAACTTCTAAACGACGAAAAAAGAAAAAACAAAGAAGTGTTGAAAGAGAAGAAGTTAAATTTCAGAATTGTTTTGTATCTGACAGAAAAACTCAAATGAGATACAAAGCAACCAAGTTGTAATTAAAACTGAAAGAAAACATTTAGTTGAGTTTTGAACATTAAAAAAATTTGTTGCATTTATAAATTTGCATTTTGATTTTAGTTAGTGGCTTTAGAGACACTTACTATTTATTTAGAAAGGCTTGATGGAAGAGTATATTTAAATATTCCAGCCTGCATGACTGTTGTTAATCAACTAGGACGACTGATCCTTTTGTGGTGACAAGAAAGACTTGAATAATCTCTTGAAGAGGGAGATTGTTTTATTGTTATTTCTAACCACAGAGTTCCTTAATTTTAATATTCAGGATCAATAACAACTAAAATTTCCGAAGGGAAGGAACATAGTAGGATAATTTTAGCTTGTTGGTTGGCAGGACTGTCCTGCAAACTAAAACCTTTTAAAAACCTAGGAGAAAAAATTTTTAATCAGGGCATTGACATTGAAAGTCAGAAAAAATGTTTTATCTTAGGTCATATCCTCGAAAAAGCAGATTGGTGAAAGAATTTGGAAGGCTATAGTAGTGTAGTATGATGCCATTTATTTTCTGCAGTGAGTCGATATGATGGGGATAAAAGTGATTTCGTGCATTTTGTAAATTCTGTTCGATGGCACTGTACCAATTTTACGACGACTACGAGATTCAATGGGGAGTTTGACCGGGCTGTCCGGGGAGTGTGTGACATTCGGCCAGAATTGACAAAAAAGGCCAGTTCGAGTTATTAGCCGCTGACCTTGAGAGTTGGCAGTTTTAACAGATTAGCGACGTTATGGGATCGATTACACAAACTGTGAATGTCAGAATTATCTGGTATTTTGAATTTTTAAAGATTCGAATGATGAGGTCAGATTTTCCGAGAAACGTCAAAAACGGCCATTTTGGAAGAAAAGCAAAATAAAACAGAACAACGACAGAAGTTGCGAATACAGCAACGACGATAGTTGCGAGAAAAACGACGACAAGAAATAAAAAAATACGACAGGGTATTAGTAGAGACCGCTCCGAGTTGCAACGATTGTGTGGCTACAATCGTTGCAAGGCCATTCACACTAACGGTGAAGGGTGGAAACCAGCCTTCCGGGGAGGAAATAAGGGTGTTATTTCCCCGGATTCAGGAATCCGGAGGGGTCTTGAGACTTGAACTCAAACTGTTTAAAGCTAAGTTTTAACTTCCTGGTTATTTCCTGAATTGAGTTTAATTAACGTCTGGATTCATTTTCTGACGATGAGAAGCAAGGAGTTAAGGGAAGGGGTTGATCCATCTTCGATTGAAATGATGATTTTTATCTACTGAACAAAAACAATAGTAATAGAATAAATAATAGTAGCCCTGTTTTTAGGAGTTACCTCGTGGTCTGGGGATACTGAGACCCAAAACTCGAAACACAGGATGGCACCAACTCTATTTCAAAGAGAAAACTTGAAGCTTTTACGAGCTTCTTGACAAAGATTGATGAATTGATAAAAATTGACACCTGAAATAGTGGTTATATGCAAAATACCACCAATTTCGAATGACAAGAGGAAACGAATTTGATGTCATAACAAGGGAAGCGTTTTTAATGACATATCAGAGAAACTGAGAGAGTGAAAAAAAACATGAAAATCTACTCTTTAGCAACAGGAGTTAACACAGAAAAAGATCAAGTTTTAAGCAATTTATGGGTTCACAGAGTTTGCCGAATAACTTGCTCTATCAGTTGACTTAGCACAATATTATAAATTAAACGTTTTTTTTATGGGAGACTATTACATCAACGATTGAATTAACGAAGAAAAAAAGCTTCGGATACATTTTTAACGCTCTATAACCTAGAAATTGTCAAAAAACAAACACAAACGCATTCAAAGACGCTGATTGACCATATTATCACAGATTCAAATTCAACCGAAATGAAAATAAATTTCACACCCAAATTTAAACCAACACTTTAGCTACAATTTTGATGTTTGGATAAAAATCAATTGGTTAAACTTTGCCGTTTACGCGCACAACCTACGATAGATCAAAATATCTAAAAAGAAAAGAGGTAAAAACGGCCCTAAAAAGCTGAGTTTGGGAGTTTTCTACAGGCAAAACAACACACAAAGATATTTAATTACTTTCAATTTCATTGTAAAAAACTGGCTAAAAAATGCGAACCACCTACAACAATCTACAGCCGTAATGACAATCAAACATCAACCTCAAGGACGATAGTTTCATATCGGATTTATTTAATCCCAAATTGAATGAGCGACAGAATAGGAATAAAAAATGACACTAGAAACTCGAAAGAATCAATAAATAAAATCATACTTCTGAATGTTTATTCGGTAAAGCAATAACAATCAACTTCAAAAAGGAAAATTCAAAAAAATACAAGTTTTCCGGACTCGGATGTTTTGTGAAAAAAAAAGATATTGCCAACGCTGTTAAGTCAACAGAAGGACTTAAACAGAAGGCAGACAAATTTCTTTTCTGGTTTGTGAAGGATTTTGATTGTGAAAAAGAACTAATACATCTAAATGCAAATTAATCACCCGGACATTCTGATCTTCCAGCTAGGCTCTGAAAGATGGATGCAATGAAATATACCCACACCTCAATTCTTAAAAGTGAATACATGAAAAAAGAATGTACCGCAGTATAACAAGAAAAACTACCGAGAAATAGAAGAAAAGTTTAAACCAATCAGCATAACAGGCGCATTGTCGAAAATTTTTGAGAAATTACAAAACAAACAAATCAGTGAATATTTTCTATCAAACAACCTACTTTAAAACACACAATTTCGTTCAAGAACCTCAAACTTATTGTTGGATGTAATTCTCTATTGCATTGATTTCTTACGCAAATCATGGGATAAAACATATGCGTAGCTTAAATTGATTCAGAGCTTGATAAGGAAGAGAAATCAAAAAAACTGAAGAAAACAATACTGAATCTCATTGGATCTCGTCCCACTAATTGTACCGCAAACTTGATTTTTGGGACCGCAACACATTCATCCTAACACATAAATGTCTGAAGCGAACATTTTGCCGAAAATAGCAAAACGATACTACAGCTATTAAAAAATTCGGTCAAAGATGGTATCTAGTATAATTCACAAAACATTTTCTAAACTCAACACATACAGAACTGAGATGATAAAGTTGAGCAATAACATCAAGGCAGAAGCCGCATAGAGAGTTCAGTATAGTGTTAGATGACAACAAAATAGGAGTGCAAGCTCCAAAAAAAAGTATTTGGGGGTAATCCTAAATAAAACTCTCGCCTTCCAGGGAGACGTTAAAAACGTAATAAGAAAAGTGGATTGCGCTATTATATCATTACAATCGATAAAAAAACCACTGATATCAAAAACTGATTATTTTAATGAACGCTTTAGTCAGTAACAACCTCATCTGCACTACCGAGCAAAACTACTGAGAAAATTAACAACGAATTTAACATTAACGCTTGAAAAACATTGTACCACCAAGACCTGCTGTGACAGAAGGAAACCGATTTTTTTCCATCCAATATTAAGCTGGAATAAATGGTACTGTCGGTTTTCTTGTTCCTTGATTGAGAAAAAGTCTGTTATCTATGGAAAATCAAACATAAATTACTACCAGCATAAACAAAAATCAAGTAAGAGAGCAACACAATCGACGAGAACAGATAAAGTGGTAAGGGCTAACCAACCGAAAAAAAGATAACCTTCCAACAAGCCGAAAAAAAATATTATGCAACTTAACATCAGAGAACCATTTGTTGGGGGTAATTGTTACGTAATTTTTATGTAATTTACGTAAGCCAGAATTAGTTTTAATTTCAACATATGGCAGTTTGTAAATATGGTGGTTGGTTGAATACTCACCAACAACAGAACTACGAAACTTCAGTTTCAAGCAAAAACCATTTCTAATTTGGAATCAAATTCAAATCGCAAATTCAAACATACTCAACAGTAGCTTAATTTATAAGATTATAAAATTCAATTTTAAGGAATCTTTTTATCTATTTTTAGTGAGGATCTGTTTTTAGTTAAGATCGCTTTTTGGTAACCTATGGAAACAATTTAATTTTATGTGAAAATAAAATTATAACCAGTATTATAACGTTTCGTAATTATACAAATAACCAAGAAAAATTGCGCGACTAACACTTGCTTAATAACAATGTTGCAATAAAAAAATTCAATTTTGTTGATTAAAAAATTATGAAAGTTTTTAAATGAAAAAAAAATCATTCTTCTCTGACACTCAAATAAGGCAAAGTGAGAACTGCAATATAATTACTTTGGATGCCATCAAGTTTGTGTACAATGTACATCATCATGAAATACTGACGGATGGTTGAAAACCTGATACGGATCAGCTTTTTTTTTGAATCCCCACAGGGAATAAAACAAGTTCAATATGACGCCACCACACTGTACTCCGTACGAAACGATTTTTTGGTGACCAGCCGGGGACAAACCGTCAAACCTAAATAATAGCTCAATTCCGAGGCATTTTGCACAGAAAAACAAAATTTTTGTCTTGAAGTTTTTGTCATGACACAGAAAATTACGCCTTACCTCGTAAAACACGCAAAAATAAAAAAAATCATTACATAGAAACTTATAACATATACGCATAGAAGCGTAACATAGCAAACAGTCGTGTTTTAATGTCACTGCGAAATCTAAAAACTAATTTATACTTTCGAAACAAAAAAATCCTAATTTTTGGCACCACTTTAGCTTTCGGAAAAACTGGAGAGCGAAACTTACTTAAGTTTAGCAGATTATATATCTTTTATCTATTATGTATTTAAATGCGGGATGCTTAAGGTTTTCCAAATTTGTTTTGCTTTTTTAACGGTAAAAGTTTGGCAAGTTTGGCACGTAAAAGTTTGGCAGTTTGACTTTTTTTCAATTTTTTTCCTTTTTTGATTTCAGTGCTTTTTTTGCCCAATTTATAATAAGCAACCCAGTAGTCAAAATACCCGCACGATTGCGCCTTTTGCTCAAACCTTTGTACTTTTCCAGATTTTACGCTTTATATGATTCCTTTTTTAATTTTTCAGAATTTTTTTTTTTAATTGAAAAAAAAAATTAATATTTCAAACATGTTGTTGGATTCTTTAAGAGTACTTTCAGGAGCTTTAAGTTGTAAGCTTTGCGTCTAAAATCGACTGCTCAAATGCTCTTATTTTCCTAGATGTGACGTTTGTTGGGGAATTTTTCTTTAAAAGGAATTACATATAAAAATCTCCTTAACTTGAAGTTCGCATTTCTAAGATGGGTTTCTCCAAAGTTATTGCCAAGAGTTGCGGACTTTATCTCCAAATATGGCTGCTCAATTCTTTTTAGTTTTTAAACATGTCGGTTTATGCGATTTTTTCAGAAGTGTTTGAGAAGATTGAAAGTTGAAAACTTTTTCAAAGCCAAAAGTCCTAACCTGTATTTGGGGGCTGTCAAAGTACTCTCAGAGGTTGCGAATCTCACCTCAAAGTTCAACTGCTCACTTCTTATCCTTGTAGTTTACGAAGGATCACAATATTTGAAATTTCCAACGCTGTAGTTCGGTACTCTGAGATTACTCTGAAGAGCAGCGAACCTTGCATCCAAATGCTACTGTTCACTTCGTTTTAATTTCCCAGATTAGACATTTTTAATTTAAGTTCAAAATTTATCAAATACCTTCAAAAAAAATTTCAAAAAATTCTGATTTTTACGAAAATTGAATACAAGAACGCCTAACACAATTTGAAATAACTAACTCTTGAATTGGGTGCTATCAGAGTACACCCATAGGATGCGGATCTTATTTCATTTATAAACGTTTTTATGAGTAGTAAAAAAGCAACGGAGGTGCATTACACGCTTGTTTGAATTGAACTTATAAAATTACTTTTTGACAATGCAATATCGAGGTAATCCATCGCCACTGTTAGCTGCATAGGTGCGGCAAACATCCGGGCACGAAAAATTATACAAAAGAACGCTAAAAACTTGCTTGCAACCCCTTACACGTGAACTGAGATCCAAAGTGATGTTTATTCTTACATGTAGTGTACGTAACTCCACCTATGTCAGCCATACAGTGCAACATTTAACCAAGAGGATTGACGAACACCGCAATGAGGACTCCCCAGTAGGACAGCAGTTACTAGAATGCAGGAACGAGGAAGGCGGTACCGCTGAGCTGAAGTCATAGATTATAGAAAAAACTTGCAACACTCATAAGCTACTCACACTAAAGCTGTGCAAGTTTTGAGGGAAAGGCAGAAAACCAACACGTGCAATGAATTAAGAAGCAGGGAACTAACGCTGAAAATGGAGTTCAAAAGTTCATGTATTACGTGGCTAAAAATCGTAAAACGTACATGTTAGAACTGAAAAAAGTCCCAAAACCAAAAATTTATAACAATTAAGGAATAACAACCAATAAAAACAATGGAGCATTTTCGAGACGTGTTTGTCCTTTTTTTCAGATCTTTCCAGGTCTTTGATTAATCTGTAAATCTTGTAGAAAAAATTTGGTCCTGACGCAAGAACCTGATGCAAAACCGTTTGAGTGAACATTTAAAAATTCGGTTAAGGAACATAAACCTTTTTTTTTGCATCCATAAAAGCATAAATTTGTAAGCTAGCATCATCTGTAGTCAATAGGGCATTTAATGAGTTTTATTGAGAAAAAAATCATGAAAACATATACAAGTGAAAGATGCTTCGTTCTTACACACTTGCAAAATATGAATCGATATGTCAAAAATGAAAAGTCGTTTTGAAAAACATGTGACTGAAGGCGATTGTCAGCGTCAAATTACTTTTAAAACTAAAACTTAGAAGGTAGCAATTCAGCCGACAAAATTTGGTAGAAATGTGTTTAGTCAAAAATTTTGATGAAACGCTTTTTACGCTTTGAAGCAAAACTAATAGAATTTGGTCATCAAAGATAGAAAGCCCCATAAATCTAGTTGACAGCTATTACCGCAAAAAATGGATTGATGGTCGGCCAACTTATAGTTAAAGCCAATTTCTGGAATTTTGATAACTTTGAACAATTTAGTTGATCAAAAGATACAGCTCATAATATTTTTTTACGTGTCGAAATCAGGAAGGGGCTAAAAAGCGCCGCGAAAAGATCAGTTTTAGGTAAAACAACTTCGTTCGAATTCGTTGATCGAAATTTTTTTTTCAAATTTTTTCGTAATTTTTTTATCCCTTCTTGCATGCCCTCACTGACCCAAAAACAAAAAGGAAGAGCCTTGCGTTGAACCAACAAAAAGCCGAATGACGAGCCTTGCGTTCAACCAAAAAAAAAGAAAATGAGCCTTCCATTACGTAATGTTCATAGAGCTTCAATTGTTATCAAGCTTACATTACAGATCGTGAAGGCTGAGAAAAAAAAGAGAACAAAATATCTGGCTTCTTCAACAAAACCGAGAAATCGGAAGGGTCTATCGCTGGAATAAAGAACGAGGTTTTCAAAAAAAATTGGCTTTTTAGATATGTCTTTTTTTCAATTTAACCAACACCGAATTTCATTTTCATGAACAGGGGAGCTAGGAGTTAGAAAAATATCGATCCTCCTTCGTGGATGGGGAAAATTTTCTCTTCTGTGAGACCAAAAGAAAATTTATAAAAGATTTAAAACCATGATTTTAGGAGTGATTGCGTGGCACACGGATAATAAAACACAGACGTAAGCTCAATGAACTTGCAATAAACAAGTTTACATGTTTAGTTTGCCCGATGGTCTTTATAATTTAACACACAAAAGACTCCAGCAATTGGTATAGGTAGAAGCGGTTTGAAAAAATACGTCGTAGAACTCACCTCAAAGTTCAACTGCTCACTTCTTATCCTTGTAGTTTACGAAGGATCACAATATTTGAAATTTCCAACGCTGTAGTTCGGTACTCTGAGATTACTCTGAAGAGCAGCGAACCTTGCATCCAAATGCTACTGTTCACTTCGTTTTAATTTCCCAGATTAGACATTTTTAATTTAAGTTCAAAATTTATCAAATACCTTCAAAAAAAATTTCAAAAAATTCTGATTTTTACGAAAATTGAATACAAGAACGCCTAACACAATTTGAAATAACTAACTCTTGAATTGGGTGCTATCAGAGTACACCCATAGGATGCGGATCTTATTTCATTTATAAACGTTTTTATGAGTAGTAAAAAAGCAACGGAGGTGCATTACACGCTTGTTTGAATTGAACTTATAAAATTACTTTTTGACAATGCAATATCGAGGTAATCCATCGCCACTGTTAGCTGCAAAGGTGCGGCAAACATCCGGGCACGAAAAATTATACAAAAGAACGCTAAAAACTTGCTTGCAACCCCTTACACGTGAACTGAGATCCAAAGTGATGTTTATTCTTACATGTAGTGTACGTAACTCCACCTATGTCAGCCATACAGTGCAACATTTAACCAAGAGGATTGACGAACACCGCAATGAGGACTCCCCAGTAGGACAGCAGTTACTAGAATGCAGGAACGAGGAAGGCGGTACCGCTGAGCTGAAGTCATAGATTATAGAAAAAACTTGCAACACTCATAAGCTACTCACACTAAAGCTGTGCAAGTTTTGAGGGAAAGGCAGAAAACCAACACGTGCAATGAATTAAGAAGCAGGGAACTAACGCTGAAAATGGAGTTCAAAAGTTCATGTATTACGTGGCTAAAAATCGTAAAACGTACATGTTAGAACTGAAAAAAGTCCCAAAACCAAAAATTTATAACAATTAAGGAATAACAACCAATAAAAACAATGGAGCATTTTCGAGACGTGTTTGTCCTTTTTTTCAGATCTTTCCAGGTCTTTGATTAATCTGTAAATCTTGTAGAAAAAATTTGGTCCTGACGCAAGAACCTGATGCAAAACCGTTTGAGTGAACATTTAAAAATTCGGTTAAGGAACATAAACCTTTTTTTTTGCATCCATAAAAGCATAAATTTGTAAGCTAGCATCATCTGTAGTCAATAGGGCATTTAATGAGTTTTATTGAGAAAAAAATCATGAAAACATATACAAGTGAAAGATGCTTCGTTCTTACACACTTGCAAAATATGAATCGATATGTCAAAAATGAAAAGTCGTTTTGAAAAACATGTGACTGAAGGCGATTGTCAGCGTCAAATTACTTTTAAAACTAAAACTTAGAAGGTAGCAATTCAGCCGACAAAATTTGGTAGAAATGTGTTTAGTCAAAAATTTTGATGAAACGCTTTTTACGCTTTGAAGCAAAACTAATAGAATTTGGTCATCAAAGATAGAAAGCCCCATAAATCTAGTTGACAGCTATTACCGCAAAAAATGGATTGATGGTCGGCCAACTTATAGTTAAAGCCAATTTCTGGAATTTTGATAACTTTGAACAATTTAGTTGATCAAAAGATACAGCTCATAATATTTTTTTACGTGTCGAAATCAGGAAGGGGCTAAAAAGCGCCGCGAAAAGATCAGTTTTAGGTAAAACAACTTCGTTCGAATTCGTTGATCGAAATTTTTTTTTCAAATTTTTTCGTAATTTTTTTATCCCTTCTTGCATGCCCTCACTGACCCAAAAACAAAAAGGAAGAGCCTTGCGTTGAACCAACAAAAAGCCGAATGACGAGCCTTGCGTTCAACCAAAAAAAAAGAAAATGAGCCTTCCATAACGTAATGTTCATAGAGCTTCAATTGTTATCAAGCTTACATTACAGATCGTGAAGGCTGAGAAAAAAAAGAGAACAAAATATCTGGCTTCTTCAACAAAACCGAGAAATCGGAAGGGTCTATCGCTGGAATAAAGAACGAGGTTTTCAAAAAAAATTGGCTTTTTAGATATGTCTTTTTTTCAATTTAACCAACACCGAATTTCATTTTCATGAACAGGGGAGCTAGGAGTTAGAAAAATATCGATCCTCCTTCGTGGATGGGGAAAATTTTCTCTTCTGTGAGACCAAAAGAAAATTTATAAAAGATTTAAAACCATGATTTTAGGAGTGATTGCGTGGCACACGGATAATAAAACACAGACGTAAGCTCAATGAACTTGCAATAAACAAGTTTACATGTTTAGTTTGCCCGATGGTCTTTATAAATTAACACACAAAAGACTCCAGCAATTGGTATAGGTAGAAGCGGTTTGAAAAAATACGTCGTAGAACTCAACCCTGACGCTAGTCACTCATTAGGTTTACTTTTTTTTCAGTCTATTTCTTCAGGCAGATTTAAGTTTTCTACAATTGGAAAATATGACAAAGATAAAAACTTAAAACTGTTTGTTTCATGAAAAGTCAAGAATGAAAAATCGTTTTGAAAAACATGTGGATGAAGACGATTGCCAGCGTCAAATTACTTTTAAAACAAAAACTTACAAGCTAGCAATTAAGCCGACGAATTTTGGTAGAAATGTGTTTAACCAAAAAGTTTTGATGAGACGCTTTTTACGCTTTGAACCAAAACTAATAGAATTTGATCATCAAAGGAGAAAATAGGAAATTACGAAGATAGAAAGCCCCAGTAAACAAGCTGTTGATCATCAAACGAGGAAATAGGAAATTAAGAAGATAGAAAGTCCCATAAAACTTGCTGACACATATTACAGCGATTAAAAAAAGATTATGTTGGTTGGTCAATTTATAGTTGAAGCCAATCGTTAGCAAAATGATTACTTTGAAAAATTTGTTTCTTAATAATTTTTTTTGTGGAAATTAGAAAAAGGCTAAATTCTGACGTCGAAAAAGCCAGTTTTAGGTGAAACAATTTCGTTAGGATTCGTTGACTGAAATTTTTTTTTCTTTTTTTTTAAATCCCTTTTTGCCTGCATGCTTTTGCTGACCCAAAAAGATAGCTTGGTTTGGTATTGCGTTAAATGCCGAGGTATGAAAGACGCAGATTACAGAAGAATAGCCAAAATGGTCTGATACAAAAAAATGCCAAAAATTCTGTTTCATTTATGTTTTTAACGTATTAGAAAAGTATATTGCCACTATTGTGGCATTGGTTAATCAACCAAGTTTCAAATAGGTTCGAATGGAAAAGGCAATTACAACGCTGATAAAATATCTGTTGATGTAGATAGATGAAGCTGTTTAATGAGCCATTCGACCAGCATGCGTTCTGACTTTAATCGAAAAAGAGAGAAGCTTAGGATACGTGGAAAAAATTAAGAAAATTATTTGTAACAAAAGCTTAAAAAAATAGAAAGAAAAAATAAAACGAATTTTTTTAGTATATCAAATTGACTTGAATGACACGTAACCACTAGTTATTTTTGCGTCAACTAAAAACCGCGAAAAACGAAACTACGATTGGCACTCATTAGAACACGACAAACAGCGTGAAACACAGTGATGAAGAGCCTTGCGTTCAATCAAAAAAAAAGCCTAGCGACGAGCCTTGCGTTCAACCGAAAAAAAAATAGAAAATGAAGCCATCCGAAACGTAATGATCGTAGAGCTACAATTGTTTTCGAGCTTATTTTACAGATCGTGAACGCTGTGAAAAAGAGAGCAACATATCTGGCGGTGCAGAGGACACTTCTTCAACAAAAACTGAAAAACTGGAAGGGTCTAGCGTTGAACTAATGAACACCACCCTTTTTAAAAAAAAATGGTTCTCTAGATGTGTCCTGGATTTAATTTAACCAACACTGAATTTCATTCTCATAAACAGAGGAGCTAAGAGTTAGGAAACTAGCGATCCTCTTCCAAGGAATGGGGAAAATTTTATCTTCTCTAAAAAGAAGAATAGATTTATAAAAAATTTATAGCTATGAATTTAGGAGTGACTGCGTAGCAGGCAGATAAAAAGACACAGACATAAGCTCAATGAAGTTGCATTAACTTAGTTTACATGTTTAGTTTGGCCAATGGTCTATAAAACTTAACACATTCTTTGAATCGATACGACAAAAGATTCCATGAATTGGCATAGGTAGAAATGGTTTGTAAAAATACGTAGAACTCAACGCTGGCACTAGCCAATCATTAAGTTTATTTTAATTTGCAGTTTAATTCTTCAGGCGAAACTTAGTTTTTTTTTGAGTTTTAGTCGTTGTGTACCGGCGAATATATTAATTGAATTTTCATGGCACTCCTGGTTGTTATTCGTAACACTAAGGTCAGTTTTTGTTCCAAAAATTGCCTCCGCGCTGAGTGAATCGTCTCACTAAGGCATTTAACTGGCAGCCGAAAGGGTAGTCTGACTAGCCTTCCAGGGTCCTCAATTTAGTTCTGTGATCTAGAAGGTGGGGGATAGGATGCACCGTCATTGATTGAGCGGTAAAGGCCAAAACAACTAAGGATACTTGAAAACCAAACACCAAACCTATCATGGTATATAAAAAGGAAAGTTTTTTTAAAAAATATGATATAATCAAGATGGTTTCTTTTGTTCTAATGGTCACATATGTACCTGTACTTTAGGGTTAATAATTCAAGTTAATCGACTTTTGTGTGAGGCTAAGAAATTTTGTATCATTTTGGGACAGAAAACACGAAATCAGAAAGGGGGAGGACTGAAGTGGCCTCTGAATGAGTTGTTAATTTTTTAGTTTAGCACCATCCTTTGTATAATTATTGATTCCTGAACTGTATAACTTTTAAATTCCAGTATTTTATTACTGGTATTAATTTTTCAATGCGTCCTTTGACAAAACTAACAACTTACAGACAAAAAATTAAGTTTATGATATTTTGACCCACCTAGAAAACGCAAACTTTGAGATAAATCTTTTTATCATACTGTTGAGAATAAGTAATCTATTGAATTAAATCATAATTGAACTAAACTAAGTGGAAAAAAACAGTCCGAACAAGTCTCTATACCGTTTGATGAAACTAAATGTAGTGATATAATTTTCAAAATTTTTGAGTTTTCATAAAATAATTTGTTGATCTAGTTACGCTCATTGAAGAAAAGATAAAAACATAAAGAATAAATCAAACGAACGTAGACACGAATTTTCAAAAAACTACAAAAAAACTGCACCATGAAGGACTGCTTTTTCGCTAATCCAAAACGGTCCTTGTTTCGATATTCCAGAGTGATCCCACTTTTGCCTATCTCGAAGAGCACCAATCCGGAAGGGTGATAATTTTGCCAACTTGAAACACTTCCTGTTTCGCTAATCCAGAGGTGTCGTCGGTAATTCACCATCATGTACTATTCCCAGTTACACCAATCCGGAAGGGTCCCATATTTGCCAATCTTGAGGGGTCCCTATTTCAACAATCTGAAAGGTTCTCGAAGACACCATCCGGAAGAGTAACTCCTGCGCCAATCCGGAAGGGTATCGAAGTTGACAAAACGGAGGCAATGTCCCTATTTCGTATGTCCGGAATGGTCTCAAATCAGGCCAAAAATCGTCAAACTGGAGGAGTAGGAACTTAAACCCTCCAGCCTACCTTAACGCAAACTTCGATCCGGAACGGGCAAAAATAGACCCTTCAAAATACATAAACGCGAGTGCTGATCCAAAAGCGTGGAAAAATTGACCCTTCACCATTCGAAAAGCAGAAAATCTATCGGAGAGTTGCAATGAGAACACTTAAAAACAATTTATAAAGAACAGTTTAAGAAAGTCAGAACTCAAACCGGATCAATTTCAACAAGATCTAGTAACTGCTTTGTGAATTGATCTTAAAAAAAAACACTAAATGTAATAACATCAGATCAAAACAAATTTGAACCCGAAGATTTGCTACTCTTAGTCAAATCATCATAGGACTCCTAAAGTTTTTGGATAGTCATTGGAAACCATTTATTTGGCGTAGGAATGGTTGCCCTGGTGGTTTCGGTAGGACTGGATTGGGAAATCTGGTGGCGGTTAAGTACCCAACGGATGCAATAGACACTCGCTTGAGATGAAGAACAACTAACTTAAGCTTTGTCTGTTTAGTGGGGCATGGAAAATCGACCCTTCGCCGTTCGAGAAGCAAAAATTCTAATGGAGAGTTGCAGTGAGAACACTTAAGAACAATTTATAAAGACCTATTTAAAGAAGTTAGAACATAAACTAGATCAATTTCAACAAGATCTAGTAACTGCTTTTTGAACTGATCTTGAAAAAAACTTTAAAGGTACTAACATCAGATCAAACCAAATTTAAACCCGAAGAATTGCTATTCTTTGTCAAAACATCAAACAACTCTTTAATTTTTTGGATAATAATTGAAAACCATTTATTTGGCGGAGGAATGGTTGCCATGGTGGTTGTATTAGGACTGGATCGGGCAATCCGGTGGCAGATAAGTACTCGGCGGATGCAATAGACACTTGTTTGAGGTAAACAACAAATAACTTAAGCTTTGCCTGTTTAGTGGGGCATTATAAAAGAAAAATGTGTATTTAGAAATGCGTTTGAGGTTCAAATCGCAACAGTACTACGATTTCGCAACTGTACTACGAGGTTCAAATCGCAACTGTGTCGCAAAACTCAACTAAATTTTTTTTCTCTCAAACTTGATAGCACATGTTTTATATTTCAAAAAACCAATTGAAATCATCTTGTTGTGCATTTTTTCAACAATCAACTGCTTGCTGCTGTACATAGGTTGAAACCCCGTTTTATTGATCAAAGTATAGTCAGTTTTTTGGTCACCTCTAAAAAAACCGTTTTGTGTTAGTATTATCCTAAATTTGCATGGAACAAATGTTTAGTTGCCTGAGAAAGTGACCGAAAAACAGTAATCAGTTAGAATGAGTCTAGACAATTCAAGAACATATTAATTGATTGATAGCTCTTGGTCAGAATATCATTGAAGGAAAATAGAAACCACAGCAAATTGAAGTCCACTCAATGTGGAAGAGCCTTAAAAACGGGCAACCGATGAAGGTACGACGACACGGTTGATGAGGGAGTCGACTCAAGCGGAATAAGGACATGACTTTGCAGTTTCAACTGAATCATAGGATCGAGAAAAGATGTCGGAGCTGCCCAACATCTCAATTGAAAAGCTTGCGTTTGAGAGTTCAACCAGGGACTCTGCTGTGAGTCGAAGAGCACCACACAATTGGTGTCACTTCTTTTTTTCTATGAGGCTAAGAAACACTCTGGAATCATCTTCCCGTTCACAATGGGATCTGGGGTCGATGATGAAACAGGCCAGCTAGCAGAAGCCAATAATGTAAAGGAAGATGATGGAGACTGCGGATCAAAATTAAGCCTCGACATTTCAACTCACGGAGAGTAATTATCTGTTGCAACATGAAATGGCACCTCAGAGTGTTTCGGAACGGCCAAGACGAGCAGTACAGCTTCAAATGACATGCAGGAAACCAGTGAGTTTTCAACAACGTTTGCGTCGGGCAACCACGCTGGTGTGAACACGATTTCACAACCATACTGGTTGTAAAAGGTGAGGGAGATTGATAGAGATGTGACAGGAGTCTCGATGAATACTGAGTTACCCATCACAACATGAATAACACCATCTCTCATACGGCTCTTGGCTGGCGATGGAATCACAGTGGACGAAGCCTTATCGATAGTTTTGGAAAAAAATGGTGAAGAGCAGCAGCTTTCTATCAAGATGAGTGAAATTGAAAGAGCAGTCCTTGGAGAACGCGAGATTTTAAGAGAATAAATGTTTCGGGTCGAACAAGAAACCAGTCGAAATGAGAAGAGAAACAAATGATTGAGGAGAGGAAAGATGAGTGTCGGGCTAAGAAAATATCGAAGTTGACTCGTGAAATTGATCGAAGACAATAACGCTTGAGTGTCGACATGAAGATTCTTAAAAATTGAAAAAAAAAGCAGACACTCGGGGCTCTCGACAGTTTGCTTAATACCAAAAAAGAGACAGACTCAGACCCTGGTGAACAATTTTGATGACCTAGATGTGGCAGAACAAGCTCAAGGGGTCGCATAAAGAACGAGAGAGAACTTCAACCAACAGTCTTCAAAAACTACAAAAAAACTGCACCATGAAGGACTGCTTTTTTGCTAATCCAAAACGATTCTTGTTTCAATATTCCAGAAGGGTGATAATCCGGAAGGGTAATAATTTTGGCAACTTGAAACACTTCCTGTTTCGCTAATCCAGAGGTGTCGGTAATTCACCAATCTGTACTATTCCCAGTTACACCAATCCGGAAGGGTCCCATATTTGCCAATCTTAGGGGTCCCTGTTTCAACAATCTGAAAGGTTCTCGAAGACACCATCCGGAAGAGTAACTCATGCGCCCATCCGGAAGAGTAACTCCTGCGCCCATCCGGAAGGGTCTCGAAGTTGCCAAAACGGAGGCAATGTCCCTATTTCGTATGTCCGGAATGGTCTCAAATCAGGCCCCAAACCCTCAAACTGGAGGAGTAGGAACTTAAACACTAAATGTAATAACATCAGATCAAAACACATTTGAACCCGAAGATTCGCTACTCTTAGTCAAATCATCATAGGACTCTTTAAGTTTTAGGATAGTCATTGGAAACCATTTATTTGGCTGAGGAATGGTTGCCCTGGTGGTTTCGGTAGGACTGGATTGGGAAATCTGGAGGCGGATAAGTACTCGGCGGATGCAATAGACACTCGCGTGAGATAAAGAACAACTAATTTAAGCTTTGTCTGTTTAGTGGGGCATGGAAAATCGACCCTTCGCCGTTCGAGAAGCAAAAACTCTAATGGAGAGTTGCAGTGAGAACACTTAAAAACAGAGTTTCTTAGTTTTAATATTCAGGACAATAACAAGCAAGATTTCCGATGGGAAGAAGCATAGTAGGATAATTTTAGCTTGTTGGCTGGCAGGACTGTCCTGCAAACCAACACCTTTTAAGAATCTAGGAGAAAAAGTTCGCTAATAACTTTTTCTCCTAGATTCTTAAAAGGTGTTGGTTTGCAGGACAGTCCTGCCAACCAACAAACTAAAATTATCGAAGTTGACTCGTGAAGTTGATCGAAGACAATAACGCTTGAGTGTCTACATGAAGATTCTTAAAAATTGAAAGAAAAAAAAGCAGACACTCGGGGCTCTCGACAGTATGCTGAATACCAAAAAAGAGACAGACTCAGACCCTAATGAACAATTTTGATGAGCTAGATGTGGCAGAACAAGCTCAAGGGGTGTACATAAAGCACGAGAGAGAACTTCAACGAACAGTCGGGCAAAGGAAGGACATGAAGATCCGCATAAAGCAAGGGTGGCTCAACTTTTGTTGTGCGTCGGACTGTTTTCGGTCAAAAAGATTTCTTTTTCAAAATCAGTCGAAAAGTTTACCTTTTTGAATTAACGAATTTTTTTTTTTTGAAGTAACCTACACAATTAATTTATTTTTCATCGGCCAAACACGTCTAAATTGTTAAAATCGGTCAAATCGTCTCAATTGTTAATTTTCTCCGGTCGAGTTTTTTTTTGGTTATCAGATCCATTTGATCTAATGACTTTCATTAAAGTTTGAAAAAGTGGAGCTAAATAGTGTGCTGAACTGCTCAGTAGTTTTGCTTTTAAATACAACGGGCCAAACTATTCAATTTTGAAAAGGATTAAAAAAGATTGGGTATGTGCCATACGAGCAAACCTATGGTTAAGTAATTAAACTATATTAATCCAAAATTGTAAGAAAAAAACTAATTGATGCTGCTGTTTTCAACTTGGAGAGATTGATCAACGGCGATGCTTTCCTTTGAAATTTTGAATTCGAATATACAGTTTTAGTCTATTCGTTCTACTCAGCATTGACAAGACAAAAAATTATGAATGCAAAGAAACCTATTAGACGGATTCTTTCAACTATTGGTGGTTTCTGGGATCTTCAGTAGCCTCTAATTGTGTTTGTTGATCAGGGATTCGCCAAAAATTATCATTGAATACAAAAACTTCACTTTTTCATCGACAATTAGTTTCAAAGTTAAAAAATGAGATGAAAGTTGTCGAGAAACAAAAAATGACAGGAAAGCCAAGGCATTTCGAACAGTCTTCAGATTGTTTGCAGCAGCTTCCGTGACGATTTTAGTAGCAAAAATATACTAAAGGTGAAGCAAACAAATCTCTGACGAATAAGCCCTGTCTTTATCACAATTTTGCTCAACTTTGATGAAGTTAAGGTATCTCATAGCACTTCAAACTGTAAGTTTAGAGACATCACTTTTGTGGTTATTTTGCTTCACCATTGTTCATTTCAATGGTCATTTTTCAAAACATGTTGATGACCTGGGTGACAAAACGGAAAGAAATGTTACCATGAAAAAGAACAATAATAGTGTTTGACTTCTCAAATCTGGAAAACTTTCGAAATGCTCAAGGTTAGCGTCGTGCGCTTTCTTTCTCACAATGGACCGAATCAAAAGTGTGAATGAAGACCACTTTTTGTTGTTTTAAATTAATGCTCATTCAGATCCGATAAAGTCTTCTTTAAGGGGGCTTCGACGCTTTCTAGACTTTCTATCATTAGGTGCCAAACGTCAGGACTATAATCATTAGTATTGATTAAGTATTTTGAGCTAGAGATTCTAATATAAGGCTGTTTCCACAAAAAAATTAGTAATTGATCAGGTCTCCTCGATGGTGGGCGTTACTTAGATGACTAAAAATCTGGTGGTCAGATTAATAGACAGTAAAAAAAGAGAACGTATTTCTAGCTCTAGACAATAGTTTTAGGACCACAAATACCGTTAGTAGTTATACCTCTAATTTTTTGTCATTTTTTTTCGAAGTATAAAAAGTGTAGAAATGTTTGCCGTATCACAGAGAAAACTAAAAATATTGAAATTTAAAAAAGAAAAACTTTTAACAAACGCAATTAAATTTTTAACAAGTTAGAGAAAGTTGAAAAAAAAAGTTTTTTTTTCCATATCGCTATCTCTATCTCTATCTCTATCTTTCTCCTACTGCTCTCTCTATCTCTCTCTCTCTCTCTCTCTCTCTCTCTCTCTATTCTCTCTCTCACTATCTCGCATCATCCCTTCCTTTTACCTTTCTCTTTCACTTTTACCTTTTTGTCTCGTTCTCCTTCCTCTTTTTATCTATCTGTCTCTCCTCTCTCGCCCTCCTCTCTCTCGCGCCTTGTCTCCTCTAACTCTCCTTCTCTCTCTCTCTCTCTCTCTCTCTCTCTCTCTCTCTCTCTCTCTCTGTGCGAGTGTGTGGCTTGCTCGCTCTCACTCCCTCTCTCTTTTTTTATTCAGATTCAAAAATGATGCAGCTTGCTATTACTTCATGGATCCCAAACTGAGCAAACCGTCCTTAAATTTTCGAGAAAAAAAACAGGCAATGAAAGGAGAAATTTTAAAATTTCTAATTTAAGTTGAATTGAATCAACGACACTAACAAAACTGTTTAAAAAATTTTTGAAGTAAATTATTGCGTTTGAGTTTTTCGAACGCATATAAACACGCTAACTGATTTTTTATGCTCAAATTAAGTCGTTAAGTAAATTTGAAACCAAATTTTGAAACACATTTTACTGACAATTTTGCATGAAAGTTTTCGCTTTTCCAATACTGATTCAATTGCTCTGAATGACTGTTTCTTAGAGTGTGAGTGATTACAGTGCTGGTTGAAACTAACCTGACGAAACGAACAAAACTTGAAATCTCAAAATGGATTAAATTGAGACAAAAAACGAGTACAAAAATGATGCATAGAGTTTTGCTAAAAATAATATGGTGCAAATTTCAAACATTTCACTCAAATTTTCAAACATTTCACCCACCATATTAATTTTAGTAAAACTCCATGCATCATTTTTGTACTCGTTTTTTGTCTCAATTTAATCCGTTTTGAGATTTCAAGTTTTGTTCGTTGCGTCAGGTTAGTTTCAACCAGCACTGTAATCACTCACAATCTAAGAAACAGTCATTCAGAGAAATTGAATCAGTATTGGAAAAGCGAAAACTTTCATGCAAAATTGTCAGCAATATGTGTTTCAAAATTTGGTTTCAAATTTACTTAACGACTTAATTTGAGCATAAAAACTCAGTAAGCGTGTTTATATGCGTTAAAAAATTTGTCGGGCTATTTTGATATAATTTTCTCATCATTAAGATTGGTAGTTCAGCGTAAATTTTGATTAACTAAATCAATTGACTGAAAAAAAACAAATAATTTAGCTAAATGACCCGTTTTTTGGTAGAAGGTTTTGCTAGAATTTTCAAACTAAAAACTGAACCATTTGAATTCTGGTGAAATTTTTTATTAATTCATTTTTTGTCTAATCTCAACCCAAACCGAGAAGTAGTTTTAGTTTTTGAAAAGTCAAGTTTTCTTTGTTTTGTCCCGATAATATAAATCAGCAATGTACATAGTCAACATTTGTTTTTATAAATTGTTTTCTCTATGAAGATCGGTTTTTTTCAAATGTTTTGATAAATTTAATCACACAAAATAATGCAATTTTATTGTGGCATCTTTTTTGCAGATTAAACATTTTTCTAAAAAGACTGATAATTAACAGTATGATTTACAATGAGAAGAAAACTTGTTCTAGCCGTTTTTTTTGGTTAAATTATAAGTGTACGGTAAAAATAGCCAAAGACCAAAAACGCAAACTTAAGAAACTTACCATTTTTTGCATACGAAGAAAAAAATTAAGCGATTCAAAGTATGGCAGAACAACTTTTTTTAACTTTCTTAGAATGTTCCAAAACTATTAGTGCGCTGCTCTTTTATTAGAAATTAAAAAAAAAATTTCTGATAATTACGGAGATTTCATTAAATCAAAAAATAAGCAGCAAAAAGTCTGACAATTTTATCTCAAAGCCAGAACAGTTTTTTGCAAGTAATTTATCTTTTAATGCTCTCCTTAATTTTTTGTTGACACATGTCCAAGAAAAGAGACTATTTACCAGTTGATAGTTCAAATGAAAAACAATGGTTCATTTATTTTAATGAGACCTCTAATGGTTCTAAACTGCGTTATAAGACCTTATCACAATCCAATGGAGAAACGGAAACTTTTTTCACAAAATTTTACTGAAATGTTTCTTGGAAGAAACAAGACTGCTCGTATCAGGACTATGACTTTCACGCTCCGACTACTCTTCAAAGTATCTGATGAATTTTTGGCACAATACAGAAACGGATCTAGGATTTTCTCGAGGGGGCAAACTTTCAAAAAGTGTTTGAACATTACTATTGGCCTTTTTTTCTCACAAATCACTATAAAACTCTATTTTGACCAAATTTGCTGCGCCGCAGGCAAAAATGTGAACAAAAACAGGCCAAAAAGACATTCTTTGGCTTTTTGGGGTAGTTTGACAAAATTTGTTTTTTTTTGACACGCTATCCCCTCAAAATTAGTATGAATTGTCCGCCAGCCAAAAATGGACATTTCAAGTTACTACAAGGGTCAAATCATTGGCACAAATTAGGTTCCAAATAAGTTTCCTCACGCATGAATATAAATTTTTTTGAATTAATATTTCTTACTTTTATTTGGATCCTTTCATTTTTTATTTCACGTAGACTGATTATTTGTCGCCCACGCATTTATAGAAAAATTTTGTCAATTTTTTGATTTTCCGAGCTCTCCCAAAGCACCTCAAAGACCCTGCTTTGGTCCAATTTTCTGAGCCGCAGGCAAATTTTTGAAAAAATTTTAAAACCTGCCAAAAAATGCGTCCAAAATTAATATACATTGGCGTCGAAGTTTTAAGATTCCGTTACCAAATATTTATATCTCAAAATAGTACGAAGGGGGGACCCTTTGGGTCGGCAGGGGTTCGAATCCCAGATGGAACGTCCGCCTCCTATCCGCTACCCCCCCCCCCCCCCCCCCCAAATCCGCCCTTGTGTTGGTAGAATGAATGATATTTGTCTGGAGGAGGAAAATCCGCACAAACATTTGAAAAGTTCATGCTCGCATAAATCTTTTATTCACTAGCTCTGTTTTAAGGGAATCATTCCTATTTAAAAACAATCAAAGTAGTTTTCAAAAACAGTTGAGTTAATTTCGGCCATTGTTCGTTTTTTAAATTTTAACTAATAATTAAATTGTAGTTTTTGGTTCCTCATAGATGTAATAAATACAATCTGCAATTAAATTTACCTGGCGTAAGCAAGTAGTTTTTGATCCACAAAAAGAAGTTGTAAAGTGTCAAAGCGGTAAAGTTTTCTATTCCGCTTGGTTGCTTGGACTTGGTAGGATGAGAAAAGAAAAAGTGACCGGTGCCTCACTTCTACTTGACACTATTCACTGGACAAAGATTGATTAGCACGGAAAAAAACTGGATTTAATGGAAAATTTGAGTTAAACATGGATCAAAATTGATCTGCTGGGGAAAGTAATCGAAAATTTTCAAATTTGAACTAACATTATTTGTTTAAGCAAAAAGAGTGGAAAAGCTGTTTACACTGTTGGATCATAAAATCACTCTAATCCACGGGATATAAGTGATTAAGTAGATCACAAATATGACCAAACCCAAGTCACGTACCTTGTTGTAAAAACTGCTGGAATGAGTAAGTGTGTTTTTCTGATTCTAATACGACCAACTCAAATTTTTCCCAATGGTTATTTAAAATTTAAATACCATGTTGACAGGGAAAAGAAGTAGCGCTTAGCGTCACAATGGAGACCTGATTATTCGACTCAAAAGCTTCTCAGAATACATTCTGTGTATCTTGTATTTAAGGTCTTGAAACAAATATAAAAAGCGATTATTTACTTTTTCAGGAAGTTCTGACGTATAAATAATACTTTTTAGGGGTATTAGATTCAAATTTAAAGTGAGAATTCAACATGGCATATCTGGGGGCTTATCGACAGCCGTTTTATATTCACAAGACAGAAAATCCCGTTCCTACGCAATCAAATACGTCAGAGTCACAACGCAACTTTCGTTGTAGTTAGTAGGTTAAATTAATTTTAAATTGATAAAAAATTCTCTTCTCTAGTGTTTTTTAAAGTCGAGCAAAATTCAAGTAAGGAATGCGGCATTTTTGTCTTTGAAATGAACAAAAAACTACCACTATTTGGAAAACCTTCTCACAAAGATAATAAGAAAGAAAACTTTAGTCAAACAAACTTCCAGTCGGTTGTTTCTAATTACAGCTTCAAGATAGACCAAAAAAAGGTCTTCCACTCACTTTTCATTGGCGTATAAAATGCTCGATTATGATTGGTTGAAAAATTTAGTTCTGAACAACCAAACTACCCGGATCGAGTTCATTGACTTATGTCGCGCTCATCGCGACTCAGAACGGGTGTGTCGCATTTTAGTGCGAGCGATAACATTTTGTGCGGTTTTGTGCGGTCCAAAAAAGATATTTTTCTAGTTTGAACGACCCAACAAGATAAGATAGAGCGACCAAAATGGATATGTTGCAAATTATAAAGTGATGAACAAGGCGTCTACTAGTGCTTCGGCAAGATCAAAATGCTTGCCTCCATTCAATTTGTTACCGTTTCTGAGACGGATTAAATCGCTGCTTGCTTAAAAACAGCGCTTAACTTACCGCGCGCTTCAATATCCCGAAATGGCAAATTAGTAATACTTTTTTTCGAGCCCCAAGTTGTCACAAAATTTTTACACAAAAGTTTTTAAAAAAAATTGAGATGAAAACAAGGTTAGAAAAAAAACAATTGTTTTTCATTCCCAGCTTAGATCGTTTTTATTCAGGGGCTGAGCAGGAGACCTAAAAGAAGGCCTAATGCTCAATCATATGCGCTAGTATTAGTCAATTATGTATATTTTACGACGGTTTTTTGTTGACAAAAAAGAATAAAATCAAAAATTATTTTAAAAAAATGTAAGTCGAAAAAAGTTTATTTCTCAATTTTTCTCAGAAAACGATTTGAACTATTTGAAAACTTTTACTATCAGAAGGCACTGAACTATACTTTGAAAACTCGTTTTGATACATATGAAGAATAATCTAGCAAAAAATTGTACAATGTTTTTGTTGAAACTAAGACTAAATTGATCAAAAAATTTCCCAGCAACGTTTTGAGTCGGAAACAAACCAACAAACCTCACAAGCTTGGTTTCCAATACTTTGACAAAAGTCGTCTGGTAAAAAAAAATAGAGTAAGATCATTGGAATATACTTTATAAAAATGGTTGTGTCCTTTTTGTTTAAAAAAAACAACGTCGATTATCAAAAACTACATCAAACGAATTACGTTTGCTTTGCATTGTCTGTGGAAATTGTCATTTCCTGAGGACTAAAAGAAATGAAACAATATCATTTCCATTGTTGCAAAGCTTACAAAGTTTGTACAAAAACTTTTTTGAACTGCAGCTTTTTTTAAAATGCAGCCTGGATTGCACAAAACTTTGCAAATAATTGACATGCACAAAACTTGCTCGGCTCTCACAAAATGCATGTCAAAATTGGAATTCTCTAGCCACTCATGGTTTTAAAAATTAAATTATTAAATTAATATCAAGAAACATTTAATTTTGAAATGCAAGAAAGGTTAATTAGCAGCAAAACAACTTGTTATTCACACAGTTATTTGTTTTTACCTCCAGTTCATCATATTTGGAAAGTTTTTTTTTGAAAGTCATCAACCTAATTGTAATTTCTGCTATTGAGTAATTGTTCCAGCCAATTAAAATTGAAAATGGAGAGGAACTTTGTATTCGGATGTATTTTAGTTTTTGAGGTACCACAAATAATGATTGGACTGGGTTGAGTGATATATCATATTAAAGCCCTTACAGTCGTGATTCGAACTACATTAAATATTTCAAAAAGTTTTCCTCGTGTCGAGAACAACTTGTTTGAATTTTTTGATTTTTTCGTTATGCATATTTAATTTGTGAAAAACATGTTTCATTATTCGCCGGAACGAATATTTGCTAAATTTCTGCTGTGGATTAGTAAAAACTTTAAAAGGCAATGAATTTTCTTTAAAAAATTGAAACATTTTTTAAAAATTTTCATGTCGAATGTAAAGTTTTGCTTAATTCTTTCATACGAGTGCAAATTCTTCTTTCTTTCATTCGAAGTTACCCCATTTTGAAAAATTTTCAATGGAGAAGTAGGATGCCTGTTTCCTGCAATTTTTCGTCTTAAAGAATTGATGCAAAAAAACAATGTTTCCTAGTTTTGTTGTAACATAATATTTTTTCCTGAAATTTTTGACTTCTCTATTATCATCAACCGAAATTAATGCGCCAAGTGGCTACGTTTTTGCCAGCAGAATAGCATGTTAAATGAATGGTGTGACGTTTTTGCTATTGTTCATATTTTTTTGTCATAACTTAAGCTAAAGAAAACTCCTGTAATGGTTCTTGTTCTACGGAGCGATCTAAAATTAACTGAAATCATATTAGTAGCTTTCAAGGAGCCACGGAAAAACTAAACTCACCTTTTTTTCAGCTCGAGCAGTCGGAGATGAAATGTCATCTTGATTTTTCATTTTTCTATTCCAAAAATTTCTTTTTTTTATTTATAGCAATAATTCAAACAAAATTCCGGCGAGACAGAAAAAGGATATGCAAATATACAATTTCGCTTATAATTTCATAAATTGCATACAATCGTATTCACAATCGGAAAGAAGAAGAATGCAGGAAATTTGATGCTAAAAATATACAAAAAAAATGGAAATAGTGTCACTTTTTCACAGTTAAGATTCAATGGTCTATAGAAGGGTTGGTTTCAAGGTCATTATGGTTATTAAAAACTTCGCTGTTGCTACTTACAATTAAAAAATAATTCTTTTCCCGTAGAGGTGAAATGGGCTTAAGACGACGCATCATCGGTTTTCAATTGGTAATTGATACATGCTAGACAAATGTAAGGTTCCTTTCCATGGCTTTCGCTCATTAAAAAAGACATCCTTTATTGAAAGACTGTAGAAAACTGAAATGGTACATTTGGTTGTTATGGTTTGCTTTTAAATGTGTTTCTGTTTAAAATCAAAGCAAATTCGCATGAATACGCTTTTAGGTTATTTCAAAGACAAATTTTCCTTTTGATTATGAAAAAAATAATCAAAATATTAAAATGGTTGTACGAAAAAATTGAAAATAGTGAACGGTTGTTGCATAAATAATCCGATTATAAATATGTTAGCAAAGAGTTCTTCATCAGCAGTATTTTTTTTTCTTGAAAGCGAGCCAAGTGACTGTTTTTTTTTCATGCCACGATAGATAAAGTACAAAAAAATCCTACAAATTTCAGATATAACTCGAACTGAAATCCTTTCAAGTCGAGGTTAAAGCTGCGTGAAAAGTTTCCTGAGATTTTTCCTGAGATGTCGAGATAAATAGACTTTTTACTTTTATTGTTTGGCACTTATTTATGTGACTTTTTTATGACTTTTATTGGCACTCATTTAGTGATGTCGAGCAATTCAATTGAGAAACGTAAAAAAGCAGAGGTCATTAAACTACGGGAAGAGTAAAAAATACGGTTAAGTTATGTGTTGATCTGATTTTAATATATAATATCAAGCACCGATATGAAAAAACACCATCCACTTTTCCCCTTAAATCTTTTTTTACTAATTTTTTTTTCATGTGAAAGCGGGCAGAAGTTAAGCAGGAATGAGTCTAAGCTTTTAATATGGGGAAAATAGTTCCAGAAAATTTTTTGATTGTTTTTTATTCGAATAGATTGATCTTCCGAGCACTTTGAGGCGGTGGTTATTTAAGTTAGTGAGCCCCCTTCACTCCGCTTAGAAAGATATTAACCAGTTCAAAATTGATTTGTTAAGAGAGGCGGATACAGTAGACGAAAAAATATTAGGCGCAAAAACAGTGATAACGCTGTGAAAAATATGAAATTTTCAGCAATTTTGAGGAAACTGCACTCAATTATTTAATGATATTCAGAAAACATTTGTTAGATCAATAATTGCCAAAACTTTTAAAGAGACTGACTAACTCAAAGAGAAGCAGCGACTAAAATTTTTGATGGAACGAAGACACCGGTTAATGTGAATTTATTGACGACCACAGCTTACAGAGAACCCGAGTAAAATCAATTCCAAAAAGGGATTAAACTCCAGGGACTATTTTTCTATGCTTAATTTTATGTTTTCAAATAAAATATTTTCGACCAAGAGAGTTTGCCTGCAAAAATTTGTGATTTTGTCTACAACGTAGTCCAGGCTAAATTTTTTCATACAAATGAAACAAAATTGACGATTATTTTTGTCCGATCTGAAATCAAACTTTTTTTCACTTTTATCGCTTGTATTCGGTGAAATAAACTTTGATCTTTATGAGCTATTGTTTGTAAGTTTAAAGTTTTGTCGCAAACTAAAATAAAACCTTTGTTTTATTCAGCAATCTTATTGAAAACAAATCACTATTCTCTTCAAGATTTCACCATTTCAGTAACTGTTATCCTTTCTATTTGGTCAATTATTGACGCCCGGATTGAGATGCTTAGTTGGACTTGCTCGAAACACATGGACTCTGGTAGATCAAAAATTTCTTTGGTCGGATTTAGGTTTCTTTTCGTTTGAACTCGAAAAATTTTTTTTTCCACAGTCGAACTCGGTTGAAAGGTTATTTTTTTTATTTTTAACCAAACTTCGTTTCGATCGAAAACAACTCCGTGGTCTGATTCGGCCGAGGAAATTTAAAGCATAATTAGTTTGGGTCATGGAGGTCAATACAAATCGGTTCAGGGTCAAGACGGTCATTAAATACTGCCCGGTACGATGTGTTAAATTATGTTTCAACTTTGGAAGTCGAGCAGATGCTGTTTTGGACTAAAACTGTGCGGTCAAGAATAAATATATTTTGAGCACAAAGTCGAAACGTTTGCATTTTTGGTAAAAAGAGACGGGACATAAGCCGAGCGCATTCGAATATTACACCATTTTGGTCAAAAAGTCTAAACATATTTCAAGCAGAGTTGAATCATACCACATTTCAATAAAAAACTCGAAACATTGGTCTGCAACAGTCGAACATAGGTCAAGAACAACCTGACTTCTTCAAAAATTGTTTTTCTAGATTTTATTTAAAGTTTAAATTGGAAACAGTTCCAAAAAAATTGCTCAGAAAATACCTTATTCAGAAGGTTTGAAGGAAAAAAGCTTTTGATCAAAGTTGCTTACTACAAAACTAAAAGATTCAGGAGATCCCTTCAATTTTTGTGTTCTAGGGGGTTTCTGTGGAAAGAAAATCTACCAAAACTATTTCTATAACTATTAGTTGTAAGTTAAATGTTTTTTGTGGCAATTTTAAAACAAAAAACTTTTCGTTTTATTGCGCAATCCAAAAGAAAACAAATCAAAATTTTCTTCAACATTTAAACATTCCAGTAACTGTTATGCTTTTTATCTCGTCATTTATTGACGCCAAATACAAAGTTTAGATTTGCTTTACATTGAGATGCTCTGTTGGACACGGTCAAAACACATAAGCTAAGGACGAACTTGATCAAATAATTTTCTGTGGTCGAGTTTCTCTCCTTTTGAACTCGACTGATATGCTTTTTCACAGTCGATCTCAGTTGAAAAGTTTTTTCTAACATACTTTCAGCCAAAGTTCCTTTTGATCGAAAAACTCCGTGGTCTGACTTGGTCGATTTTTGTCAAAGTATAAATTTCTTGAGTCATAATATTCAACATGTATCGTATCAGGATCCAGACAGTCATAAAATACTGCCCGGTACGCGTTGTTAAATTACCTACCATCTTTGGAAAGCAAGCAAATACATTTTTGACTAAAACTCTGCTGTCGAGAGTATTTTTAATTTGAGCACAAAGCCGAAACATACACATATTTGGCAAAAAGAGAAGAGACATAAGTCGAGAGCAGTCAAAGAATACACCATTTTGGTCGACAATGTCTAAACATAGTTCGAGCACATTCTAATCAAACCTGATGTTCGTAGACAAATCCGAAACATTGCTCTACAACAGCCAAAAATTGGTCAAGCCCAACCTGATTTTTCAAAGTCTGTTTTTTATAAATGTTTACGTTAGAAACAGAGCCAACAAAGCTGCTCAGAAAAGACATTACAGGAGGTTGCAATATTTTGCATTACCAATAAAATGTTTTGATGAATTTTGCTTACCGCAAAAATAAAAACTTCCGAGGAATCCTTCAATGTTTTGTGTTCTAGGGGTTTCCGTGGAAGGAAATTCGACCAAAATTATTTCTACAACTATTATTTGTAAGTTTAATGTTTTTGTGGCAAATTTGAAACAAAAAATTTTTGTTTTCTTGCGCAATCCAACAGAAAACAAATCAAAATTTTCTTCAACCTTTCACCATTTCAGTAACGGTTATGCTTATTATGTGCTCATTCATTGACGCCAAATTCGAAATTTACATTTGCGTGTGATTGAGATGCATGGTTGGACTCGATCAAAACGAGCAATTTAATGTCGAACTCGACCAAAAAAATTTAGCTGGTCAAGTTTCTCTTCTATTGAAATCGACTGAACAGTTTTTTCTCGGTCGATCTCGTTTGAAAATTTCTTTTTAAAACTTTTTAACCAAAGATCCTTTTGATCGAAAAAACTCCGTGGTTTGACACGGTCGACTATAGTCAAAGCAACAGTTTTTTTTGGTTATGATGGTCAAAGTGTATTGCTCCAGAGTCCAGGTCCAGACGGTCATAAAATACTGCCCGGTTCGAGGTGACTTATCAACTTTCGAAGTCGAGTAAACAGAAATTTTGACCAAAACTCTGCGGTCGAGATTTTTTTTTATTTTGAGCACGAAGCCGAAACATACACATCTGTGGTAGAAAGAGACGAGACATAATTTGAGCGCAGTCCAGGAAAACACCATTTTGTTTGTCAAAGTCCAAACATAGCTCAAGCAGAGTCGAATCATACCTGTTTTAATCGACAAACTCGAAACATTGTTCTTCAACAGGCGAACATAGGTCATGCAAAATCTGATTTATTTGAAAAATGTTTTTTTTTTCGGTAGAATTTCACTAAGGCTTAAATTGGAAACAAAGAAAGAAAGTTGCTCAGAGAAGACCTGAACCAGAACGTTTCAACTAGAAAAAAAATTGATGAGAGTTGCTTTCTGCAAAAACTAACACTTTGAGGAGAACCCTTCAATACTTTGCGACTTTGCGTTCTAAGGGTTACTGTGGAAGGAAATTCTACCTAAACTAATTCTACAACAAGCATTTTTAGCTTTAATATTTTTTTGTGGAAATTTTAAAAGATAAAAGCTTCGTTTTCTGGCGCAATCCATTAGAAAACAAATCAAAACTTTCTTCAACCTTTAACCATTCCAGTAACTGTTATGCTTCCTATCTGGTCTTTTATTGACGCCCAATTCAAAATTTATATTTGCTTGTTTTTGAGATGCTTGGGTGGACATGTTCGAAACGAATAAACTAAGGTTGAATTTGATCAAAAAGTTTTGGCTGGTGACGTTTTTCTTCATTTGAACTCGACTGCACAGTTTTTCCACACTCGATCTCGGTTGAAATGCTTTTTATACTTTTTCAGCCAAAAATCTTTCTGATAGAAAATTTCCGTAGCTTAACTCGGTCAACTAGAGTCAATGCAAACCTATTTTGGGTCATGATTGTCGAAGTATAACGCACGAGGGCCCAGATGGTCATAAAAAATTACCCGTTACGAGGTGTACGTATCAGCTTTAGAAGTTGAGCAAATTTTTGTTTAAAATTCTGCGGTCGATAATATTTTTATTTTGAGCACAAAGGCGAAACATACAAATATTTGATAGAAAGACACGAGACATAAGTCGAGCGCAGTCAAATAATACACCACTTTGGTCCACAAAGTCTAACATAATTCAAACAGAGTCGCATCTTACAAGGTTTTAATCAAAAAACTCGAAACATTGGTCTACAACAGTCGAACATAGGCCAAGCACAACCTGATTTTTTGAAATCTGTTTTTTTGTAGCTTTGAATAAATGTTTAAATTAGAAACAGTATCAAAAAAACTGCTCAGAAAATACCTTATTCAGAAGGTTTCAACGAAAAAAAATTTTTTGATAAAAGTTGCTTACTGCAAAAGTAAAAGATTCAGGAGATCCCTTCAATTTTTGTGTTCTAGGGGTTTCTGTGGAAAGAAAATCTACCGAAACTTTTTCTATGACTGTTATTTGTAAGTTTAATGTTTTTTGTGACAATTTTAAAACAAGAAACTATTCGTTTTTTTTTGCGCAATCCATTAGAAAACAAATCAGTGTTTTCTTCAATCTTTAATCATTCCAGTAAATCTTTTGCTTTTTATCTGGTCATTTATTGACGCCAAATACTAAATTTAGATTTGCTTCAGGTTGAGATGCTCGATTGGACTCGGTCGAAACACCTAAGCTAAGGTCGAACATGATAAAAAATTTTTCCCTGGTCGAATTTCTCGGTGTCTTCTTTTGAACCGTGTCTTCTTTTGAACTCGACTGAAAAGTTTTTCTTCAGTTGATCTCGTTTGTAACAATTTTTTTTTTAAATGTTTCAATCAAAGATCTTTTTGATTGAAAAAAATCCGTGGTCTGAATTGGTCGAATATAGTGATAGAAAAAATATTTCTGGTTATGATTGTCAAAATGTAATGCTCCCGGGTCCAGACGGTCATGATGTGAAATGCTCCAGGGTTCAGATGGTCATGAAATACTGCCGGGCACGAGCTGTTACATTACGTATCAACTTTGGAAGTCGAGCAAATAGTATTTTTGACTAAATTTCTGCGGTTGAGAATTTTTTTATTATGAGCACGAAACCAAAACATACACATCTTTGGTAGAAAGAGACGAGACATAAGTTGAGCGCAGTCCAAGAAAAAAACACTCTTTTGTTGGACAAAGTCTAAACATAGGTCAATCAGAGTCGAATCATACCTGATTTTAATCGACAAACTCGAAACATTGTTCTTCAACAGGCGAACATAGGTCATGCACAACCTGATTTGTTTAAAAAATGTTTTTTTTTTTCGGTAAATTTAACAAAGGCTTAATTTGGAAACAAATTTTAAAAAATTGCTCTGAGAGGACCTTAACCAGAACGTTTCAACTAGAAAAAAAATCATTTGATGAGAGTTGCTTTCTGCAAAAACTAACACTTTGAGGAGAATCCTTCAATACTTTGCGTTCTAAGGGTTACTGTGGAAGGAAATTCTACCAAAACTATTTCTACAACTATTACTTTTAACTTTAATATTTTTTTGTGGAAATTTTAAAAGATAAAAGCTTCGTTTTCTGGCGCAATCCATTAGAAAACAAATGGATTTTCGTTTAAAATTTTTCTTTCATATTTTTATTTTGAGCACAAAGGCGAAACATACAAATATTTGATAGAAAGACACGAGACATAAGTCGAGCGCAGTCAAATAATACACCACTTTGGTCGACAAAGTCTAAACATCATTCAAACAGAGTCGCATCATACAGGATTTTAATCGAAAAACTCGAAACATTGGTCAACAACAGTCGAACATAGGCCAAGTACAACCTGATTTTTTTGAAATCAGTTTTTTTGTAGCTTTTAATAAATGTTTAAATTAGAAACAGAATCAAAAAAACTGCTCAGAAAAGACCTTAGTCAGAAAGTTGCGAGCAAAAAAATCATTAGATGAAATTTGCTTACCCTAAACCAATATGTTCAGTAAGAACTCTTCAATTTTTTGGGTTCTAAAGATTTCTGCGGCAAAAAAAACCAAAATTTATTTAATTAACATCTTTCAGATCATCAGATTTATCCAAACTTGTTAAGAAAAATAACGTAAAATTGTTTTGAAAAATTAGTTTTTCACGCAGAATTTGTGCATTTTGACGATTCGTATAGCTAGTTTTTAGTTGCTTTTCAGTTTTTTCCGAATTGATTTGTTTTTTGGATTTTGCAGTCAGTTTATTGATAAATTGTTTTTTTTTTAGTTAAGAACAGTTGTAAGTCTCCAAAATTTTAAGAAAACTCATTTTTAAGAACACTCTTATCGAAAAAAAATTTTGTACGTGGCTTGGCTGTATTTAAGATAAAAATCAACGAAATTGTGAAACTCGTTTGATTTTGATTGTTATAATCTAAAAAATCTAACAAAAATCATCATCATCATCACTCATGTCGCCATCAAAAACTTGTCTCTTTCTCTGCAGTGAATGAATAATTTTTGTTTCAGGTTTCATATTTTCTTCAAATAGCATGTCAGTGTTCGAAAATGCATCCCATAAAAATTTCCAACCTTTCTCGCAATTATTGTTAATTTTCCTATTAAAAAACTGGATTTTGCTGGAATGTAAAAAGACCGTTAAAAAATTGTCTTTGGTTTTCACAGTCACAAGTTTGATAGATATCCAGAAAATTTCAGTACCAGTTTTGTGCCCCATTAGTTAATCTGAAACTCGAGTAGGCTTCCAATTTGTCTTTTACCTGAGCCGTCTCAAAATTTCCTTCTCGATGTATAAAACAATTTCACAAGACAGTTTAATCGAATTGAAAATTTTCCATCCTGAAATTGAAAAATAAAATTGACTTTTATGAAATAAAACAGTGTTAATGAAGTGCTGATAAATAGCATGTGATTTATGTTAAAGCATAGAATTACTCATTCTGCGCAAAACCCTCAATTTGCCTTGAGCTTACTAGTCATAGTTGCTTTAACTAAACTTGAAAACGATTTTTCCTATAATAGTTATAAGCAAAACTGCTGCTATCAAATTGGTAACGTTAAACTTCCGATGTCCCTCTTAAAAAGTTCAAATTTTCTTTAGCCTGAAAAAAAACAGGACTAATAGTGAAGTTTTTCGGTAGGGGAAGTTTCGATTATTTGTTAAAAGTTAAACAATTTCAACCATTAAGATTCTTTCTACTTAATAAATTGGCCTACTTTTTTTAACTTAATACTTATAAAAAGTTGAGTTTTGTAACCATTTGATAAATTGCTGGCGAAACATTGTGAATATTTTTTCCATGCAGGTGCTTCACAGAAAGTTTGCAGAAGGAAATTTAAAATCACACTAGACAAAAAATCATTAGGCGTAAAAATTGTAATAATGCTGAGAGAAAAACAGTTTTGAGCGTATAATTTTGTAAAAACGGTACTCAAATTTTTATTGAATTTCCGAAAAAATTGTTGGATCAACTTACTCTTTCAATGTAAAGAAGAGACTAAAATTTTTGAGGGAACGAAAACACGGAATAATGTGAGTTAATTGGCGACCAAAGATTACAGAAAACCCGCGTAATACTCAATTCTAAAAATTATTTTAAGTTCAAGGATTATTTTTCTATGCTTAGTTTTATGCTTGCCAATTAAATATGCTTGCCATTTATTTTTTTTGCCCAATTTAATAGAACACAAATTAATATTTTCTTTGACATTTCGCAAAGTTTTTGTTCATGGTTCTGAGTGAATTATGTGAATTTTTTTCTGACAATTATTCGACAAAAGCAGGTTATCTGTGAGGTTTTTTATATTAACCAATGCGTTTTCTAATAAATGGGACTCCAAAAGGTAATATTTTATGATTTAGGAAAAATTAAAATTTTCGCGATTGCAAAACCGTTTAACGTAGAGAATCCATATAGTTTGATGTACGCATGGAACTAATTGACAAAAAGTTTAGATCAATTCGATTAGTTTTCAAAATTAGTATCTTTTCAAGAACTGAATAGTGAGTTCATTTTATTTACAATAATGGCTTTGAAAATCAGTTGAAATGCTTTATCGTAATTAGTGAGTTTTTTATTTTTGATAAGTTGCTATGGGTTACTGAACAACATTAGTTTCCCAAATTCTCTAAAAAACTCTTATTTGTATCAAGAAGCCGTGAGGATCTCTGACTAATTACTTCATTCGGTTGCTAAGCTAAAAATTACTCACTCATAATAGATACAAACCCGACTGCTCGTGAATTGTCTTGAAAGCCTGAATGTTCTGACAGCCCTTTAACTGGTCCCGAGCAGATTTTAGTGAATCATAAATTTCGAGGGTTGCAAAAAAAGTTGGAGATGCAAGGGCTGCCACAGTAAAAAAAGTCAGTGCTATGAAAATTTTTGCAAATTTTTTTCTAAGCTAAAATTTTTTGTCGCAAATTTCAAATGAAAACAATTTTTTTATATTTTTTTTTTGCCCAATTTAATAGAACACAAATTAATATTTTCTTTGACATTTCGCCTTTCCAGTAACCGTAATGCTTTCTAACTGGTCAATTATTGACGCCGACTTCAATTTTGTTTTGGCTTCTGATTGAGATGCTTGGTTGGAGTTAGTCGAAACACTAAACTTATCGAAACATTAAATAAACTTTGGTCAAATTTAAACAAGTTTTCCTTGGTCGAATTTCTCCTTGTTTTTGAACTCGATTGAACATAATTAGCCAAAATTGCCTTTAATCGAAGCTTCTCCGTGGTCTGACTGGGTCCAAAAATCCTTCCTTAGTCGAGTATAATCAAATTATGTTTTTGGTTCATGACGGTTAATTTGGGTCATTACGGTCGATGTTTATCACTCCTGGGTCCCGACGGCCAAAAAATGCCGCCCGATACAAGGTGCTTATTTTACGTTTCGACTTTCGAAGTCGAGCAAGTGCAATTTTTCGATTGGAGTTCTGCAGTCGAGAATAATGTTAGGCCAAGCACAAAGTCGAAAGATACACACTTTTGGTAGAAATAGTCAAGACATAGGTCGAGCGGGGCCTAGGAAATTAGACGATAGACAATTTATACGGATACTACAAAAACGAAATTAAACGGAATTTATTTTTTACAGATCTGGTATTTTAGACGAAAAAGCTATGAAAAGGAAAGGGCCAACAAATTTTTTTCTTAAGAGCCAAGTTTCACAAATACAAAAAGAACATAAAATGTCAATACCTATCAAAACAATTAGTTCAATTGAACATAAAATGTCAAATCTGAATATTACAGGAGAGATTTGAATTGAATAAATTATGCCTGATTGACTTGTAAAGTTTTAGGCCACCAAAATTGAACTGTTGTCTACAAACAATTTTATTTTTCTAACGCAATTTGTGTGCAAACAAAGTTAATTTCTCTCACTTTCGTCTATTTTCTCACAATTGCAGTTTTGCAAAACCGTCTAAATTCCTCGAAACATAGCCATTTTTGGTAAAAACAAGTTGAAGCATATCTATGCGGGGTCGAACAAAATATGGAGTTTTTTTAAATATCGTTAAAAAATTCGTCCGAGACAGTCAAAAAAGCTGAATTAAATCAATTTTTGGTCGAGAAAAACGAAATATATCTGAACTGGGTCGATAAAAGTAAACTTTTTGGTAGAGTCGACAAAACCGGGAAAAAATTCGTCGAGAGAAACGAAACATACCGAAATTTGGCCGAGACTGTCGAAACATAACAATTTTTGATTAAGATAGTCGAAACATAAATCGAGCACCTCGACTCGGGCGGTTTTTTGTCGTGTCGGTCAAAACATAAGTCGCAAACTTCGCACCGGTTTTTTCGAGTCTGAGCAATAAACTCTCTAAAAACTAATAATCTTGTATGTAGATAACTCATGACTTGAAACAAGAAGATTAATCAATCAGTTTATATTGAACCAACATTTGATCAATTCAGGAATCTAATTTTTCCACTTGGACCTTCCACTTAGTTGTCGGAATTCTTCATTGCATAATACGAAGTCAGACTGACTAGTAGCTACCTCGATGCATTTGATGAACCAGAACAAAGCACTGTACCCTGAGTCTCCAAAGACATCAGCAGAGCCCAGATTCACTAGCCGATTTTTCAGTGTCGAGGATTCAGCGTTTCTAGAAAGATAATTAAAAAAACTGATTTTTCCAAATTTATTTTCAGCCTGTTCAATTTTTTTTGGCTTTTATAGCTTTGCACTTTGATTAAAATTGCTGATTTCCGGCTATTTTTATCGTTCTAAAATTGATTTGTTTTTGAAATTCTTGCAGTATTCTTTTTTCTAAATTAACTTTATTTAGTTAAAAACTGTGTTAATTCTCCAAAAATTTTAGTAATATCGTTTTTAAGAGCACTTTTATCGCAAACATTTCTTTCAAACCAAAATCACCAAAATTCTGAAACTCATTTCAATTTTTTGTATCATCCAAATGAACTAACAGGTTGTCATCATCAGCACTCATGACGTCATCATCAGTTTGTCTCTTTCTCTGCATAGGTTGAATACCTTTCATTTCAGATTTCATATCTTCTTCAAGTAGCATGTCAGTGCTCGAAATTGCATCCCTTGAAAATTTCCAAGTTTTCTCGCAATTATTGTTAAATATCCTCAGAAAAGGCTGGTTATTCTTAGACTGTAAAGAGACCGTTAAAACATCATCTGTGATGTCCAGTACCAAGGTTGATAGATTCTCGCAATATTTCGGTACCAGTTTTGAGCTCCACGAGTTAACCTGAAACTCGAGCAGGCTTCCAATTTGTCCTGCATGCTGAGTTGCCCTCAAAATATCCTCCTCGTTGTCCAGAAAATGTTGATTAGGCAGTCTGTTCGCTATGAAAATTTTCCACCCTGAATAAAAAAAGCTGGTTTTGATAAGAAAAGCGCTGGAAATGCTTTGCTGATACATTATATGTGATTAATGTATAAGCGTTCGATTACTCATATTGCGCAAAACCCACAATATGCATTTGACTTTTCCAGTTATAGATGCTCTTAAACTAAATTTGAAAACAAACTATTTTTGCTCATTTTCAATTTTCAAAAGATATTTATAAAAAGCTGATATCAAATCGGAAAAATTAATCTTCCGATGGTCCTTTTAAAAAAATCAAATTATTTTGGGATTGAAAAAAAAACTTGATTTATAGTGAAGTTTATCAATAACCTGAAATTTCGATTAATTTTGAAATTTTTTAAAAAAATAGGTTGAAAGGTTTTTCTATTAACTGAAGTTGCCTTTTTTTTTCTTAACTAATAAGTTAAAATTTGCGGGTAAATTGCTGGCGAAACATGGCGAGGAATATTTTTTTTCCACGCGATTTCAGGTACCTCAATGAAAATGTGAAGAAGGAAAATTGGTATAATGTCAAAATAAAAAAGCTGATTTTTGTAATCTTCTGTAGATTTTTGGATTTAGGATTTTCTCCAGAAGGGGCGGATTTTTAAAAAAAAATTGTCGACTTTTTTTAGGACGACCGAATTGATTTTCCGAGCTCTCCCAAATCACTGAAAAACACTGTTTTGGCCAATTTTTGAAAAACAGCGAGAAAAAGTCATTTTAGGCACTTTTTGGGAAATGTTGTCCAAAAAATCGCGTTTTTTCGGCGCGTGCTCCACTAGTCGATCAAAGGAGGTTATCCCCTAGTCAATCAAGGGAGATTAAGGTATAAGTAGTCGATCAAAACTTGAAGACAGCCGCCTATCACAAAAAAGTTTTAAAAAAAGCTTTCTGGGGGCAACCGCCTAGCGGGCTGTGTGTATGTATGCGTAGCTAAGATTGCTTCCTTCTTCCACGAACGCTACTTGGTTGTCTTCGCGTGTAAAGCTGTTTTTGCCCGAAAAAATTGTATCTTAAAGATCTTGCAAAAAAAGTTATCTTTAAAGGAGGTTATCTTGCAAGATCTTGCAAGATAACCTACCTTGATCGACTAGGGTCCCCCTTCAAAGTTAGTTATATTGGCTCCCAAGGCGCCTTTAGAAAAACTTTGGGTTCCGTCATCAAAAATGGATATCTCAAAATAGAACAAAAGGAGGACCCTTTGAGTCGGAAGGGGGTCGAATTCCTGAGGGAAGTAACTTCCGAAAGTATATCCAGAAAATTTGGTGTGGGAATTTTCCACCATTGAGACCAATTAGACAAATTTGAAATACCAATTAGACTTCTGATCTTCCGGCTGCTATGGTTATCTCGGGGCAGATTTAAGCATCAATTGCCCTAAGAAGTCATTCTACTCGCAGCAATGGCAATTTCTTTCGGTGGTTTGTAACAATAAAACGCTGGTAAGTTGCGAAAAACTACTGACCTTTTTCTGATTTTTTCACATTAAGTATAAAGTTGGCACTTGAATCCCTGCCTGCTGTAGTTGCTCCGGAACTTGCAAGCTCATACCACTTTCCTGATATATCGATAAAGCTTTTCCTACTACCCCGAATTAGGGAGCAATAATTGAGTTGCAGATTAAGAGTGGAGAAAAACAATAAAACAAGAAAATTCCGCTTTTCCATCATTTTGAATACCAAAGTAACATGAAACTGAAAATACATTAACTAAAATGTTAGAAAGTTGTGGTTTTTATATTGAACTTATTAGAAAAATGTCATTGCAAATCAGTGAACTTAACAAAAAATGCTTGCACGTTGAACTTTATTATGTTAAAGACATTATTATGACTTCATTTTGATAACCTTTCTCATTCCCGTTGGTTGCGGTCACTTTCTGCCAACATTTGTTAAAGGTTATAAGTTCACTTTTCTGCCCTTCAAACTCGCAGGTTTTTCTAACCAATAATTCTTCGTGTCCAATCAGGCTAGATATAAAAATATAAACGTTCAGCAAGTTAAACTCTCCTACAGACAATTTGATGTAGGTGTTCTTGTTATGATTTTATTTTAAGGGGCTGGCCAAATTTTTGTTGCATGGCAATAATTCGTCGCAAGCGACCGATCGTCGCTGGCGTCGGTTTGTAACATTTATAAAAGCGACTGTTCGCACCTCGCAACGATATTAGCGGTAAGGTAAAACTTTTCAGATCAGATCAGCAAAATTGGATGAAACAATAAATTATAAGCCGACAAGATTTTTTTAAAAACAAAGAAAGATAGGCTCAAAAGGTGATTGCTTGAGAATGCTTTTGTTGGTATAAAACTTCAGGGGATTGATAATTCTGGATAGGCTTTTTTGTTTATTGCCACTTTGGTTGTGCTTTCTCTGATAGTTATTGGAGTGAATCTGATTTCCTACCGCCCGTACTGAACTTTTTGTGCCATTTTACGGCTGATCATCCATTTAGCAGGGGAGAGAATATTCTCAGGACTGTTCCCCCATAATGCAGGGCTGTTCACAAGTGAGCATGCGTATTTTTCTACAGACGTGGTCGTACCTGGATTTTACATGATCAGACCTGAGTGAAACATGTTCATGCCTGTCGCAGACATGATAACGACTGACTGAAAACTTGACAAACTCATATTTATTTATACAATACTTCGTATCTTGACTAATTGGTCTTTGTTGTTAAAAATTCACTTTTTCAGATTTTGTTTGAAATGAGCTTATCCAAATTTACCTCCTCGAGTCAAATATCTTCAAATGAAGAAAATTATGTCGCATCTACATCCCAAAAAAGAGGAAGTCAGGTTAGTTTCAGGGGGTCAACGGGAGGGATAGTCGAAAAAACTAAGAATCCCCGGTTTGAACTATAAAGCAATGAATTGAAGCAATTCGTCACAAAATTTTTTGGCCAATAATCTTTCAATTTTCGCGAACCAGTAGCCGCAATAATTGCGAATAAATTAAAAAGATTTGAATGGTTGATACTATTAATCTCATTGAATAAATTAACAACAAATATGCGACTACTTTTTAACGCATGATTTTTGTCTAATTTTATTTGTTAAGCATTTATTTAAAGTGATGAAGTTTTGACTAACAATTAGTTTTATGTTGACAGGAAACAGAGAAAAGTATCCACACGCCCCGCTACCAACGACTCCCTGCTGGCAATTAAAGAAAGATGCATCTAACCACTACAGTATATTTTCAACAAAAAACTTCACCGATGTCAGAAAAAATCTGAAAAAAAAAACTAAAAATTTGAAGTAAAGTGTCACATTTTCAAGCTGAGTTTATGATGTTGTTACAATTTAACCATTTCTTTAATTATCTTGTAATACTGAAGATACCGATTTGAGCATATTCGGTTCAGGCATGGTCATGTATCCTGCAGATGTGAGCATGTTTAGTTCAGGTATGATAAGGTATCCTGCAGGTGTGAGCATGTTTAGTTCAGGTATGATCATGTATCCTGCAGGTGTGAGCATGTTAGTTCAGGTATGATCATGTATCCTGCAGGTGTGAGCATGTTCAGTTCAGGCATGATCGTGTATGCTGCAGGTGTGAGTATATCTTCAGTTAGCACACCTGATGCAGGTCTGATGCAGGTATGTGCATGCCGAATATAGACATGCTGCACATCTGTTACAGACATGAATTTTGCATGATTTTACAATGATCAGATATGATTATGGCCAAAAAGTTCGGTACAGGCGGCTTTCTCTTTTTCGGAGGAGCCGTATAGCTAGTATTGGTGGTGAGCAGTATTGATTTAAGTCAATGCTACTCACAATCAATACCACCAATACTGCTCTTTAAAAACGAGACCACCGTGACTAATTTTTTGACCATCGCGACCGAGATACGGTATGTCCAGAGTTTGTCCGCGGCTTAAAACCCAGACTTAACATTTCCGCGACCGACAAAGTCGAAAATTTAGTCGCAGACCTCGACCCGGGTTGTTGTTGATAGGGCGAGCATATCCGATTCCTCGTACCAGCCTTTGACTGAAATGATGTTTTCTGTCTCCTATTTCCTGCGTTTTTGAGTTGGGTCTAAACTGAAACCAAATTTTGCCCTGCACCCTATGTCCTCAAAAGAGGGTTTCTACCCAAACTTAAGCAAAATAATCCACGATTCCTAGAAAAGTAGACTTGCCGCTCTCATAGCAAAATTCACTGCACAAGTCGGTCATACCAATCCGATCTTCTGGGTAAGTCTCTCTTTAACGCAAGTTCTGGGCTGATCTCTTACAGTAGTGTGAAGGTTCGGATGTTTTGCTTTTCACTTTTTATATGAATAAGGAAGAAAACTATAGGAACTGCTTGCACGTTGAACATTGAATAAGTTGTGGAAATCTGCTTGAAAACCTAGCTTGTTTCAAATGTCCAATCTGCGTTCCATACTATTTCTGTTTCCAAAGTTTACAATTATCATTTTTGCAAATATCAACTTTTGACACAAGTATCTGAAATGATGTTTTCTGCTGTCTCCTATTTCCTGCGTTGTTGAGTTGGTCCCAAACTTTTTTTTTGCAAGTTCCAAAAATTTGTTTACAGTCCTCAATTACATTTTACAGCAAAATTATCAAAGTAATCAACAGTATACAACTACTTCATGTCAATATTTATTTTATACCAAGGAAAATGTGTATCCAGTGCTAGAGTAAAAATATTATAACTATTTATCGACATTTAATAACCCGTACCGAAAATTGTAGCTAAATTCAAATCTGGAAATCGAAAATTCATACAATTTCAGATCTGTATCAGTCCTGTGGCATGTCTCTTTTTCCGCTGTACATGTCTGAATCAGACATGTACAGATATAATAACCATGGAAAGTCAGGTATGATCAGGTCTGGCCCAGGTATGAGCAGGCCTATCCCAGGTATGCTTCAGATCTGATTTTACATGATCATACCTGGATCTGATATGATCATACCTGGACCAGACATGATCATACCTGACTTTACATGATTATACCTGGACCAGACATAATCATACCTGACTTTACATGATCACACCTGGACCAGACATGATCATACCTGACTTTCCATAATCATACCTGGACCAGACATGATCATATCTGACTTCATTCCAGGCCAGATCTCTTCTGTAGATGTACCCAGTACCCGCAACACGCAGCAGAGCTGATCGATATATTTTTCGCCAGGAAACACTGGTGACATTTTCAGCAACTCTCTTTAAACATTTTTAAAACAATAATAATCTTTGTACACACCATTTTCAAAACCGATAAAAAAGATTTCGAAACAGGTGAAAAAGATTTCCTTGCTTACAAAACAAAACAACTGAAAAAGATTGCTTTGCTTACGATATAATTTAGCTCCGTTCAAGGCTGCGAGTTTTACTCAACAGTATGCAGTAATGATATAACTAACCAAAAATGCAGCCCACATCCCATAAGTCCACCTTCGTCATATTTCTTAGCACCGTGCAGGAGTTTAGGACTCCTGTACCATCTGGTAGCCACTTGATGGCTATATTGACTCTCAAGCTGAAGGTGGGCGCCGTTTGGGTCCTCGCCTTTGTTTCTTGAGAAAATTCGCGCCAGACCGAAGTCAGCTATCTTCGGGTGAACCGTTGAGCTGATGAGTAAATTTGCTTGCTGAAAACATATCTCTTGTCCATACATAGTGCTTGTCCATATCTCTCTGAAACAACCATTAAAATCAAAAATCAATTTAATTCCGATTGAAAACAAATTTTTTTAACTAAAGGTACGTAACGTATGCTCGCTCAATCTCTGTAAGTTGGTAAAAAACTATGAAGTCGAATGCTTGAATTATAAAGAGTATTTATCGGCAAAACTCTCAGCAACTCAATAATTCATCATAATTTTGGTCAAGCCCAACATCATATAACTTCAAGACTCCGCTTGTTTCGGTACAAATTGGCACAAACTAACCACAAGAACCGGTCGGTAATGTCCTTGAGACAAATTGCTCTTTTTGGCGGTCAGCCTTAATCAAGGCTGAACCGAATTAGAACCAAAGAACAGTAAAATACGGTCAAATGTGGCTATAGCCCCTCGGTTCTACTTGTTATAAGGTCTGCCTATGGGGGACTGGAACCCGGTTGACCGACGTGAGAGACTTCTCCCTTGGCCGCACGGCCATCTGTCCTTATTTTATATGCATTTATACTCTTGTTTTATATGCATCTATACTGTACATTTGCGTTGCAACATCCTTCCCCCCCCCCCCCCTGAAGAAGGAAGAACCGGAGCGAGCTTAACGGTCGACCGAATGACTTCACGGGTTGCGGTCTTAACAGGGGCGGATCGAGCGCAACCGTCCTGTCCGTAGTTTAGCTCGACGATTCGGGCGAGAGGTTAGTACCCACGCGGACTATCGGGCTCAATCACTCACACGGGATCGCCTGTTTTAAGAATGAAGTCAGAATGAGTGTGCCATTTGACACGCTTATTCAGCGAGGGAACATATTCGCGATACCAACGATACCAAATCGCGTTAGCATATGACTGCGCTCGCACGTACCTTTTCTTGTGGTCGAAGTGCTCCCCAGGTAAAAGCGAAGGAAAGCTTGTGGCATGTTGTCCCGTTAAAACATCATCTGTGATGTCCAGTACCAAGGTTGATAGATTCTCGCAATATTTCGGTACCAGTTTTGAGCTCCACGAGTTAACCTGAAACTCGAGCAGGCTTCCAATTTGTCCTGCATGCTGAGTTGCCCTCAAAATATGCTCCTCGTTGTCCAGAAAATGTTGATTAGGCAGTCTGTTCGCTATGAAAATTTTCCACCCTGAATAAAAAAAGCTGGTTTTGATAAGAAAAGCGCTGGAAATGCTTTGCTGATACATTATATGTGATTAATCTATAAGCGTTCGATTACTCATATTGCGCAAAACCCACAATATGCATTTGACTTTTCCAGTTATAGATGCTCTTAAACTAAATTTGAAAACTAACTATTTTTGCTCATTTTCAATTTTCAAAAGATATTTATAAAAAGCTGATATCAAATCGGAAAAATTAATCTTCCGATGGTCCTTTTAAAAAAATCAAATTATTTTGGGATTGAAAAAAAAACTTGATTTATAGTGAAGTTTATCAATAACCTGAAATTTCGATTAATTTTGAAATTTTTTAAAAAAATAGGTTGAAAGGTTTTTCTATTAAGTGAAGTTGCCTTTTTTTTCTTAACTAATAAGTTAAAATTTGCGGGTAAATTGCTGGCGAAACATGGCGAGGAATATTTTTTTTCCACGCGATTTCAGGTACCTCAATGAAAATGTGAAGAAGGAAAATTGGTATAATGTCAAAATAAAAAAGCTGATTTTTGTAATCTTCTGTAGATTTTTGGATTTAGGATTTTCTCCAGAAGGGGCGGATTTTTAAAAAAAATTTGTCGACTTTTTTTTAGGACGACCGAATTGATTTTCCGAGCTCTCCCAAATCACTGAAAAACACTGTTTTGGCCAGTTTTTGAAAAACAGCGAGAAAAAGTCATTTTAGGCACTTTTTGGGAAATATTGTCCAAAAAATCGCGTTTTTTCGGCGCGTGCTCCACTAGTCGATCAAAGGAGGTTATCCCCTAGTCAATCAAGGGAGGTTAAGGTATAAGTAGTCGATCAAAACTTGAAGACAGCCGCCTATCACAAAAAAAGTTTTAAAAAAAGCTTTCTGGGGGCAACCGCCTAGCGGGCTGTGTGTATGTATGCGTAGCTAAGATTGCTTCCTTCTTCCACGAACGCTACTTGGTTGTCTTCGCGTGTAAAGCTGTTTTTGCCCAAAAAAATTGTATCTTAAAGATCTTGCAAAAAAAGTTATCTTTAAAGGAGGTTATCTTGCAAGATCTTGCAAGATAACCTACCTTGATCGACTAGGGTCCCCCTTCAAAGTTAGTTATATTGGCTCCCAAGGCGCCTTTAGAAAAACTTTGGGTTCCGTCATCAAAATGGATATCTCAAAATAGAACAAAAGGAGGACCCTTTGAGTCGGAAGGGGGTCGAATTCCTGAGGGAAGTAACTTCCGAAAGTATATCCAGAAAATTTGGTGTGGGACTTTTCCACCATTGAGACCAATTAGACAAATTTGAAATACCAATTAGACTTCTGATCTTCCGGCTGCTATGGTTATCTCGGGGCAGATTTAAGCATCAATTGCCCTAAGAAGTCATTCTACTCGCAGCAATGGCAATTTCTTTCGGTGGTTTGTAACAATAAAACGCTGGTAAGTTGCGAAAAACTACTGACCTTTTTCTGATTTTTTCAGATTAAGTATAAAGTTGGCACTTGAATCCCTGCCTGCTGTAGTTGCTCCGGAACTTGCAAGCTCATACCACTTTCCTGATATATCGATAAAGCTTTTCCTACTACCCCGAATTAGGGAGCAATAATTGAGTTGCAGATTAAGAGTGGAGAAAAACAATAAAACAAGAAAATTCCGCTTTTCCATCATTTTGAATACCAAAGTAACATGAAACTGAAAATACATTAACTAAAATGTTAGAAAGTTGTGGTTTTTATATTGAACTTATTAGAAAAATGTCATTGCAAATCAGTGAACTTAACAAAAAATGCTTGCACGTTGAACTTTATTATGTTAAAGACATTATTATGACTTCATTTTGATAACCTTTCTCATTCCCGTTGGTTGCGGTCACTTTCTGCCAACATTTGTTAAAGGTTATAAGTTCACTTTTCTGCCCTTCAAACTCGCAGGTTTTTCTAACCAATAATTCTTCGTGTCCAATCAGGCTAGATATAAAAATATAAACGTTCAGCAAGTTAAACTCTCCTACAGACAATTTGATGTAGGTGTTCTTGTTATGATTTTATTTTAAGGGGCTGGCCAAATTTTTGTTGCATGGCAATAATTCGTCGCAAGCGACCGATCGTCGCTGGCGTCGGTTTGTAACATTTATAAAAGCGACTGTTCGCACCTCGCAACGATATTAGCGGTAAGGTAAAACTTTTCAGATCAGATCAGCAAAATTGGATGAAACAATAAATTATAAGCCGACAAGATTTTTTTAAAAACAAAGAAAGATAGGCTCAAAAGGTGATTGCTTGAGAATGCTTTTGTTGGTATAAAATTTCAGGGGATTGATAATTCTGGATAGGCTTTTTTGTTTATTGCCACTTTGGTTGTGCTTTCTCTGATAGTTATTGGAGTGAATCTGATTTCCTACCGGCTTTCTCTTTTTCGGAGGAGCCGTATAGCTAGTATTGGTGGTGAGCAGTATTGATTTAAGTCAATGCTACTCACAATCAATACCACCAATACTGCTCTTTAAAAACGAGACCACCGTGACTAATTTTTTGACCATCGCGACCGAGATACGGTATGTCCAGAGTTTGTCCGCGGCTTAAAACCCAGACTTAACATTTCCGCGACCGACAAAGTCGAAAATTTAGTCGCAGACCTCGACCCGGGTTGTTGTTGATAGGGCGAGCATATCCGATTCCTCGTACCAGCCTTTGACTGAAATGATGTTTTCTGTCTCCTATTTCCTGCGTTTTTGAGTTGGGTCTAAACTGAAACCAAATTTTGCCCTGCACCCTATGTCCTCAAAGAGGGTTTCTACCCAAACCTAAGCAAAATAATCCACGATTCCTAGAAAAGTAGACTTGCCGCTCTCATAGCAAGTTTCACTGCACAAGTCGGTCATACCAATTCAATCTTCTGGGTAAGTCTCTCTTTAACGCAAGTTCTGGGCTGATCTCTTACAGTAGTGTGAAGGTTCGGATGTTTTGCTTTTCACTTTTTATATGAATAAGGAAGAAAACTATAGGAACTGCTTGCACGTTGAACATTGAATAAGTTGTGGAAATCTGCTTGAAAACCTAGCTTGTTTCAAATGTCCAATCTGCGTTCCATACTATTTCTGTTTCCAAAGCTTACAATTATCATTTTTGCAAATATCAACTTTTGACACAAGTATCTGAAATGATGTTTTCTGCTGTCTCCTATTTCCTGCGTTGTTGAGTTGGTCCCAAACTTTTTTTTGCAAGTTCGGAAAATTTGTTTACAGTCCTCAATTACATTTTACAGCAAAATTATCAAAGTAATCAACAGTATACAACTACTTCATGTCAATATTTATTTTATACCAAGGAAAATGTGTATCCAGTGCTAGAGTAAAAATATTATAACTATTTATCGACATTTAATAACCCGTACCGAAAATTGTAGCTAAATTCAAATCTGGAAATCGAAAATTCATACAATTTCAGATCTGTATCAGTCCTGTGGCATGTCTCTTTTTCCGCTGTACATGTCTGAATCAGACATGTACAGATATAATAACCATGGAAAGTCAGGTATGATCAGGTCTGGCCCAGGTATGAGCAGGCCTATCCCAGGTATGCTTCAGATCTGATTTTACATGATCATACCTGGATCAGATATGATCATACCTGGACCAGACATGATCAGACCTGACTTTACATGATTATACCTGGACCAGACATAATCATACCTGACTTTACATGATCACACCTGGACCAGACATGATCATACCTGACTTTCCATGATCATACCTGGACCAGACATGATCATATCTGACTTCATTCCAGGCCAGATCTCTTCTGTAGATGTACCCAGTACCCGCAACACGCAGCAGAGCTGATCGATATATTTTTCGCCAGGAAACACTGGTGAAATTTTCAGCAACTCTCTTTAAACATTTTTAAAACAATAATAATCTTTGTACACACCATTTTCAAAACCGATAAAAAAGATTTCGAAACAGGTGAAAAAGATTTCCTTGCTTACAAAACAAAACAACTGAAAAAGATTGCTTTGCTTACGATATAATTTAGCTCCGTTCAAGGCTGCGAGTTTTACTCAACAGTATGCAGTAATGATATAACTAACCAAAAATGCAGCCCACATCCCATAAGTCCACCTTCGTCATATTTCTTAGCACCGTGCAGGAGTTTAGGACTCCTGTACCATCTGGTAGCCACTTGATGGCTATATTGACTCTCAAGCTGAAGGTGGGCGCCGTTTGGGTCCTCGCCTTTGTTTCTTGAAAAAATTCGCGCCAGACCGAAGTCAGCTATCTTCGGGTGAACCGTTGAGCTGATGAGTAAATTTGCTTGCTGAAAACATATCTCTTGTCCATACATAGTGCTTGTCCATATCTCTCTGAAACAACCATTAAAATCAAAAATCAATTTAATTTCGATTGAAAACAAATTTTTTTAACTAAAGGTACGTAACGTATGCTCGCTCAATCTCTGTAAGTTGGTAAAAAACTATGAAGTCGAATGCTTGAATTATAAAGAGTATTTATCGGCAAAACTCTCAGCAACTCAATAATTCATCATAATTTTGGTCAAGCCCAACATCATATAACTTCAAGACTCCGCTTGTTTCGGTACAAATTGGCACAAACTAACCACAAGAACCGGTCGGTAATGTCCTTGAGACAAATTGCTCTTTTTGGCGGTCAGCCTTAATCAAGGCTGAACCGAATTAGAACCAAAGAACAGTAAAATACGGTCAAATGTGGCTATAGCCCCTCGGTTCTACTTGTTATAAGGTCTGCCTATGGGGGACTGGAACCCGGTTGACCGACGTGAGAGACTTCTCCCTTGGCCGCACGGCCATCTGTCCTTATTTTATATGCATTTATACTCTTGTTTTATATGCATCTATACTGTACATTTGCGTTGCAACATCCTTCCCCACCCCCTGAAGAAGGAAGAACCGGAGCGAGCTTAACGGTCGACCGAATGACTTCACGGGTTGCGGTCTTAACAGGGGCGGATCGAGCGCAACCGTCCTGTCCGTAGTTTAGCTCGACGATTCGGGCGAGAGGTTAGTACCCACGCGGACTATCGGGCTCAATCACTCACACGGGATCGCCTGTTTTAAGAATGAAGTCAGAATGAGTGTGCCATTTGACACGCTTATTCAGCGAGGGAACATATTCGCGATACCAACGAGACCAAATCGCGTTAGCATATGACTGCGCTCGCACGTACCTTTTCTTGTGGTCGAAGTGCTCCCCAGGTAAAAGCGAAGGAAAGCTTGTGGCATGTTGTCCCAGCAAAAAGTGGTTTGGGGTTAACGCTTCTAACCCGGTTAACGCTTCTAAAAATCCAACCGCACAGAAAACGTCCTGCGAGCTATCACCGAACATGTGGAGCTCAATTTGACCCACAGGCTCTGTGAAGTAACAACGGGGAATTGTCAATCGCCCTAAGAGACGGAGACCGGAGTGCCACTCGAGAAATTTATCTCTCATGTCTTGCGGCAATTCGTCGTCCCAACTTTGGCCACTGATCTTCCAAATATCTTTCAGCAAAAGACGGGCCCTAACTGTGTATGGAGCTACCAACCCAACAGGGTCAAACACAGAAGAGACGAAACTCAAGACGCTTCGTTGAGTTATTGCCTTATCGAGAGGTCGATCCACGCCTCTGCTAACAAGCAATGTGTCTTTCACATGGTCCCACTTAAGACCTAAGACGTGTGATGATTGTTCCGCACCGTTACATATTTCCTTGATGGGTGAAGACGAGGTTTCGCAATCCTCGGGGTTCATTGCTGAAGTAATTTCATCAGCATTACTGACAATTTAGTCAAAATAAATCCTCCCAACTTTAGTAAGGAAACCAAATGGCGACTAATTTTAATTGCATGGGTAACGTTCTCGAACGAATCCAAGTAATCGTCCATGCAAAATTTTTCATTTAAAACTGAGGCGGCCTCAGGGTATGTGGACATTTTATCAGTTGCTGTTTTTCGCAACGCAAAATTGCGGCACGTAGGCGAATTCCGTGCGCCGAATATGGCGAGTGTACTGATGAACTACCAGATCGGTAGTGGTATTTTCCCGCCACAAAAACGGAGTAAAAATTGATCGCGGGCGAGGACTCCTACCTGGAGGAACATACCCTCTATATCCGCGGAGACGGCGTACTTTTGTTGACGTAATCGCAAAGGTACACAAATTAAATTTTGGAGTAGGTCCGGACCCACCAATAAGGACTTATTTAAGGATGTGCCGTGAAACTTAGAAGCCCCGTGAAACTTAAAAATTGATCGCGGGCGAGGACTCCTACCTGGAGGAACATACCCTCTATATCCGCGGAGACGGCGTACTTTTGTTGACGTAATTGCAAAGGTACACAAATTAAATTTTGGAGTAGGTCCGGACCCACCAATAAGGACTTATTTAAGGATGTGCCGTGAAACTTAGAAGCCCCATTAAGAACTCGGCGCACCTTACCCGGCTTATTCGGATTTACGACGGGATGGTGCAGAAGTTACCACTCGCGATCGGAACGCTTACGTGGATCATGCGGTTCGACGATAACGATATAGCCTTTCCTAATGTACTCTCTAGTTGTGTCTGCGTATCTTTCGCGCAGCTCAGGGTCTTTACTTAACCTTCTCTCCAATGTTTTAAATTGGGCGAGTGATGAGTAATATGTTTGGTAGACTAACATTACTATCAATCCAAAGCATAGGCACAATATATCTTTCGTCAATGTGAACGGTTTCAGAATTTAAGATGGATATAGCACGTTTATCCGCGGCAGAACGGGCATCGACTTGTTTGAAAGCACCATAAGATTCCAACTCGTACCAGGATTTTATTTGGTCGGTCAAAGAAGAATCTTTAACAGCACACTTGAAACACGAAGAAGTAGAATTAACGGACGGCGGCACCGGACCACATGAACCAACCTATCGGTAGGCGAACGGAGCACGGTGAGTTTTTATCATCTCCCAAGACGAACTCAATGGGTCTAACGGCGTCGTAGTAGTCTCGTCCTATAATAACCTCAACGTCCTCATAATTGTATTGAGTGGGCTTAATAGGTGCTAATTGTGGATATTTTTTTCTGCAAATCAGCAATATTGATTAATTCGGAACCAATCCGAATATTGTATTTAAGAGATGCACAGAGAGAAAATACGAAATCACTATTATTCGGCTCGGAGGAGACTGTAAACTTGACCTCTGAGTCTCAACAACGGTGGTTGAATTGAAATCACTAATTGACAAGTTAACGGGCTCCCCTACTAAGCCGAGACGGTTAACGAGCGACGAAGACACCCTGGAGTGAGTCGATGCACTATCACAAAGAACCAACGTCAGGAGACTGGTTACATCCGAGGATGCACCAAGTGTTGCAATTGGCAACAAGCCTTTACTTGATTCAATGTCATGTACGTCACTAAGAGCGGCATGGGTGGAAGTGTTTGTATTCTCCTTGGATTTGATTGTTCCAGCCTTATTTGAGACATTCAAATTTTCCTTCGGAGGAAATTTTTTCTCGGCTCCATGGAGCAAGACATTATGTGTGCTATCACACTCTGGCTTCGGGCACTTTTTAGCTCTAGAACATTGCCGGAAACTTTGATTGCCTTTGAGGCAAGCGAAGCAAAGTTTCTGTTCAGCTCCGTATTTTGCTCGCTGAGTACCATTCTTTTTCTTGAAGAAGGCACAGTTCCACAATTCATGACTACCCTTACACAAATCGCACGGCGGAAACTTAGACTTATCCTGAGCCTTACTAGTTGGGTGGCTATTGGCTGGAAAAACTTTGGTTGTTTTTTGGTTGAACTGGCGCCTTGTTTTTTGCCTTAGAGTTGAGTACACGTAATCTTTCATGCCCCTCGGCCTTTTCGTTTAACCACTTATTAAAGTCTAAGAGTGTTGGTCGCTGCCAATTATGCCTAAAAGTATGCATTGACCAAATTTCCGTGAGGTTAGGTGGAAAATTACTAACAGCTTGGTTTAACAGGTTAACACTCTTTAGATCAACGTTGAATGACAATGATTTGGAAACTGCTACGAGGCCAGATATGGCAGAGGAGAAACTGATGACGTTTTCCGAATTGTGCATCTCAAGTGGAGGAAAAGTATTCAGCTTATCAAGATGCGCACCAACAATGGCATGTGGTTGCCCAAACTTCCGTTGCAAGGTGGCCAGTGCATAACGCCACTTCAACGAAACTCCGCAATTGCGGTTTTTGCTTTGCCTGTGACGAGCGTTTTTAAGTATGTCAGTTTCGTATCATCGGTGAGAACAGCGGAATCAACGGTGGACTTAAACTGACCAAACCATTTGTGCCACTTTAACGCGTTGCCGTCAAACTGGGCTAACTTCCATTCAGGAAGATTATCTTTGCGGCTATGCATCAAAAATTCCAACAATTCACGAGCGGAGAGAGGTCGATCCGATGAACAACCTTGGTTCGGATAAGCAGAAACGGGTGCGTAGTCTTCGTTGACTGGCTGATATTCAGTATTATTATTATTGACAAAATGCGGAACATGTTGTGGATGAACTGGGGGATTATTGAAATACACAGTCCCTCCACTAGCATACGGGGCGGCGGTGTTACACGGTGGGACAACAGTTGTCACATTTTAAAAACGCCTCCAGCATTACAACACTGAACGGGCGTGACTATTGGAGTTGTAGCTGCCAATCGCCATAAGTTTGCATTACTTATGTAATAATCGTTGATGTTGGGTGACACAGTATGCGGTAAAAAGGAAAAATTATGCTGCGTCTGGACTGGCGCTGCATGGTAATTCGGTGCCGAAAAGAAAACCGGCGTTGGGTTTACTCCAGAAGATTAGAAGCCACCACCAGCAAATGCAAATGACAAAAACCAGAACCGGGTTGTGCAGGTAACACTGGGTCAGGTAATGATTCCGGTTGCACGAATCGGTTGCACGAATGATTCCGGTTGCCAGTTTTGTTCGAACTCATGGTCCGTAAAGGAACAGCAGATGGTGGTGGTAACACGTGTGCACTAGAATTCATGTTGTTAACTGGGAACGAAACAGATGGAACAGAAGCTTGCAATGTCAAAAGGCTTGCACTGCCAAATTGAGGTATAGCCCGATGTCCATAACTATGGATTCCAGGGTCACTCAAGGCAGTGTGCTCATGGTTATGACATTAACTTGTGTTTGTTGCATGAACGATGTGTGCGAAAGTCGTCGCTTCTGACGAAATTGGTACAGGAGTGATGGCCAGCAAACCTGGCGCACTAACAACGTCAGAAGGTGCTTGTGACTAACAGAGTCTACTCAATTTTTAGCCCGATCGGTTGCTACTTTTGAAATAGGTTGCCTTGTTCCTGTCGAGTTACTTTCCACCACCTTCTCGCTAAACTCAGATGAACTGTCCTCAAGTTCAAACGCTTTTCTTTCCATTTCAATTTGTTGCTTTTTATGACTTTCAGCCAATTATTCTAGTTCCAGCTGACTTTGTTGGAACTTAAGACGGTTCTCTTGCTCTTTAAGTCTTATAGATACCTGATACTGCCTTTCCAGCTCCTCGTGGCGTCGTTTTACCAAAACTCACTCAAGCAGTTTCTCACTTGATGACATAGTGTGAACAGTCGAGGTATGACGAGTGGAAGCAGATTTATCAGACTTATGTGATTCACGTTTTCTACTTTCTTCAGACTTATTAGAGACCTTAGACCTGTTTTCAGATATTCGTGCTTCCGAATCTCTTGTTTTGTGCGATTGTGAGGATGTCTTAGACCTAGTTTGTTGTAAAGATCCCTTGCTCCCTGTAATGCCGGCTGCTGGAAATGACGAAGGCTCAAGGATCTTCTTGTAACTTTGAAGTGAGCTTCATGCATTACTTTATCGTTCATTTCGTGCGTTACTTTCTTAAGCCAAAGGTCTTGCTGAGCAATAATTTTTTCAGGGTTTTCCGTTTTTCCCGCTAACCTAATTAATTGCTCATTGACGTCGACAGCTTTTTCCAACGCAATTTTACATTTGTAAACAGCATTATCAATTTTGTGATGCGACTGTTATTCTCAATGTACTCAAGTAATAATGAGTGACCTTTAAGCAGCTCATTTTCTAGACATAGAGGGGTTTAAAATAACTTGCGTATCTTACTTTGGAATTTTTCGTCCATGTTTTTCACAAATTGACGATGTTTTACGGATGCTCACCAAAAAAAAACAATTTAATAAAATGAGATACTGTTTTGATACGTAATTAAATTTACATTAATATATCAACCTTAGTTTCTAAGATGGGGGAACTTGACGTCTCAAAACTTCTGCCTGAAGTCTGTTTTTATAGCTTTTCGAGCTTTGAGTGGTTAGCGGTTCCATTTTTTACGTGTCTCAAGGATGTTAAGATTGGCGCTATAACGCCTAAGAATGAGGAGAGTCTTTAACTCTCTGGTGAAGCTCTTTGTACTTCTCAATTAGTACCTGGTCCTTAGCCTTACGCTTAGAGATAAAGTCTTTGACAACGTTCAGAATGAGAATACCTGTTGAAACTAAACTTTCCTCTATATCCTCGGTTCCGTTCCGTCTACAGTATACGACCGCACAAATATTTGTCCTATACCTTAATAACAAATTGACAAGTTGCTCACTACTCAGCTTGCGGTTATTGTTGCTGCGGTGCCTACTTATCGAGTTTTTAATGGCGTCGTGCCAAATTACAAGGTCGTTACGGTGAGACAAGAAGTGATGAAGGTAGTACTGTATTGTTTTCTGAGAATCCCTAGCGTTAAAATTCAAACTTAAACCGGGCTTCGTAAAGCAAGTATCTTTGACGCGCTTCTCTGAAAGAGCGGGAAGCTTTCGGAGCGCGTGATCCAAGGAACTAGCTCCTAGAATGAATACCACATACTTAAGGGGACCTATGCGACGGCTTTGTTACGCTTAAGTACCAATGGGGTTCGAAAATTAAGTAGGTCGGTTGAACTCCAACAACACACACGGAGTACACCTGAGGATGAAAGAATTCAATTTAACTCACTTAATATCACCGTACCTGACCACTTAACAATAATGTCACGGAACGAAGTCAATAATCGGACGGGCTGAAACGGCTTTGATTTACTTGAAGCGAACTGGCTTTCAGTTTCATCAATGGTGGGTGGGGGATCAGGCAAATTGGTTAAGTTCCAACAACACACGCGGAAAAAACCTGAGGATGAAAAAACTCAACTTAACTTGACTGATATTTTGCTACCAGACCACTTACCATAAGGTTGGTGTCATGTTTCAGCACAGTTTCGCAGAATTCTGAGGACGTTTTGAGGATTTTTTGACATTTTTTTTTACTTTTTCCCAAAAATTTTTTGGAAGAATTTGGTCAGCAGGTTCGAGTCATAAACCAATCCAAAAAACTAGTCCAGTACCTCTTGTCTATGTTCCGATTTCACGGATTAATTTTCCGTTCACAAATATCCAAAAAATTTTGGTATCGAGAAAAATGTCAATCAGTTCGTCTATGTACCGACTGTAAGATATTTCAATTCAACGGAACTGTCCAAAAATTTGGGTATTGAGAAAAATTACCAGTTGCTAGCTTGCGGAAATTTTTTTTAACGTATATGACATCGTATATAAACTTATAGCACGAATGGAGAATTTTAAAAGTTTGTCCAGTCTTACAGTTTTGAAGATTGGGCAGTCACCTGTCTTACACGACACAGACGCTCTCTGCAATTCGCAAGAAACGCTATGCAATCCGCTACAGACCCTCTGCAATCCGCTACAGACACTTGCAATCCGCAACAGATGCTCTGCAATCCGCTACAGATCCTCTGCAATCCGCTACAGACTCTCTGCAATCAGCAATAGATGCTCTGCAATCCGCTACAGACCCTCTGCGATCCGCTACAGACACTCTGCAACCCGCAACAGATGCTCTGCAATCCACTACAGACCCTATGAAATCCACTACAGACACTCTGCAATCCGCAACAGACGAACTGAAATCCGCAACAGACCCTCTGCGATCCGCAACAGACGCGGACTGTGGCACACAGACTGTACACTTGTTTCCCTCGCAGATTTCTAGCACCTCGAGAACTTCTTCTCGTTGTAGCACAGCTCTTCGTGTAGCACGGTCCCTTGTGAGGCACCAAAATATGCTCGCTCAATCTCCGTAAATTGGTAAAAAACTATGAAGTCGAATGCTTGAATTATAAAGAGTATTTATCGGCAAAACTCTCGGCAACTCAGTAATTCATCATGTTTTTGGTCAAGCACAATATCATATATTTTCAATACTCTGCTTGTTTCGGTACAAATCAGCGCAAGCTAGCCACAAAACCGGTCGGTAATGTCCTTGAGACAAATTGCTCTTTTTGGCGGTCAGCCTGAATCAAGGCTGAACCGAATTAGAACCAAAAAACAGTAAAATATGGTCAAATGGGGCTATAGCCCCTCGGTTCTACATGTTTTAAGGTCTGCGTATGGGGGGACTCGAACCCGGTTTACCGACGTGAAAGACTTGTCCTTTGGCCGCACGGCCATGTGTCCTCATTTTATATGCATTTATACTCTTGTTTTATAAGCATCTATACTCTACATTTGCGTTGCAACATAACGCAAGTTCGATCATTTTTAAAAAAATTCAAAACGATTTGTCGTCTCCATTTTCCCATTTCCCAGTTTTAAAAACTATTCAAATAAAGATTGATGAGCTGATGCCCCCCCCCCTACTCCCACTAGATACGGAAAAACTATCATTTTTTTTACCAAATGAAGTTTTCCTGTTTGTCACGTGTCTTGTATTCTTAAAAAACAAGACACGTGACAAAACTTGAAATTCTTCTTTTTTGGAAAAATTGAATTTATAAAAAAAAGTTTTTTTTTGTTTTTCAGAATAGAAATGGATTATCTCGAACAAATTAAAAGAAATATTTTTTCTGTAGAGAAAATACGTCATGTCTGACCAAGTATAGTCATGCCTGACCAGGTATAGTCATGTCTGACCAGGTACAGTCATGTATGACCAGGTATAGTCTGCAAACGGCAATGTTTGCAGATGTGATCAGATGTGAAACAGATATGTTCAGAACTGGAAAACAGCTAATGTCAGAAAATTGTATGATCAGACGTGAAATTGTGAGAAAAGTTCGGTACGGGAAATGTTTTAAACATCTAATTTTATGGTAATTATAATCAATTATACTTGTCCTATATTCCATATAAAAATCACTTACAAACAATAACTTAAGCCTAGAATTGTATGCGGGTTGGTTTTCCCCATTCTTGTACCAGTTGTTTTTTTTTGCGATTGGCTCTCTTTTTTGGCGATTTTGACGTTTTGACGCTGATATTCGATCTGAATTCGCTGAAATTGTTCCAGTTGGACTTGGTTGAAACCGACTTTTGTTTTTTAATAGCTCGTCGTTTGGTTCTATATGGCAGATTTGCGCTATTGGAGCGTCTGGATTGTCAATGTCTATATGGCTTGAACAGTTTTTTGACATTTGGCGGTATTTTTTTCTAAAATTCAACAAAGTCCATGTGTGTTGATGCTGGACATAACAACTGAAAGCATGATCGCTTTAAAGTCGAGGTTGCTTCGCTGTTATCTGAACTTGTTGAGGACAGCTCAAAAAATTTTTAGAAAATTGTGTTGCTCAATTTTACAATGAATGGAAAAATTTTTTTGGTTTTTTTCGTGTTTCAGAAAATTTCAATGTATTTTCTAAATTTATTTTTAAAGTTTTTGGCTAATTTTGAGAAACATTTTGAATTCCGTTCCTTTATATCTGATATTCAATCTTTTGGCAATAGATTTAGATGAAACTTTCACATTCCTTGAGGACTTCCCGTCATCTTGTTAGATAATTCGTCAACCGTTCGCCTTCTAGCCCTTGGTTTTTTGTACCAGGCCACGATCGGGTAAAAATTATCAGCTGCCAACTGCATTGAAACTATCTGTATACATTTTTTTCCATCCTGCATTGGGCCCGTCAGTTCCAATTCGACTTCAGTGTTTTGGTTCCACAATTGATTGTAGCTCAAATGTCTTGTTTTTCAGTGAATGGTTTGATTGGCAAAAGTTTTGAGCGTAATGTAGCTCTGGATGTATGAATATGAATTGCTCTATTTTTTCTGTGGGTTGGTCAAGTTCTCAAAATGTCTTTTGTTATATGGACTATATTGATGACATCAACGCTAGTTTGTCTCGCAATAAATATTCAAACGAGTGATTATTTTGCCTCATTATGACATTGTGACATTCTTTGAAACATCATTGTCAATTTTTTGACCACTCCAGAGTTTTAACATTTGTGGCTTCTGCATGAATCAATGAGTTGTTATTGGATCCGTTTTGAAATTGTGCGACTGCGCCATGTCATGTGACAAGGTTCCGCGCATCTTGAGAAATTAAAGTTTCCTACAAACACAGTGCCAATTTAAAACATCCGAACAAAGCGAATAAAACTTAAAAAGCGTTTTTCTGAAATTGGATGGTTTTTAGACGAAAAATGATGATGACCAACTTTGCGTAAATTATACATAAAATTCAGTCGCAAAAGTTTACCCCATCTACCTCTTAATCGAACCCTTTCGTGACATGCACCTACCTACAACCGGATTCTCTCATGAAAAGCACTAACCTTCAATCCGCCCGCGTCGAAACTGTCATATTACAATTTCATGAAAAGGGGCTGAATGAGCCCAATTCTTAGTGCAATTGGTCCCAGAACCCCTTTTGATGTGCACCTAGCTCAGGGCTGGACCCTCTTGTGAAAAGCGCCAACCTCTAACACGTACCCTCTCGTGACATGAACGCACCAAATTTTAACGCAGACCTTCTTGTGACATGCTCCTGCTTACAGTGCGGGCCCTCTCGTGACATGCGGCTTACTCTGATCCAGACCCTCTCGTGACCTGTATCCACCTCTAGCCTGGACCGTCTTGAGACTTGCACTTAACTCTAACCCAGACCCTCTCGTGACATATGTTCTGAATTGAAATCAGAAACATAATTCTTAAACTTTTACCATATGTTCTGACTTGAAATCAGAAACATAATTCTTAAACTTTTACCACATGTTCTGACTTGAAATTATGTGTTTGCTCGGTTGATAAAATATCACCAAAAGCAAACATTACAGCATGTGTTGTTTCTTTCTGATTGGTTTAACCAACAGATGGAATGCTGAAAATATCAAAATCTATGGTATATAAGCCAAGCGAAAATATACCAAATATCACTTCATCACTTTCTCAAATCCCACCACTACTCTCATACTGAGACCCCCAACCATCCTAATAACCAAAATCTCAAATCTCTATCTCGATAACTATCACGCCATAGCCCAATGTTTCTTGATATAAAATTGATGTGTGTCCTCTATATTTGAAATAATATACCTATTTACGAGTGAAAGAAACTTTGTCTGTTGAATAAGAATAGGAAAGTCTTAGCAACATTCAGAAAGACCCCTTGTTCTAACTAGCTGCGATTTGGTCGATCGCATAAGTTAAGTCAAGTTAGTTTGGAATAATTGGTGCGACCAGTGAGGCACACAAGTTTCAAAAATTCACTCAATTTTCAAAATCTCAAAAAACTGAGATTATCAAAATTTCAAAAAGTTGAAAATTTCAAAAGTTGAAATTATCAAAATTTCAAAAAGTTGAAAATTTTACAAGTTGAAATTATCAAAATTTCAAGTTGAAATTATCAAAATTTCAAGTTGAAATTATCAAAATTTCAAAAAGTTGAAATTATCAAAATTTCAAAAGGTTGAAAATTTCAAAAGTTGAAATTATCAAAAATTCAAAAATTGAAATTATCAAAATTTCAAAAAAGTTGAAAAGTTCAAAAATTGAAATTATCAAAATTTCAAAAAATTGAAAATTTCAAAAGTTGAAATTATCAAATTTCAAAAGTTGAAATTATCAAATTTCAAAATTTCAAATCTTTAAATTGGATATCTTAACTTGAAAAAAGTAAGATGGCCGATCACCCAATCACCCATCCTAACTTGTCTTTTGTATCATTCTCAGGAAATGATTCAGACTTAAACGCAAAAGCCTTTTGGACTTCAGTTGAGAATAAAATTGTATTCTCACTAGGGCAACGACCCACAGACGCTGGCGCTCAGCCTAACTATGATCACAGACAAAAAAGTTTGTTTGGATCTTTATTAACAGAAACAGCTCTTGAGTGGTATACTGATGAAGTAACTAATACTACTACTTGGGCTGAACTAAAAAATCTTTTTCTTAAAAGGTTCACTGATGGTAGAGATCGTTTCAAGCATCGAATTGATGCTGAAAATGCCACTCGACAAGAGGGCGAATTAATAAAAAATTACTTCCATAGGATTAAAACATCAGTCGACAAGGGTTGGCCCGAAAGCATTGATACTACTGTTCATGCTGATGCCGATGCACAGACATTGGAAAAAAATATACAAAAGAGACAAAGAACTCAAAAGTATATAGACTTCTCAATTAAAGGTCTAAAACCCTTAGCTCTAAAGCAGAAAGCTCATGAATATATGATAGAAAACCCCAACGCAGGATGGGAAACGTTTACCAATCATATAATTACAAAAGATTTAACTTTTATCGTCGCCACTGATCCTGCAAACAAAACCTCGACAGATAAAATGACATCATTAGAAACGCAAATAAAAGAGTTAACCAAATTGATTAAAAATCAAGAGGTTAGTGCCATAAACGAACAACTTTCCTTTCGTCGCCGAGATCCGGATGTAAAAGGCAGACCAAATAATACACGCTTCTGTGATTATTGTAGGATGAACGGTCATTCTATCTCTAGATGCTCTAAGAAACAAGTCCAGGACGAAGTAAACAAACTTCGCAAAGAACTAACAATAAAAATGATAGAAAAGTGTCATTTGAGACCGACTATAAACGTAACCGAAATTTCTCAAATCAAAAAAACTACAATCAAAACGACCAGTCAAGAAACAATAACTTTACAAATCAAAGCGGTCAATCAGGAAATTATGGAAATACTCCAAATTTCCAGAATCAAAGTAACTATGGTATTCGTTATCATAATAACTATAGCAAAAACGGTTATCCAAGAAATAATCAACAGCCATCGTACAATCCCAATCCCAGGCGAAACGAGTCGTATGACGAAAAATACCCAAAACAAAATACTTTCAGAGAAAATGAACAAGCTGCAAAACAGCATTATGACCAAGAGAATAGGCAATCCAGCAGTGATCCTAGAGGTCGACAATATAATCAAAACGGATATAACCGAACAAATAGTCGTGATTCTGATAGATCAAGATCACCAGGATTCAGAATGAATCAAAATCAAGTTGAAAATACCCATTGGGTAGAAGAAGAAACTAACTACTGTAACGCACTGACAGATATGTTTCCTTTAAACTATTAAAGTCTCCGAAGCCAAGTGAAGATAGCAATCCAAAAGCAAGGATCTATCTCAATCTATATCATTTCGCCACCGGAGACACAAATAAAAATAGTGGACTGGAAATTGAATTTATGGTCGATCCAGGATCAACTTGTAGTATCATAAATGAACCAACTTATCGAGAATTAAACAAAATTGGACAAAAACTTACTCTTTTCAAATCCCAAAGTAAAGCCAAAACTTACAACGGATCTGAAATCCGTATGCTTGGCCATACATCAATCGTTTCATGCTTTGATACCGACGGAAAGTATCCAACAAACCACAAAGTCTGGATAACAGAAGAACGCACTGTTAATCTATTAGGAATCGACTTCTGTCATTTGTTCCTTAAAGCCCTTTATTTTGATATCCCAGCTGTTGAACTAAAATCCGAAGATGGTGTCATCTCATATGGCTTACTAAACAATGATAAGGAATATCCGAATGTTTCTAAAATAGAAACAATCCGACTTGAAGATCCCCTATATATCTCACACCGCTCCTCGCATCTGTATAAACATACAGCTGAAACATATTTTAAAAAAGGAACTACATTTCTTCCTCACAAAGACACGTGTAAAACTGGTTTAATTTTCATGAATACCATTTGTGTTCAAACTGAATACAAACTCCCGATTTTGATTGAAAATCAACAAGACCACCCAGTAACCATAAATAAAGGCGTACTCGGATATGCAGTAACAGATATACAAGGAGAAGAAAAAGTATATGCAATCCAAGATTGCGATGAATTTACAGCAACTATTCTAAACGAAAGTTCAGAATTTGACAGTTGTTTCATGTTGAACACAATTGTAATCACCACACAAGAATGTACAAGCCGAGTTTATGATTCTTGTATAAAATACATCGATTTCCAACAACAATCCATATTCGAATCAAACATGCCAATTGCCCAATGCATTTCTGCTGATAGAGCCATGACCCAAGGCTTCGCCGAAATGGTCTGTCGACGATATACAAAAATGAGAGATTTTTGTAGCTATAATAATAGCAGCGTGAACGAAATCATCGTTTATCGAGATTCCAGTTCCGGACAGATAATTTACAATCTGATCACCAAGGAAAGATATTTCCAAAAACCTACCTATCAAAGCATTCACTATGCACTAGATGAAATGAAACATCATGCGATTGCTAATAATATTCGTTGTATTGCAATGCCAAAAATTGCTTGTGGTCTAGACAAAATGGATTGGAAAGAAGTTTCTAAAATCATCGTCGACGTGTTCAGATTCTCTGGAATCACAATTTATGTCTATGTACCTGGTTGGGAACTCAATAGCATGCCTGCGCTAGAAGTATTCGATACAGAAAGTGTATCAGAAATATTTGAACAAATCGGTTCTGATATAGTTCAGGCCTGTAACAGCGAAGGCAAACTAGCCACCGATTTCTCGGCTGATGCAAAGAATCTTTGCAGACCACTCGTTCGAGACCAGTTCCCAAAATGTAGGAACAAAGAACAAAATGATCAACTGATCAAATTTATTGTAAGCGAAACATTTAAATCAGACGAACATTATACATCCAACCAGCAAAAAATTGATAGCACTATTCAATTCCTTTCCGAGTTTGATTTCACACAAAGTGATCTATCGGACGATGAGTTTGTCGATCTACTCCAAATCATCATACAAGACATTGATGTATATTCTCATCATAAGTACGATATTGGAAAAACGAAACACAAGTTCCATATACCCCTTAAAAAAGATGCCACATTCAAAAAGCAACGACCAAGCAAAATACCCATCCATTTACGAGACAAACTCGACAAGTTAATGGACGAGCTAATACAAGCTGGTATAATACGCGAGTTAAACGAAAATGATGACATGAACTCCTGGTTCGTAAATCCTGTTATAATACTTCCTAAAAAGGACTACGTAAAACTAGTATTAGATGCTCGGTACCTGAACTCAATAACCGATACTAGTAATTGTAGCTGGCCACTTGAACCTTTACAGGTGTTGATGACTCGGATAAATGGCTCGTATTTTACAAGCAGTGATTTATCATGCGCTTATCACCAAGTACCTCTCACTGAAGAAGCTCAAAAACTTACTAGTTTTATTGTCGGAGGACGACAATATACTTACCAAGTCGGTTTTTATGGTTTAAAACCACTTCCAAACTTCTTTAGTAAACTAATGAGATACGCTTTCGGTCCGCTTATAAAAACAAAAAAGGCAATAACATATATTGACGATACCCTTCTACAGAGTAAAAATAAAAACGAAATGTTTGATACTATCAGAGAATACCACTCTTTGCTTCGTAAAGCAAACCTTAAAGCAGCTCCCGATAAAACATTTTTTTTCCTACGAAAAGTGAAGTTCCTTGGTCACGTAGTATCGGAAGAAGGTCTTTCTCCTATAGCTTCTCGCATAGATGATATAAAAAACCTAAAATCACCCGAATCTAAAACTGAAGTACTGGGTGTTCTCGGAGTAATGGGATTCTATAGTACTTACATAATTAACTTTCATGTAGATGCGAAATGTCTATACGAGCTTGCAAACACCGAAAACAAATTTCAATGGCTACCATGTCATGAAGCCGTTTTTCAGAAATTGAAAGACAGATTTTGCCATGATATTGCTAATGCAATCCCAAACACAGATTACCCATTTCACATTCACGCAGACTCTTCAAATGTAGGAACTGGATGTATTTTAATCCAAGCCTTTCCAGACGGAAAGAAAATTGTATCCGCAAACTCCAGGGTTTTTGATAAAGCCGAACAAAAAATGTCACCACAGCATCGTGAACTGTGTGGTATTATATCTGCTCTTCAAACATATGAATTCTATATTATAGGTTCACCATTCCCCATATATCTGTATTGTGACCATCGACCAATTTTATTGTTATGGTCCAGAAAAGGACAACTTTCACACCGATTTTTTAAATATCAGGTTGTGCTGACTAAGTTTCATAATCTAAAAATTATCTACACACCAGGCACAAACTTAGCTTTCCCTGACCTTTTAAGCCGAAATGTTCCAATCGCTGATATTAAAAAATATCAAATTGAACATAAAACAATTCCAAATGAAATAAAATTTGTTCTAGACACCGGAGAACAAATAAATTATTCAGTGCTTCACAAAGAAGACAAAAATACAACACACAACGATTGCTATCCAATCATTGCTCAATTGCATGGTGGGAAAAGGAAACTTATAGATATAAGTGAAAAAGGTGACTTCAGCATTGAAGAAGCACCAGATTACTATGAAGAATCTTGCAACGCAATCCAGAACATAACAGATTTCTTTAAATTTGGCAAACAAATCAACCAAATAAAAAAATTGTCAACTCAAAATATTTACGAAGAAATACCTGAAGAACTTTTCGCTCTGGATGACGATCTTGACAACCAAGAGTGGATAGAACTTTGCGAGGGCAATGTCGAACAAAGTCTAATTGACGAGTTTGAACAGGCAAAACAAGATTTTGAAAATAGAACTAAAATATCAAAGCTAATTGAACCAATTAGCTTGCACTCAGAAAAAGGAAAAAATGATTCACTAGATTTAATCATTAAATTGACAGATTTCGCAAAAACTGCTGCTCTTGACGTAGAAACAATTGTCCAAGAACAATTAAAAGATCAAGTAATTGAAACTGTCAAAAAATGGGTAAAAAGAGGTACAAAACCAGAAACCAAACCTCATCGACATCAAGATAAAGCTATAAGAGCTTATCTTCGACAGTTTGATCTCCTGTTCATTGAAAATCAAAATGAATTATTGTGTATTCATGAATATAACGATGATTGCTCACAAACCCTAAAAATATGTTTGCCCCTATCATTATTTCTCAACAGTTTCAAGCTAGCCCATAGTCATCCATTAAGTGGTCATCACGGAGAATCAAAAACATTAGAAAGTATTAAAAGATACTTTTATTGGCCCGGACTTTATAAATGGGTAAAAATGCTTCTTCACGATTGTCTTGATTGTCAAAAAAACAAGCCAAAAAGAAAAGATTTAAATGAAGCTCCTTTACAGCAATGGGGTCAACTAGAAACAACACCAATGAAAACAATTCACATTGACCACAAAGGTCCACTCAGACCAATGAGTAACGGCAAAAACTATTGTTTAGTTGTTGTAGACGCATTTTCTCGATATATACAAGTATATCCTTGCAAACACGCCGATTCAAAGGAAACAATCAATCTCCTTGAAAAATATATCACATCATTTGGCATTCCACAACAAATCATTCATGATAATGGAAGTGCTTTTATAAGCAATGATTTCGTTCATTGGTCATTTGAATTAGGTATTACACTTAGACCAAGAACTACATACGCACCATGGACAAACGGCAAAGTTGAGGTCCAAAATAAACATTTAACTCAATATTTCAGGCATTTTATAAATGATGCTGGTTCTGATTGGTCAGAACTGACAGACAAATTTGCTTTTGCTCACAACACCGTCGTCAATTCAAGTACTGGTTATACGCCATACGAAATCGTATTTGGCATTAAACCACAAATTCCAATAAGCCTAAAACTAGGATTATTTCGTGATAATGATAAACGATGCATATCAGAATATTGCACCGGCCTTTCACCTCATGTTCATAGTGAAGAAAGAGTAAAAAATGAGAAAATCGATAAATTACTCCAAAACCGAATATCCTCAGAAATTTTAAAAAGGGAGAATCTTTTTAAAACAATTTACAGCAATACTTATATACATTGCCGCCGCGTCACTAATCAAGCGCATTATTTTCGAAATCAACATAAGCTAGGTAAGCCAATCAAAATTGGCAGTAAAGTATTACTGGAAAATAGATCTAAACCGCTTTTAAGGTCCCAAAAGCTGCTACATTTAAGATCTGGCCCATATACTGTAGTTGAACAAGTAACAGATGTCAACTATAAAATAGAAAACGACACAACCTCAGAGAAAAAAATAGTACACCGTAATCATATTGTTGAATACTTCCCAAAAGAAAACATAATGCCAAAACTGGTTACTGAATATTCAACCGATCCAATGTCCGATGGTTTTTATAATCATCTAACAAATCGACAAATAGACAATTTTAATCAGCCAAAAAAGACTGAATTCGCGAATTATTCCTATTGGCCAGTGATATCTAATGGATATCAACATATGACAAACCACGATTCTACAATTAGGGAATCTGAACAAAATAAGTCGCCAAAACAAAGTTCTGATTCCGGACAGGAAACTATGAACTTAAGGACTTTATTCGAATCAACATCATTCAATCCAGATATACAGCCTATTACTAGTTCTACGCCATACCCAAAACGTATATTAAATGAACTAAGTGAACTCGAAGGCCCAAGTAGCTCGCAAAGCCACCGGAACATTAGAACACAGTTTAATGTTTCACCACCCCAAAATTTTTATCAGCTTTCTAATAATTCAGCAGGATTTTCAAATTATGCTCAATCCCCAAATAATTCAGAAAACTACTACGAAAATAGCCTCTATACGCCTATTCCTGCAGTCAGCTCAGAAAGGCCAAAAAGAACTAAACGTCCCACACAAAAATTCGGAAATCCAATTCCATCTAGTCTCATATCCAGATTTGGAAAAAAGTAAAGACAAATGGATATAAGAAAAATAAATTTATTTTTCTTTAAATTTCGCCCCAAGGCAACTTTGACTCAAAATTATTCGCTATTTCATGTATAATTTTATTAGCACACAATAATTCTAGAGTCCCTTTTTCGCTACTTTGTCTTGACTGCTTGCTTTTGGCTACTATCTGTAATACCGGCTCGGGTTGCCACCACGCCATTGTAATCCTTTTTAGCATATCGAGCTTTTCTCGTCCGTTCTCCATGAACATGCTTCTATAGAACTAAAACAACAATAAAAACATTAGTTTCTAAACGAAACAAAAACATTTATGTCAAAATATAACTGTATTATTGAAATTGTAATCAAATACTCAAAAGTATACTCACATCCTCACCAAGGAGCAGACCGATCAACTCTATTGAATCGCTGGACAATTGGTCAATTTCCTCCCAACAATTGGACATGATATCAGCATTCCTATCCAAATTGAACTTTATTATTTGGGCTGACCACCATTCGGCTTCCCGCAAAAGCGGAACGTCGAACAAATAATTGCCGTTAGTGAATAGTAGGTACTCTACTCTTGAAATAAGGAGATCTGAATTATACATAAATTCAAATATTTTTTTTCTCCCCTCCTTTCTCTCATTACTTATATCCCAAAGCGGAATACTTTTCAAAGGCTCTAATTTTTCTGGATACTTGAGCCAGTTATCAGCATCATCTTTTGTAGCCATATTTTCAATCAGTTAGTAGTCAATAAATTCAAGACGAAAGATTCTGCTAAAGTACTAATTTCTGACCAAATGGTGAGAACATATGGTTATTTGCAAACTCAAAACATATGGTTGAAGCAAACATGCTTATCACTACCGTCCTAACTTGCAAACCAACCCCCTCCCAACGGCCGTAGACACGTGCCAGTAAAAACAAATACGGCACAGTATAGTATGTCAATTATAACTGAACAGCCGGCTTTGCTAAAACCTGTCTTAAACAAACAAATTTTATCAGAATCTGATCTATATAAACCAGCAAAAATAAGCCCAGAATCATTCTTTCAAAAACTTCTCAACCTCCAAAACCTTCCTCTGATACTTCTCAGCAATTGCAAAAATCAATAAATTTCAAAAATAATGTCTAAAATCACCGATCTCGAAGAAGGCGAAATAATGGACCTTAATCAATCAACGGACCAAATAATCGATGATTTGCTGAGAGTAAGTATAATTTCTATTTTCCGCCGCCGCCAAAAATTGAAATTTTTATGGTTAGCTATATACGCTCTTTTAATATTTCCCCAACAAATCTGCGCTTTTAATCCAGAGGACAATCTCTACGCTAATACAGCAAAAGATCTAAAAATTGCGCATTTTGATTGTCAACTAATGACATCGAATAAAATGTTCTCACTTAATAAAGTAGCTCCCTGCAAAATACAACCTGAAAATATCGAAACTACAACAGCCGAGGTTACTCTTTACCAACGGCATTATAGTACAAAAATTAACGCGACAATGTGTCGTATAAAACACCAATCTATCGGATGGTTTTGTGATTCTTTCGATTCAAGCGGAATAGACGCTCGCCAAAATATAATCACAACTGATATACACATTTCCCCTGATACTTGTAAACACGCCGCCGAACGGGGATATGTTAACTTAGGATACTCAAAAAATATTCCTTTTCGCTTCGACGAAAAAATCGTCACAAATACAAATAGAGGCAAAGTTGATGGCGAATACCACAACGAATGCAGCGATCGTTCTTGGATCCATTTGGATACTTTCGAATCATACATGCAAAATATTTCCTTAACTGTCAATCTAAAAGATGGCACCGTTAATAACTGGCAAAACATTCCATTACCTTGTCCTGTATATGAAAACGGATGTGAAACAACATCACTCGACCCTTTTGCATATACTTGGAACGAGCCCGAAAACTGCATTTTTTCGGTTCTCAATAAATTCGAAGCAAAAATGATTCGAAATGAAGAAAATTATTATATTGTAAAAGACTCTTTTACTAAAATATCCAACCACCATACTCGAGGTAGAGACACTCAACAATTTATGCTAAAAATACTAAATAAACCACAATCTTTATGTGGACACCCAAAAATAGTCTACCCGACCCAATACGAATCATTGTTCATAGCATACCAAAACGGTTTTAATATGGATACTGGTTTACAAATAAACCCGAGTGCTAATACAGGAATTATTCATTCGGAACCAAATTTGACTTACGTAAAATACGCAAAAGATGAAAATTATCCCTTTGCACCGGGACAAATAGACTACGAAGCTCATCTAGGAACAAAACTAGATTACATTCTTTTTCGAAGCTTTTACATGCTTCGAACTGCCGAATTGGCACTTTTAACGAATCAATGTGAGTTAGAACGCTCCATGATTCTCAATACTTTAATGCTCTCTATCGAAAGCCCGCGTTTAGCCGGCTACATTTTGACCCGAAATAGGTCTATGTTTTTAGAGACCAATGGCAATGTTGCCTGGCTCTATCACTGCCCAAAATTTTATTCTCCATTACAATTAATGGATGCATGCTATAATCGGATACCAATTATGTATCGCGAAAAAATTCATTTCGTCGACCCGATCACTCGACAAACTTTTAAATCGGCAGATCAACAAGACTGCTCCGATAAACATTTAAATCTTTATCAACTAGATGTTGATAACGATAATTCTTGGATCGAACTCACACCCTCTATTACTAGAGTAAAAGGTCCAGATCTGTTTAAGCCGAAAGAAATTAAACGGCAAGTAAAACACTCTCTTGCATCTAGTCATGATGCTTCTATTTACACTTATGCACAAATGCAAAAATTTTGGAGCATGATTACTGATCACTCTGAAATGAAGGGAATTTTACAAAAAGTATCCCAAACTTTTCTTAATGCAAGAAAACACTTCTATCCGGACTCGAGTAGTCAATACGGATCTACACAAAACATATACTTAGATTATCTTATCTCACCTGATTTTTGGAAGAACGAGTACACTCGTGTTTTTAGTACAATACAGTACTATTTAGAAAGATGCGGAATAATATTCGCCTCTTTCCTTTTCGTCAAGTTTATACTCGACGCTCTTGTATTTGTAATAAAAGTATTACACATACACAAACTAACCGGCCGAACTCTTCATTTCGGAAAAATTATGTTAGCCGCCTCTTATAATATACTTTTCACTTCTATAGTGACTTCAATATTCGCTCAAAATGAGAACGATCAAAATATTGAGCTTGATCATAGGCCTCAGGCACCTCAACAAGAGGATTCTGAAAACGAAAATCAGGATAAAATTTATCCTAGACTCCAACTAGTTGATTACAATAATCGACCCGCTGTACCGGTCTAATTTATTCTATGTTTTAGGATATGCCCACTGATCTTCTTCAAACTCCACTCGAAGAAGACTTACTCGATTTCGAAAACCTTCTGTCTCTAAATGACCCTATGGAAATGCCATCCAAAATAATCAACCCGATTAATCAACCAAAATTGAATACCAATTTTAAAATTCCAAAAGTGAAAAATTCTAATTGCATTCAAAAGAGAAAAGCAATTGTCCGACCTTTCAAAATTCTCCCCTCTTCTTCAACTAGGAAAAAACTAGAATCTGAAACTGTAATAGTTCACCAATCCGCAAACTCTCTAGAACTTGAATCAAAAATTGCGATTCAAGTCAAAAAGGAACAAAACCTCAGCCCTAGGAAACCACCAAATTTTGACACCAGTCTAAATTATGCGCTCTCTCCCTTTATTAACCGATTTAAGATAGACACCTATCACCCTTACCAAACGGTAACGGTGCATACCGTCTGGTTAATGCACAACTCCCCCATCAACATATTTGTGTTCCTACAGCCTTTATAACTGCCCAAATGCAGACTCCGATCCTTGACTCCTACACGGATCAAGTGCAAAAGAATTACATAAACGACTTAAATCGCATCAATCAAATGCAGAAAACCATAACAGTGCTCCGGGAAAAAAATAAGGACCTCAGCAATAAGTATCTGAGCCTAAAAACCCAGGTGGAAGGAAACTATTAGTTTCAAAACTATCTATTAACCTCCGTTCTTTTTATTTTTTAACTCCAACTGTGAATTGGCCGCCGCCACTTTACAAAGTATGTATGCTTTTACAATTATAGTCCAGTATTGCTGATAAGTATATTCGCTAAACCAAATTTGAAAAATTGTATTTGATGTTATATTTCTCAAAAGTATCCAGCTGTGATTTGGCCGCCGCCACTGCTCTACTCAACATGCACATACACTACAAGCAGCCATTCTTCAACCGACTACAAGCAGCCATCCATCAACCGACTACACTACAAGCCGCCACTTTACGAACAAACTATCAAAATCAGAATAAAAACTTTACGTAAACTTTATTAAAACTTTTTTGATGTTTTGTAAATTATATTATGCTTTTAAATTTTTTGTCAACGGGTATCACCGTTTAACAATCACCCTATAAGATGGTTGGATGTTCTGAATTGAAATCAGAAACATAATTCTTAAACTTTTACCATATGTTCTGACTTGAAATCAGAAACATAATTCTTAAACTTTTACCACATGTTCTGACTTGAAATTATGTGTTTGCTCGGTTGATAAAATATCACCAAAAGCAAACATTACAGCATGTGTTGTTTCTTTCTGATTGGTTTAACCAACAGATGGAATGCTGAAAATATAAAAAAATCTATGGTATATAAGCCAAGCGAAAATATACCAAGTATCACTTCATCACTTTCTCAAATCCCACCACTACTCTCATACTGAGACCCCCAACCATCCTAATAACCAAAATCTCAAATCTCTATCTCGATAACTATCACGCCATAGCCCAATGTCTCTTGATATAAAATTGATGTGTGTCCTCTATATTTGAAATAATATACCTATTTACGAGTGAAACAAACTTTGTCTGTTGAATAAGAATAGGAAAGTCTTAGCAACATTCAGAAAGACCCCTTGTTCTAACTAGCTGCGATTTGGTCGATCGCATAAGTTAAGTCAAGTTAGTTTGGAATACATACGCCTAACTCTGACCCAGACCCTCTCGTGACCTGCATCTATCTCGAAACAGACTATTTCGTGAAATGCATTTACCATCAACCCGCCCGGGTCGAAACTCTCATTTTACAATTTCATTACATGCACCTACCTCTAATCCGGAACTTCTCGCGACAAGCGCCTATCTACAACTTGACCCTCTCGTGCAATGCTTTTTCCTTCAACCCGCCCGAGTCGAAGCCCTCATTTTACAATTTCTTGATAAGTGGCCGAATGAGCCCAATTTTTAGTACGATTGGTCCCAGAACATATTTTGTCTTGCACCTAGCTCTGAGTCGGTTCCTCTCGTGAATTGCGCCTACCTCTAACCCGGACCTCCTTGTGAAATGCCCTTGCCTACATCCCGGGCCCTCTCATTACCTGCTCCCAACTCTGAACCAGACCCTGTCGTGACCTGCATCTACCTTGAATCGGACAATTACGTGACAAGCACCTACCTCTTATCCGGACCCTCTAGGGACATGCGCCTACCTACAACGGAACCCTCATGAAATCCATTTACTTTCACTCCACCCGCGTCGAAACTCTCATATTACAATTTTATGAACAGGGGCTGAATGAGCCCAACTCTTAGAATGATTGGTCCCAGAACCTCTTCTGTCATGCACCTAGCTCTGAGTTGGTTCCTCTCGTGAATTGCACCTAACTCTGACCCAGGCCCTCTCGTGACATGTGTCTACCTCGAACCGGACTTTTTTTGACATGCACCTACCTCTAACCCCGAACCTCTCGTTACAAGCGCCTATCTACAACCTGTCCCCCTCGTGCATTGCTTTTACCTTCAACCCGCCCGCGTCGAAACTCTCATTTTACAATTTCTTGATCAGTGGCTGAATGAGCCCAATTATTAGTACGATTGGTCCAAGAACATCTTTTGTCTTGCACCTAGCTTTGAGTCGGTTCCTCTCGTGAATTGCACCTAACTCTGACCCAGGCCCTCTCGTGACATGTGTCTACCTCGAACCGGACTTTTTTTTGACATGCACCCACCTCTAATCCGGAACCTCTCGTGACAAGCGCCTATCTACAACCTGTCACCCTCGTGCATTGCTTTTACCTTCAACCCGCCCGCGTCGAAACTCTCATTTTACAATTTCTTGATAAGTGGCTGAATGAGCCCAATTCTTAGTACGATCGGTCCCAGAACATCTTTTGTCTTGCACCTAGCTCTGAGTCGGTTCCTCTCGTGAATTGCGCCTACCTCTAGCCCGGACCCTTTGGTGACATGAATGCACCAACCCTTACGCGCACCTCCTTGTGAAATGCGCCTGCCAACATCCTGAGCCCTCTCATTACCTGCACCCAACTCTGAACCAGACCCTCTCGTGACATGTATCCACCGCTGACCTGGACCGTCTCGGGAATGAACCTAACTCTGACCCAGTCCTGTGGTGACCTGTATGTACCTCGAATCGGACAATTACGTGAGAAGCGCCTACCTACCATTTACCTTCACTCCACTCGCGGCGAAACTCTCAAATTACAATTTCATGAAAAGGAGCTGAATGAGCCCAATTCTTAGTACGATTAAACCCAGAACCTCTTTTGTCATGCACCTAGCTCTGAGCCGGCCCATCTCGTGAAATGCACCTAATCTGACCCAGGCCCTCTCGTGACACGTGTCTACCAACCTGGACCGTATTAGGACATGTACCTACCTCTAAACCAAACCCTCTCATGACATGCTCCTAACTCTGATCCCGAACCTCTCGTGACCTGCATCTGCCTCGAAACTGACTTTTTCGTGACAAGCAGCTACCTCCAATCCGGACCCTCTCGTGACATGCACTAACTCTGACCTAGAGCCTCATGTGAATTGCATTCACCTCTGATTCGGACCCTTTTGTGACACGCACCCAATATTAATCCGGACTCTCTCGTGACATGCACCATCATACAACCGGACCCTCTCATTAAATATATTTACCTTCAACCAGCCCATGTCGAAACTCTCATATAAAAGTTTCATGAAAAGGGACTGAATGCGCACAATTACTAGTACGATTCGTCCCACAACCTCTAATGTCATGCATCTAGCTCTGAACCAGACCTTCTCATGACAAGCACCTAACTCTGACCCAGGGCCTCTCCAGATTTGCATCTACCTCTAACCTGGACCGTCTTGCGACATGCACTTACCTCTAACCCAGACCCTCTCGCGACATGCATTTAATTTTGACCCAGTTCCTCTCAAGACCTGGATCTACCTCGAATCGGAATTTTTCGTGACATACACATACCTCTAATCCGGACACTCTCGTGACATGCGCAAACCTACAACCGGACCCTCTCATGAAATGCATTCAACCCGCTCGCGAAAGTTTCATGAAAAGGCGCTGAATGCGCCCAATTGCTAGTACGATTCGTCCCACCACCTCTAATGTCATGCATCTAGCTCTGAACCGGTCCTTCTCGTGACAAACACTTACTTCTGACCCAGGGCCTCTCCAGATTTGCATCTACCTCTAACCTGGACCGTCTTGTGACATGCACTTACCTCTAACCCGGAGCCTCTTGTGTCATGCGCCTAACTCTGATCCAGAACCTCTCGTGATCTGCATCTGCCTCGAACATGAATTTTTCGTGACATGCACGTACTTCTTATCCGCACCCTCTTGTGACATGCGCCTAACTAAACCGGACCCTCTTATGAAATGCATTTACCTACAACCAGCCCGCGTCGAAATTCTCATATTATAGTTACATGAAAAGGGGCTGAATGCGCTCAATTGCTTATACGATTGGTCCCATAACCTCTTTTGTCATGCATCTAGCTCTGAACCGGACCGTGACATGCACCTACTTCTAATCCGGACCCTCTCGTGACATGCGCTTAATTAAACCGGACCTCTCGTGAATTGCATTTATTTTCAACCCTCGCGCGTAGAAACTCTCATATTACAGCTTCATGAAAAGAGGCTGAATACACCCAATTATTAGTACGATCGGTCCCAGCACCTCTTTTGTCATGCATCTAGCTCTGAACCGTACCTTCTCGTGACAAGCACATAACTCTGACCCAGGGCCTCTCCAGATTTGCATCTGCCTCGAATCGGACTTTTTCGTGACATGTACCTACCTCTAAGTCGGACCCTCTCGTGACATGCGCCTAACTCTGATCCAGTTGCTCTCGTGACCTGCATCTACCTTGAATATGACTTTTTCGTGACTTGCACCTACCTCTAACCCTGAACCTGTCGTGACATGCGCCTACCTATAACCGGACCTTCTCGTGAAATTCAATTATCTTCAACCCGCCCGCGTCAAAAATCTCATTATACAATTTCATGAAAAGGGGCTGAATGAGCCCAATTTTTAGTACGATTGGTCCCAGAACTTCTTTTGTCATATACCTAGCTCTAAGCAGGACACTCTCGGGACATGCGCATAACTCTGATATACATCTACCTCTAACCGTGACCGTCTTGAGACATGCACATACATCTAAATCGGACCCTCTCGTAACATGCGCCTACCTCTGAACCAAACCCTCTCCTGACTTGCATCTATCTCGAATCGGGTTTTCGTGACTTGCACTATTCTCAAACCCGCACCCTCTTGTGAAATGCGCCTAACTCTGACCCAGACCCTCACGTGACCTTCATCTACCTCGAATCGGAGTTTTTCGTGACAGGCACCTACCTCTAACCCGGAACTTCTCGTGACTTGCGCCTACCTCTAACCCGGACCCTCTCGTGACATGAACGTTCCTCTGACCCGTACCCTTTTCAGACCTGTGCCAACATGCAGCCGGACCCTATCGTAACATGCACTTACCTCTAACACGGACCTTCTTGTAGTATGCACTTACCTCCAACCCGGACCCTCTCTAGACATGTGGCAACCTGCAACCGGACCCTTTTCGTGAAATGCGCTTACTTCTAACCCGAACCAATTCGTGACATGCTTTTATCCTTGAGCTGAACCTCTCCTGACCTGTACCTGTCTCTATCAGATCCTCTCGTGACATGCGTCTACTCTGATCCAGACCATCTCGAGACCTGCATCTACTCGAATCGAACTTTTTCGTGATATGCACCTACCTCTAAGCCGTACCCTCTCGTGACATGCGCCTAACTCTGATCCAGACCCTCTTGTGACCTGCATCTACATCGAATCTGACTTTTTCATGACATGCACCTACTTCTGACCCGGACCCACCCTTGACGTGTGCCTACTTCTGATCCGGACCCTTAACAGCTACCTCGACATATGAAAGTTATTTTGGGCTAGCTCTCAGACTTAGCTCATGATCTTGAGTCTCAGTTTTCATCTCTTTCAGTTATCAACTGAATCAGCAAATAACTTGTTTAAAATATGCGGACATTTTTTGACGTTAAAATTTTTGCGTTTTAAATGATGCAATTGAAATAATGCGATCACTTCTCATATCATAGGTTGCCGTCAAGCTGCTTTATAGTTGCATTATCAGTTAGTAAGAAAGCGCATAAGATGACTGAAACTATATTAGATAACAGTGAGAAAAAAAGTTAAGCAATTTTTACTCTTTTGCGTGGTTGCGTGGTTTTCTTAATCATTTTGACATACCTAATTTTATCTGATTAAACTTGATTACCAGAATCATAATAGAATCGCTTTTTGACTAGTCAATCTAATCCTTGTTGTCAGTGCTTTGGACTGTCAGTACACCTTGATCCGTGTTACTTCCTTCTACTTTGCCTTGACCTTATAATAAAAAAAAATCACAAATTACTGGAAAAGGTGTTCAATTTATTTAAACTGGTCAGAGAATTTTTTGACGAATCTGTCGTTCATCTCTGAAGCAAACTTTTTTCTCAGTCAGCTTACGTCGTTTACCTATCTTGAGAGGCTTTTCTGGATATATCTTCCCGCCATGCGAAATTTCTACATCAGTCCATTGTTGGTTTTTTAATTATGAAAAACACAAAATGTAGATCAATGCATGCCACGACCCGGAAGGACCCTCTCGTGACATGCACCTACTTTTGTCCCAGACCCACTTGTGACATTCATGCATCTACCTCTAACCCGGACCCTCTTGTGACATGAACCTATGTCTGACTCGGACCCTCTCTAGACAACCTGCAACCGGATTCTCTCGTGCCATGCAACCAATCCTTCTAGTGACATGCAGTCTTAACATGCACCTACCTCTGGTCTGGACTCTCAACAACTACCTGAAAATATCCTTTTTAAGTTTGGATTTTCTTAAGTTTTTGTGCAAAAAGGCAAAATTAGAATCCATTGCAAAACATTTTAGATATTTGACTAATTTAAAATACATAATGATAATAACGTTTCTCATGAAGTTCTTAATTGACAATAAAATTTTTCTAATTAAAATTTTTTTTAAAACTGAACATGATAAATATCATTCTCTCAATTTTGGAATAAAAATATTTTCCCAAAATGAAAGAATATTTTTTATCATAATCGGTTTTAAGCAATTTTCTGACAGAAGTTATAATTAATTACAAAACTTAATAATCAATTTGAAGTTTTTAGACTATTAATATCTTTATGGATTCTTAACTGTTCAAATATCTAACTTGGCGCTTACAATTAATTGAAAATTTGATTTACTAGAATTATGATTGTATTTCAAACGACTCTTTTTTCTGAAGACAAGATTTTTCACCTGAGATAATTTTTCGTGAAGATAGATATAGGGGTTCGATAATTGCTTTTTCAGGACCTTTTCATGTTGTTAACGCATAAGAGGCGATTCTTCTCGTGAATGTCTCGACTTCTCATATAAGCAAATTGCCAGATATTTGCTTGTTAAAAGCTCTACAAAAATTGAGTTTCAAAATTTGGTTCAAATCAAGCTATTAGCTTGCCAAAAGGAAGAAGCAGAGCTACATAAATAACAGAAAATTGTAAATTCCAACTGATCCAGTCCTAATGAACATATTTCCTACTGCACATAAGAAACTTCAGAAAAAATTCGTATCAAGGCCACGCAAATTGTTTCGAAATTGAACAATCAATCGTAAAGGTTGATTTAACTTATATATTGATATTATTTGATTTTTATGTCTCAGGCTGTATTACCGCTTTGTGGAAAGAAGTTCCTTAAATTTGAGTTTCAATTTTCATTAGTTTCAGCTATCATAATTTATCAATTTGAACAGCAACTAATGGCTTAGTTTGTGCAAAATATGCGGTCACTTTTTGCGGTTTAAGTTTTTGCGGTATAAATGATGCAGTTAAAAAGATGCCATCACACCTAGAGTACACATGATTAAGCAACCGTTTTGTATATACCACTGATTAAATTGTGGGGTTTTAACTTCCTATTAATTTACATCAATTCTATCTGATTAAACCTGTTTACTTAAGTCGTCGACTAGAAGGATAGTGAAATCGCTTTTTGACTCGTCAACCTAATCTTTTCGGTCGGTAGTACGTCTCGATCCAAGGTTCTTCCTTCTACTTTGCTACGACCTTATAAAAAATCCCAATTACTGAAAAATGTGGTATTCAACTTATTTAAACTGATCTGAAAACTTTCTGAAAATTCTGGAAAATATCTCACGTCGTTTTCGTATCTTCAGAGGTTTTTTCTGATTTTTTCAGATCCCGCCAGTACAAAAATTAACAATACCTTTTTGTCATGTTTTTCAATAAAAAAATCAAATATTAAATAGCTATTTTATCAGTGCAGTTATTTGGATTTTTGATGTTCTATATTTTGGTTATTTTGGTAAGTTTCAAAAATACTGGCTGCTTATTGCGTTTATGGCAGAATTTTAGGGCAGGACAAAGACCAGTCCACATAACTAGCGACAATAAAACCGTTTTGTATCCGACAAATTCGAATGTAAACAGCTACATTTTTTATAAGGACAAAAAGGTACAAAAAACTAAATTATTTTTTTTTCCTTGTTTTAATGAAAACTGGACAGCTGAAATGGGACTCAATTTTTGAGGCACGTTTAGTTGAAAACAAGTTCCTATATTGACGTGTGAACTAGTTAAGACTAGAAAATAGTCATTTTTGTTCACTCATAATTTTAAATAAAAAAAAAACTTTTTCTGTTAGTTTAGTATTTGGTATTTGCGATACGACAACTAATCTCCTTTTTAGAAAAACAATGGGTCAACTAATTTTACTTTGGTATCAAATTGTGCATATAAAACCTCGAATAGTTCAGTGCTGTACATTGATTTGTAAATGGATACTTGAATTAGGAGGAAGATTTTGATTATATCAATGCAAACTTTTTTTTCGTTCTTTTTTCTCCTTAGAGTTCTTCATTCTTGCAAAAAGAACAAACTTAGGGTAAAAAAGGTTTTCAGACGCTATTAAATACTATGCCAGAAGCCGTTAGTTAAAAATTTAAAATTTTTTGGCAAAAAAAATACCACAGAACAAATTCAAAAATAGTGATGTTTAAAGGGCCAATTGCCTCAATTCATTAGACGTTGATAATTTGAACTTTTTGAAAAGAAGATTGTTATGCTACTTTTAAGTTTGACACTTGACTGATGAGCATTAAAGAAAAGAGCACATAAATTACCACAGCAATTGAAACATGTTGACAGTTTCACCATAAAAGAAATAACTTTTTAAACATAAGCTCAGAAAACCATTGATAGATCAGTTACATTGAAGAAAAACTCCAAACGTATTCCTAATTTTTTTCCAAAAAGTATCTTTTTTGACCTCAAGTTTTGCTGTTTCATCAAAATTGGGAACAAAGTGCTTTGATAAATTGAAAATGACATTTTGATCTGCTTTGAATTATGCAATAAAGATCAAACAAGACTGCTCTCATCAGGGCAAAGCTCTGATTGTTCGGATTGTGTGAATTACAAACAACGAGCAGTTTAGCCAGAATTGTGACATGTTACTCATGCGCTGTGTACAGACGTTTGCGCCTATGCAGAACAAGAGATCGATCTCCGGAGGAACCAGAGTTTTGTAAGACTGGTCTACTTAAAAATCCAGCCCGAAAACTGACACAACAAAGTTATTCAGCAAAAAACAGCTATTATAAATAATAGTGGACAGAGATCCCTTGCATTTTGTGCAAAATCAGAAAACCTACGGAACTTTATTTTAAAATATTTATGCTGTTTACCTTGCTCATTTTGTCACAATTAACACTATGAGGCATTTTCCCAGGATCTTTCGTCAAGACACATAATGAAATTACACATACAATTAAATTGGGGCATCAAAATATGTCTTGAAAATTACGAATATTTTAGTCGATAAAATTAAATCCGATGTTTTCTAAAATGTTTCGAACGCATTCAGCAACCAACAAAACAAAATCTTCAAAAATGGAACCGTTTTTTCATTTATTTGCGACAAATTTCATCAATACAAAAACAATCCAAATTTGAGAGAAATTTTACAATAATGGTATGAATTGATAACATCAAGTTTTTCTGCTAGTTCATTCCGGGATTATTTCGATTTATAATTTTTGAAATTACGGAGGGAGAAAACTTGTCTTCGACTGTAGTCTAGTTTTTTCTTTTTTTCTTTTTCACGCAAAATCAGTTACCAAAAGTATTTATTGGACATGTCGAGTAATATATCATCTATAAGCTTAAGCATTTCAATCGTGATTTGATCATTATTAAATGAATCCAGAAAAATCTCTCAGTGTTGAGAAAAACCAGTTTGAATATTTAGATTTTTGGCCTAATTTTGAGCAAATGAAAGGAGCTAGCAGGATCATTGTGTTTTTCAACCAAAATCAAAAGTATCACAGTTAATAATTGAAAAAGGTCAAGAGATTTATATTGACCTTTCAATGACTAAACAACTCCAAAAAGTTTTCTCTGTGTCGAGAAAAAACATTAAAATTTCTTGCTTTTAGTCTAACTTCGAGCAAGTAAAGCAAGCGAATAGGTCTTATTAGAGAAAGTGTTATACCTAAATAGTGAAACATTTAGCGCTTACTAGGCAACAATTTTTATTTTAAAAAAAATCTGCAAAAAAATTGGCAAACGATTTTTTTTATTGTTGTTTGTTGGTTACTTTTCAAAACAAATTTGGTCCATTATGCATTTTTCACTAAATGTCTACGCGCTGATTAGTTTTTCATCACAGCACGCAAAAAAACGCATTTTATTTAAAAAAGAAAAAGAAAACTTTTTTGTTATTTCTAAACATATTTATGAACAATCGGAATGGCTACTTGCACAGAAACCGGCGGCTAGCCTTGCTAAATTACTTGATACTGAAATTGTGTATATGATTATTTAGATGTTTACAGAAGAAGAAAAGACCTCCTTCAAAAAATAAAATATTAAAAAACCAATTAGTTAATTTTTTTGGATTATTAAAGTCAAATCTATTCATAATCATGCACAAAAACGATTTTCGTACAATGTTTGTTTTATTAGCAGGTATAAATGGGTCATAACTTCCATAGTTTGAAAATGTATAAATGTGTCGAAAAGGACTGATGCTTTTTATGGATTTTGCATATTATTAACTCAGTTTGAATATATTTACTTGGATTCTAACTTTTGTTATCTTCCTCATTATTATTTTACTATTTAATTTTACATGTAAAAAATGCTGTTTTTAAGAAAAATGTGAGGCATAGAATTTTGATACTTGAAAATTGTATGACTAGCATTTTTTTCTATGGTGGTCGACCCCAGTTATTTTGATTTTCCACCTAACTGTGCATTTTCGAGGGCAGCATTTTTTTGGGGGGTGGTCTTTTGGAAAATGTTCAGTTTTGTCGAACTTTTTAATGAAGTCGACAAAATAGATTTTCGGAGCTCTCCCAAATAACATGAAGGCATCATGAAAAATATGAATTTAATCATGTTGCTTAATCAGACTAAAAAAAAACAGAATCGTTGTTAAAAAGTGGCGTTGTATGTTTTCTTCAAAACATGATAAGCTAGCGTTGAATTCTGACGCGCTTCGCATTTATCTTCTGTTTTTAGTAACTTTTTGTCCTTTCCTGTTTTCCCTCAAAATTCCCATCTATTTTTTTGTTCCTGCTTTCCTGCATGCACAAAGCAAAAGCTTATTTCCATGCTAGGTGCTAGATAACACGCAGGGTAAAATGATGGTTGGAGTTATAAATTGTCACAGGGAAAATACTGAAAGAAAAAGGAAGCAGAAATGTTGACTATACGTGTGTTGCATACCCTCTCAATATTCTTCAGAACGACCCTTCTGTTTTATCTGATAAAAATGGTTCCATTTTGGGTCTACAAAGATGCCACATAAGAAGCCACTGGCTGGTTGCTGTCTCAGCTTGAACTTCAGGAAATATTTTAGAGCTCACTTGACTTATGGAAACATGAAGTTTTTATTATTATTTTTTGTAATACAATCTCATTTCTTAAGTCAAATTAAAACCAAGAAAACCCTTTAAAAAAGTAGCCACTTGTAAATCATCCAGAAAATAACTAATTTGACAACGTAAATATGATGGATTTAATCTTAATTATTAGGTGATTTTTGAAAAGGTTATAACTGATGATTTTGTGTTGCATCTACAAAACCTCTTCACCTCGTATCAGGGAAACCAAAATCTGTTTTATGTAATATTTAATCAACAAACAGTCCTCATTCCGGATTTGTTTATATTTATACCATTAATATATTTGTAGTTAACAAGCCATACTTAGTTATTTGTGATGCTAACCATTTATGTCCGGCCTTGAAAGCCATTAGTAGTCGTGACCTTAGTGGCACCAGTGAAGCTGTATAGGCTTCAATTCTTGAGCGATTTTGTTGACAACGAGTTGTTATAGCGAGAACGAGTAGACAATGGATTTTTCATCCTCATCTCTTGATACATTGCATGAGCTTGTACCAACTGGTTAGCTTATCCACATCGAGTACATCTAGAAATAAGGCACAGCATTGGGCCTGGAAAAAAATCACAATATGACTCAGTCAGGATAAGACCAAAACAAAGTTAAGTGTTCCAGCATTTTGGCACAAACATACAAAAGAACCAGCAGTGAAATGGTCGAAATGGGTAGCAAGGCTACAAATGGCGGTCATCGCCAACGAAAGTATTGACATCCGGGAAACACTACGTAAAACACCAACAACCACACACCGACCATCTTCACCTATTTTCGAGAAAGCAATCACGGAAAAGAGTTAGGGAACACATAAAACAGGAAAATAAAACAAAATACGACAACGAAAGACAACGAAAAGATGGTAAAGGAGTACTAATTGGAACGATTCCGTGGGCTGATGCAAACACAAAAGAGAAAAACTACTGGCTCAAACACGATTAGTTTAGGCAATGTAAACCTATCATCTACATTCAGACAGTGTCGACAAGGTTTCATGCGCGGAACTGGAGGATGTCTTCGTCTCAGAAAAGTTTATTGTATTCGAACGATACTTCTTCATCTGTAAAGTACAGAAGAGGAATGAATCCTTGGAACAAATCGATGCAAAACTGGTAGAATTGGCCTTAAAAGCAGACTGTGGTGACATAGAAGAGGAACGGGTGAAGGATATGCGGTACATAATGAGAGATATCCGAGGAGCTATTTGCAGAAACTAGAACTCCCAAAGAAAAATATAACTACACAATCAGAAAGGAAAAAAGATTACAGAACAACAAAATAAACAACAATACCAACCAGTATCATTTTGGCTCGTCCGGTAATAAATTTTGCGTCAAACAACAGCCATATAATTTCTAAAAACAATGAAGAAACAAACCAAGCTTGGCAGAGACAGTGGACGAGCAGGCAGTTTAGATTTCGAGAAGAGAAATCAAAATCAACAAGGTCTACAAACGTCATGTGGCAACAAAAACAAATAATCAGCGCTATATGTGTGTGACTACGTTCTCAGCAAGATAACTGCAAAATGCCCCACAAAAAACAAATTAGGTAGAAATGAGGAGGAAGGGGACGCTTTCAAAATATCTGTTAAACAAAAAACGTCAATTTCATCGAAGAATAAGGAGAAGACAAGGCTGATCTACAACAGGACAGGCAGGACGACAACGTAGATCCATTTGCATTCGCAAGCTCTTGACAGCAATTGGGTGGGAATCCCTACAAGAGAATCTTTATACGGCCATGACTATAAACAAGAAGTTTGAGTCCAAACAGGCAAATTTTTTCGAAGCCGAAGATTTTAACAAGATTTTAAGGTAAAGTTTAGGACCACAAGGGAGTCAATCATTGCAATAGCAGATTCGAGAAGCCCAATATCTTTTTATACGAACAAGTAGTAGCAAAAGTAAAGCAAACAGCGAAGAACGCAATTTGGAAACAATTTCCAAAAAGAGACGCTGCCGATTAACTTTCATGCTCGAACCATTAAGTAGAGATATATTACTGATTCATCGGGGGATAGAAAACACTATGAGCATCGTTTATAGTAGTAGTTAGCCAAAGACCAAGCGTAGTTTTACAATTATCTAAACAAAAAATGGCAGTAAATTATAGTAAGAAAATCCACCAATTGTAAGCACCAATTGATACTAAACGTCAAAAAGCAAGCGTAGTTTTACAATTATCTAAACAAAAAATGGCAGTAAATTATAGTAAGAAAAACCACCAATTGTAAGCACCAATTGATACTAAACGTCAAAAAGCAAGATGACTCAGAGCCACCAAGCTTGAGTTTCCAAAATGGGTAAAAGGGCCAATTTAGAGGACTTTGAGCAAGGTTCGGCAACTCAAAAAATATATTGATACAAAGCAAAATTGTGAAAAATTGATACACAGTGCAACAAAACTGCAGGTGAAAACCCATTCACCCACAGTAGAGAGTCGTACAAAATATCAACATACTAATTGACCAAGAACACATAAAATTTTTTTCAGAAATTGGATTAAAAAGAAATGTATAAGCCCAATTTTAGCCAAAGTAACAAAAAAACAGACCTGTTGACCAAAATTTTGTTACTAGCAGTGTGTTTGTTTCATCAACGTCAAGATTGGGAGCGGAATTGGAGCAATATTTCCATGATGGATGGGTGCCAATATCCTACGCATCAGGATTTGGATTTTTAAGGTCGACCAATTTGGTTTTCCGAGCGTTCCGAGAACAACCAAAAGATCCTCTTTTGACCTATTTTGACCGAAAATTTTGCGCCACAGGCAAATTTTTTAGAAACACACGTCAAAAATGGCTTTTTGGGGTTTGTTTGGAATGTCTTGACAATATTCATATATATATATATATATATATATATATATATATATATATATATATATATATATATATATATCTTTATATTTGAAGGAAAAAATTGAAAATCGAAAAACAACAAAATTATTTCAGAATCCCAAAACATCTTTTTTGATTAATTTTTTAAAATTTTGTTCGTCTTTTCAACTGTTTTTTTTGTGGTAATGACGATTTTTGGGATACAAGTACACTGGAGGGGATCTAGGACTTTCTCGAGGGGGGATGCAGTTTTTCAAAAAAATTTCAACAATTTTGTCGACCTTTTTTAGGTCGACCAAATTGTTTTCTGAGTTTTCCCAAGTCTTTGTAAAGACCCTTTTGTGACAAAAATTTCTGCGCCACAGGCAGAGTTTTGAAAAAACAGGCCAAATCATCGATTTCTTTCTTTCGAATACTTGAATTTTTAGTAGTTCGATTGATCAACATTTTAAAAGAGTGTACCGTAAGATACAAAAAATTTCACCTTCATACTGTAAAAAGGAATTGTTTTTAGGACCCTAAATTGACTACTGCTCGTATCAAACTAAAGATTTGATCTCTCTGACTGCTGTTTAAGGTGTCTGAAATAATTTTTGGTAAATGATAGAAAATCTATTTGGTCGTTTAAACAGACAATTTTAACAAAATTTTTCATCATCTAAAACTATCAATCTCCTGGGCTCAAATAAAAAAATACTCAACTCAATTTTTCGTAAAAGTTTGAGTTTTGACAACTTGGCCATTTTTCGATAATTGATTTCCAATACACCTTTTGAACATAACGCGTAAACGCCATCTTTTTTTCGCTCAGAACTCGTTCCAAATTGAGTTAAAGCATTCTAGTGTTTCTAAATAACACTTTAATACGCTAAAATTATCACGTGCTACTTTAAATAGCATACGGGGGATGATTTTCAATAAAAAACAATTTTTTTTATTTTCCAAACTTTGGAAGTTAATTTTTTTAAAATTGTTTGGTACTCCTTAATTGCCATGGGGGGGGGGGGCAGAGTTGGAAAAATCTAGGTTTGGTTTGATACGAGCACTGTTGCTTGAATTTGGAACACTTTACGAGCTGGAACGTTTTGCAGATTTGTTTCGCAGATTTTGTATAAAAATACCGTCAGAAATGTTAATTAAGGGGGATGGGAGGGGGGTTGTAAACAGAATAACATCAACAGAGGTAAAAAACATGATATGCATGAACAAAAATGGGTTACGAAACAAGCGCAAAAAAAGAACCCGCACTAAACATTATAACCTAAAATATACATAAACAATGTGAAATATTTGTTTCTTCTCTTTTATCCAAATATAGCTGAGCTATTTTCTGCTCGATTTAAACATAGTCTCTTTGACTAATTTTTTATTTAAACTAAATTTTTGTTGCTTGTGGCGTATTTGACTGCAGCTATCTTTACCTTCATCCTCACAGGAGCTGCATAATATACCTCGGCCGCCGGTTTTTGTTTTCTGATGTACACATTGCATGCGTTTTCCTATCTGGGTTTCTAATTTGCTTCTCTTAGCCACTATGGCGCTTAATATTATAACTTAAGAACGGAACAAGCAAACAGGAGTTGTTGCATGAAGCTAGCTCATGTCCGTGAAAGTGCATAACACCATGTACACTTTCACACGTACATATTCAAGTATACCTTCATGTTTATATATACATACGTATAACTAAGCATATATACATCAGCATACCAGGTATACTAGTCGCATAATAGAAGGGAGTTGAGAAAAAGAGAAAGTAAAAACTCCGAATGTTGCTCTAGAGCTATATAATAAACTGCTGAAGAAAAAAGAATTCGATCGAATTTCACTCGGAGTAGGTGCCTCGCAATTTCGTCTTTTTTCTAAACGTATATACCCGTACATACTCCTGTATTTAAGCCATCGTTTTCCATTTGTCCTGGCGCTTTTGAGGCATAAGCGGGGAAGGTAATGCTTACGTAATGACTCTTCTATACGTGGTATCAATATACGCTAAAATACAGGTATGTTTATATTATGTATGTATGGCTCTGTTATGTATGGTAGTATAGTATTATAAATTACAGTACGCATATGAGCTATATGTTATTTGTGCCGTGGAAGTATTGTCGGGAACCTGTGTGGCAGAAGCACTGAAAGTATAGTAGTTGTAGTATAATATATATTTGCATATGGGCTGTGCCGTGGTGCTATTATGGGTATAATGGTATGAGATCTGTGGAATAAAGAAGTAGATTTGTTGGGCTTATTTTCTTTCCCCCTAGACAACAGTATAGCACATAGAATAGCTTTTTCACCACCATACCACCGTATACTATATAACTATATAATACATTTATTCCTCTTCTGCTTTTTTATATATATTTTTCTGTTTTTCTTTTCTGATTATATCGCACTGCACAAACCTAACAGAAGTGAGTTGTTATCTTATTCAGCAGTTATAGAGAATTTTTTAAGAAAAAAATCAGAAGAATGAATTGGCGCATAAAGGCAGAATATAGACAAGTAAAACCACTACCTACCACAGCTACTTAAACAACACCATTCTAATGCACATATAGCGAGAGAACGAAAAAGAGGAGGAATTAAAAGAGATATAAAGGGGAAAAGAAAAGGGGAAAACTGAGGAAAGGAAAACGGCGTGAACAAGCTACACGAGTAGAAAAAAAAACAGAAAAATTGCGAGGAAGAGAGGAAAAAATAAGGACGGAAAATACGTGCGCTGTTTTTGCTGCCTATCCCAAATTACTGCTGAGGAAAAAAGCAGAAAAAATTGAGAACGCAAAAATTGCTACAAATTACACGCACAAGAAAAAGAGCTTTTCGCCTGAGATTTAAAAGAATTACTTTGGAAAAAACGCTTAGATCAAAACGGCAAAATACATGTAAGCTGTTTTACAAAGTACATTTTGCGATTTTTTAACAGCGCCTCATTGTTATTAGCGGCTCATCATTTTTAGTTACTTATTTACTTATCTTACCTGTAACAACGTCGAAACCGTTTCAACGGGAAAGGAAACGCTAAATTCTAAATAAACAGCTCCATCAGCAATTAGTCCTAATCAGCAAAACTCTAATACCATACCTCAAATACCACAGCGCAGGAAGCACGCAAAAACAGCTTACCAAATTCATATTTCTAGTCGCAAAACAGTGTGGTGAAATTTTTCTTATTTTTTCGTTACTTCCTCTATTTTTCAAAACCATACCGACTTCGAAAAAAACTGCAGAAACATATTCAGAAAAAAAATAAAAAACGAGACATAAAAGCAATAATCTACCAACAAAATAGAAACAAGCGCAATCAAAAAATCCATACCGTTCCCATTTTACTCATTAGTTTATTCTTCAAAATTATTAAAGGAAAAAACAACATCACCTAAATAAAATCACATGAAGTTGCTTTTTTGGTCTAGCTTATTGTCAGTGTTGTCGATTTGAGAAAACGACACTTTGAGTGAATATAATTGGAGATTGAGTTAAGTAACTTATTACATATTGATTTTTAGCTTCGCTTACTTTGCTAGTTAGTGAGCGATTAGTGCTGGCGTGAGCTGAAGAGAAGAGTGCAGTACTGAACCCTCTATAACCCCCATCTACTTAACTTAGCTCAATTCACTTCTTACCATTTCACATTCTAATTCACAGCAACATACCACAAAAGATTACAGTTCATCAATACATAAAAGTCTTATTCAAATTTATCTCCACTTTGAACCTAACTTCTAATCTCAGCGCATCAAAAAGGTTTGTTTGCCATTTCAATTTGTTGTTCATTGCCAATATTAGATTTACATCTGGAAAAAATTCAACAGAAAAAAAATGAAAGTTGATTACAACCATCGATGTTAATCGCCATTCTCAGCTCACTTTTATAGCAGTCGAATATTTTTGGTCAAAATCTTCCTTTTTGGGATATTTCTGCACAGCTCCATATGTGATAGTGGAATGACAGTCCAGAACGTCGTTCTTGAAAAAGTAAAAAAAAAGAGTATCTCACAGTCGCGGCACCGAAAGTTTTTACAACTTAGTTTTGAATTAATGAGCTGAGCCATTTTCCATTTTCTGGTGTTGCTCTGCCACTACTTAAAATACAAAATACAAGGCTGACATTTCGACATATGGTTGATGAAGCAATTTTCAAAGGATCTAGCCCGCTGAAAAAAAATACAGATAACTTTTTTCTTAGATCATTATTTAGCCGTTCAATCGATATTCCTTCAAGAGATACTGTACTTTTTAAGCAGAAAAAGTCCTTGTAAACAATTCTCTAAAATTTTATTTAAAAGCTAAAATCTTGACTACCGCCACCGCCCATATAATTTTTTCAACTTAACGAAGTTGGAACACACCACTAAGCAAACTGAAATTTAAGTTACACAGTGAATAGATTTTTTGAATTGTCAGACATATTTTGACTTTCGGTTGATTCGTTTTTCAAGTTTTTGTTCGCAAAACAAATTTAGATACCCTTGCTTGAGGTATGGCATCAGTAAACGTCTTTGTAAATCATAAAAAAAACCAGTCATACAAATCGCATACTAAAGAAATTGAATGACAAGTGTTTTTTTTATGAAAAATTTATTTAGTACAAAAGCTTTTGAAACCATTACTGGCCGTATTATATCTTTATAAATCTTCATAAACTTTTTTTTAGTTTTTCTGTTGAAATAAAAAAACTTTTTTTCCCAAGAATAATTTAGTCCATTCTATTCACGAATAAGAGAATTGTATGACCAGCATTTTTTCACAAACAAAATGTGTGGAAATTAAAGACTGGCTTTTTGGCGAGTGAAGTTCAATATGCGATGTCAAAAAGACTGTACGAGGTGGTGGCCGCTGTCTTCAGCTGTACAAGCAGCAGTTTTGAGTTCAATGGCTCAAACTCTTTGAAGTTTTTGTGAGAATTTTCTAGCCCCAAGAACAGCGCTAAACAAGTTTTGATTGAATGCTTTAATAGTATTATAGACCTTTTGAAAAGAAATCTTTTTGTTTGTAAACCGACTGGGTTTTTTGAAATGATCGCTTCAAATCATCTGTCGGATTGCTTCGATAGGTCACAAAATTTGCAATATACTTTGGATATATATGCGATAGGATTAAACGACAAGTTTTCAGTTGTAAGACTTTTTAAACGATTCCAGGATGAGGCACTACTTAAATTTTAGGAACTTGTTGTTCCGACTTTCGTAACAAAATTAACGGAATAATTGTGCTCAGGGTCGTTTTTTTCTTTAGGCAAATTTTGACTTTTGACTAGCCATTTGGATCGATTGCTAAAACTGATTAAATCTCCGTTAATAGCTCAAAATATATCACGCGTTAATTGTCCCAAATTAGCCAACATGCATATCTTTAAACTCGCATAATTTTACGAAAAAGAATCACAGATGAAAAATCGTTTCAAGTTTAAACTCAAGACCGCAATACCTTTTGATATTTTTCTATCATTCAAAAAGTATTGTTGTCTTGAGCTTATATTTGAAACGATATTTCAACTGCGATCACTTTTCGTCAAGCTATGGGGGTTTTAAGATTGGCATTTTGGATAATTTGGGACAATTAACGCGCGATATATTTCGCGCAATTAACGGAGATTTAATCAGTTTTGAAAATCGTTCTAGTTTGGTCGACGCTTATTTGCCATAATTGATTTGTTTAGAGGAGCGAAATCTATCACTTTGTACTTTATAAGACGTGTAGGAAGATGATGTTTACAAAATGTCTCGTATTTTTATTTTGAAAATTTCGTTTTATTTTATTACTTTTAATTCTTTAAAAAGCAGCCGGAATATTCAGGGTTTCGCCCTGATACGAGCATTTTTGTACTACTTACTGCTTACTAAACGCTATATATGGTTTTTCAAATTAAAATAAGTCAATTTATTCAATCCGTAGACTCCCAGGCCAATTTTATGAAGATTTTTATGTGATTAAAGTATGACAAAAAAACTAGTAAAAATACTCCAAGCACAGCTGTCTTTTGCTTGACTTAATTCAGAAAAAAACCCTCATTAGCTTTTTCTGTGTCAATATACTGGTTGGAACTAAAAGTAAGGTTAGCCTGATTTTAATGAAACAAATAAGTTTGAGTAAGCTTAAATAAGCGTGAATAAGCAAGAAAAAGTGAAACATAATTAATTTAAATATTACAACCAAATGTCAATTAACAGCTTATTTGCATCCTTGTTTTTAACTGAAAAATTTTCTAAATTTTGTTTTCCGCGGTTTTTCAATGAGCCTTTTTTCAACAAAACTAATAACTCTGGTTTCGGTCTGCAATCGTTCGCATGTAATGTTTAATTTTTTTTTTACAAAAGTTAACATCGTTTTTCTAATAAATAAAACAAAAAACATTTTTAAATTGTTTATTTTTTTGCCTCTAAGTTGTCCTCGGAGAAATATTAATCAAGTGTGATTTTTTATTTCTTATTTTTAATGATTTTGATTCCTCTCTTGTTTTTATTTCTGTGAGAAAGTTGGAATCTCATGAACAAGTAGCTTGTATATAAGCTTTAAAAAAGTAAAAATCAAAATGAATCAATTTAAATGCCAAAATTTTTGTTAGATAGCAATTAAGTAAATAATTGTTGATTGTAGTCTAGAAAAAAAAATTCCCTCTGATTAAGTTTTTTTTTTGCATTATGTGTTAGGATTGTTATTGTTATCATGAGATACATCACTCAATAATTTGTTATCATGTAGTCATTGGCCTTCGTCAAAATGATACTTGCAAAAAGATAGCGACGCATGCAAAACTCAATCAATCTGTAGTTGGAAAATTATGACTTTTTCAAAATCGTTATTTTCCAAAAACAGATTGATTGAGCTTTGCATGAGTCGTTGTATTTTTGCAAAAATAGTTTTAACCACGACTACAAGATAAAAACTTTTCAGGCAAAAATAGTTTTAACCACGACTACAAGATAAAAAACTTTTCAGGCGTAGGATTAATGTAAAAAGTGTGATGATTTAAAAAATTTTGGCTTCTAGTCTTCAGAAAACTGCAGGATTTTTTGGAAATTTTAATAACTCTGTTTTTGAAAGTGTTGTTCGAAAAAAAATGAAGCGTTAAAAAATGACTAAGTTGTATCTTTTGAAGTTCCAATACCGTGCTATGTTTTATGTGAAGCTTGAAAATGAAATATATTTCACGCCAACAAAAAAAATTTCGGTTTGATGACTTTTTTTTTATTTTATTCTATATCGGCCTGTTTGCTTAATACTAAGCAATTGAGATAAAAAATTCGGAATTTCGTTTATATAGGCAGTTTCATTCGAGTTATTTTGAAGCCCACAACTTCTTGTTTTTACCGAAAACATAGATATCAAACATTTTGAAAAACGATTATTTGTTTTTTTTTGCTCGCGGTTTATTTAAATTATTTTCCTCTGCGTAGCTAGCTTCTAACGGTGTTTTAGCAGACGGTGCATTGCTTCAGTAACTCTAATTGACACTAGGCTAACGTGAGAAGTAACTAAATTCACGTTTTTTCTCAAAAAACGAACATGACCGAGAGCAAAACTTAATAATTCGAATCGGATGATTCGAAAACAAATGCATTTCTAAAAAATTAACCTAAAAAAATTGCTCGGTTTTCAAACTGCTAAAAGTTGATTCAGAACGTCTATAGAAACGGTGTGCGAAGGATATGATTTTCAAATGGAATGTGTATATTCAAAGTATACGAGTGTTGAAAAAATGTGTGGGTTCCACTTATCTCTAAAAACCAAAGCTTGCATCGAATGTGATATATTTTCTATAAAACTATCATTCTATTATCGTCGCAGTTTACGGCTGTTATTTTCACTTATAATTTTTTGTTAAACTTTCTTTTAAATTAGCAGCTGCTTATTGGTTTATTTTTCCAAAAAATTTGTGAATTTTTTTTTTCCCGAAAATTGTAGAGGGGCCGGTCTATCATTGGAGCTCACAATATATTCTCCAGTATCTTTTTTATTCCAAACTTCATAGAAATGCGTTCATCGAAAAAATTATTTCGAGCTTTGTTATTTAGGTTTATTGTCGACTAGCTAGTTCACGAGATGAAGTTTTGTTTTTGAGAATATGTGCGATGACATTTGATTTTGTTTTAAATAAAATTGTGGATTTGGTTGTATGTTTCGGGTCTTGCAAAATGAAAGTTTTGCTTTTTTCCGAATAATCTAAAAACTTGCTTTGCTTCATTTATGCTTTATAGATCAATTTTGCTTTTTTCGAAATTGGATAATACTTTTTAAAAGTTTCTGATAAACTTCAACTTCTTAAACTGGAGCAAATCTGGTTGAATTTAATGGGCCAAGATTAATAAGAAAACCATTAAAGATGGTAAGGCACTCTGAAATATAGTTCAAGAAGGTGAAATTATTGACTTTTTTTGTTTCAAAAAGCACTTTCAAAAATACAGCAAGCAATTTGGTTCACTGTTTTTGCTGTTCACTTTGAATTTCACTTCTGCAAATCAAAATTGGGTGATCAATGTTAATGATGGCAAACCAAACATTTCTCCTTTATTCGATTTTTCTTGGGCCGTATTGTTCATAGAACCTAAAAACTACAATTGATTTTTAGCTCTAAATTCAAATCAAATTTAATTTTCACTTTATTTTAGTTTTTATTACTCCTGATTGAAAAGATACCTCGTTAGAATTAATGCAAAGCAGGTCTAATATTTAGACAACAAAATCTTTCAGACGATATAAAAGTTTTTTTTATCAAAAATGCTTAATTAAAGAGTTGAAAACTGACTGAATAAAAAACCAGCCGAAGCAAGCATAAATATTCCGCACTTTTTTGATGAAAGTCGGAACTATAACAATCATTTACGGATCATTTACAAAAAAAGTAGAACTTGACTACCTTGAAGTTACTTCTACATTATTCATTATTGGACAGCTATCTACGGTAAAATTCAATAACTCAATTGACAAAACTGAAAAAAAAACATAAACTTTGAAATTTTTAAGAGTTACTTTTTTGATTTGCCATATTTTTCTACTTTTTGCCTGGCTGATAATCTGACTGAAGCCCGTTCTATGCTGATGATTGACTAATTTTTTTAAGGGTCTACCTATTCCCTGCCAATTTTTTGGGTTGTCAGTACATCTAGATCCGTGTTACGCCCTGATCTTTTAAAAAAATTAACAAATTGTTTTACAAAATAAGATAAAAAATAAATGGAAAAAGTTACAAGAAACAAAAATTTAAAATGTTTTAATTTTGAATCATTTTTAGTCTGTTTCACCAAAGTTTGTACTTAGTTTTTCTTTTCATTGTTATCTATAGTGAATTTCTGCTCGAGTCTTTTTATGACTTTCATATTTACAAAACCAGTTGTAATGGTGTAGGTGAATTGCAAATTTGGATACTCGTACCTAGTAAACATTCTGGTTCAGATCTGAAAAAATCTGTTTCAGATTTAATTTTCAGATCTGAAATGGGCTGAGAATTTAAAAAAAAAAACGCTTGGATACTGTCATTTTGTTTTTTTTGGTTGCTTCACAAATGAAAAAGCTAATTCCGGTCTAATTTTAGATCTAAATTTTTTTTTTTTTGGTTATTTGATATCTGAATCACTCTGACTCAATTTTTGCCTTTCTTCTATATTTTATAATTTCTGCTAGCTGCTTGCAGGTACTCTGCAAAGTATCCATTTGTAAACTGCTGAAATATGTTTCCCAAAGCATGAAACAAACATCAGAAAACGCATAAGAAGCGCATGAGCATCAACACTTTGACATGTCGTCTAATAACTTTTTTAAGTTTTTTAAAACAGTTGAGCAAGAAATTTAGCTTGGAAAAAAAACTGTTCGTTAAATAATTCGGAAGTTTGTTTTTACCGCTAATTAATCGAAGTATAATTGCCTATTGCACAAACAGCAAAATCTGAAACTCAATAGTTTACTCTAAAAGCATATACTAAATTCTGTCTCAAAAATTTTTCAGAAGATACTTCGAAAATCGAACTAACCTCAGATTTTTTTATTCCACTCTTGCAACTCAGCCTCAGGATTCCCTCGCCTGATAACAAGAAAATTGAAAAAATAATATATATTTAACCGAGAAAAGTACGAAAACAAAACGAGCATTGAAAAAAAACCATAACTCCCAGATCGAGCTTAAAATAAACTTTACGATAATATGTACTCATTTGAAGACTTTTGGGGGTAATTTTTGTAACATGATTTTGTATTGCATAATTTATGGATAACACATTTGCATATGAACATTTGATCTGTAAAAAAATTTAATTAGTGTGTGTTACTAAACCAATGCGTTGTTAATGAGAAAAAGAGCCGGGGTGCATAAACGTTTCCAATTTGTCGACATCATCTTGACTTCTGATAATTTTATAATTTTTGTTTTTGTTAATTATTGACACGGTTGGCTTGTTAATTAACAGCATGTTATTTAACAGTTTTTCAACGTTTCCAAACGTTAAAAAATATTGAAATTTCAACACTTTTAACCGACCATCAAATTATATAAAGGTATTGGCTGTTTTTTTTTCAGGAAACATTCGCCACATTTGCAATTTGTCGGAAAGGTTGTTTGGTTTAGCGTTGAAGAGCGCCGTTCTCGTTGCCATAATTTTTGTTGTGTATGCCATCAGGGGCGGATCCAGGATTTTTTCGAGGGGGGGGGGGCGGATTTTCAAAAATTTTTCGAAAATTTTGACGCCTTTTGTTTTTTTTTAGTTCGACCAAATTGATTTTCCGAGCTCTTCTAAAGCACTAAAAGGTCCCTGTTTTTGCCAAATTTTCTGCGCCGCAGGCAAATTTAAAAAAAACAGGTCAAAAAAGCCGTTTTTAGGCCCTTTTTGAAAAATTTTGACAAAAAAAATCGCGTTTTTTTGGCGCGCGCTCCCCCTCAAAGTTAGTATATATTGGCGCCACAGGCGCCTTTAGAAAAATTTTAGGGTCGGTCGGCAAAAAATGGATTTCTTAAAAAGTACCAAAGGGGGGACCCTTTGGGTCGGCAGAGGGTCGAATCCCTGATGGGGGAGGGGGCGATAGCAACACCCCGCCCCCCTTCCCCCCCCTAAATCCGCCCCTGTATGCCATGCCGATTAGGATAACTCTAATGCTCGTTAAACGATTAGGATAACTCGAATATTCAACTATTTTGACTTTAACCTAACTTCAAATTTTTTACATTTTTGACTTCTAGGACTGTTAAGTTTTCACGAATGTTGTAAGAAGCATACTCATAAACTTCAAATCCGGAAAGTTTTGCATGTTGAGCCAATCGTTGGTCCAAAGATCCCCGATTGTGATAACATAAAAAACATTCAAAAATTATTCTAAATAATGTGAAGTCGTGATCCCTGAGCTATCTACCTTCATTTAATCTAAATTTGTTTAGGAAAACCATTGATTTCAAAAAAGTTTGACTTACAAGTTTAAAATGAAGGCGCCCGAAAACGGTCTGCAAAGTTCCACGGCATTCTTGCAGTGAGATTTCATTATGTGGCAAAACTTTTGAATTTTACAATAATGGAAACTAATTTTTTAGTATTATGTTCGTTTAAATGCAAAACGCAGTTACGAAGCAAAAAAAAACTGCTCCTACCAGGGCGAAGCCCTGAATGTTCTGACTGCCTTTGAGGGTATACGGAGTAAAGTTCATATGAAAAAAATTGATGGTTTTTTCAAAAAAGAACACAAGTTTTTATAAAATTTTATAAATTTTTTTTACTTATCCCCACACGCCATATAAACTATAACGTGCTAGATTTTGCTTCTAATAACCTAAGAAATATGACAAATAGCTTGCTCTTACCTATTTGTAACAATTGCTTAGTCGGATTCAACCTTTGCTTACGCATTGATAGCGCAGAATAGATCGCGATTTAATTGTCCCAATTTGGCCATATTGGCAATGTTGAAACCCCCGAAACTTTTTTAAAAAGTGATCACTGGTGAAACATTTCAATTAATTTGAGCTCAAGATAACAATATCTTTCGGATGATATAAAATCAATTCGATTGAAACTGGCTAGTTAAAAGATCAATTTTTATCTGGAAAAAATAACCCACCCCGAGCACAAATTAATCTCTTTGAAGGTCGGATCAAAAACAACGACAACAATGCATGTTTTAGTAGTACTTTAAAAATTGAAAGGCCACTTTGAAAAAAGCAGGGATTTGATTTAAAATCATCGAACCGTGTCAAAAACATTTTTGAATCTGGTGTACTGGATAAATTATCAAAATGGTACGCCGTTGGGCAGAATTGTCGTGATTTGTAGTTTAAGTTTGATTTAGAAATAACTTGTTTAATAGGTGAGTGTTAAATGTTTCCTTTTCTTACTTTTTGGATGTTTACCCTTGCGGGGGATTTTACCATTCCCGAAAAAACCCAACTTTCTGGGAAAAAGGTGTTATGCGCTGTAGTGGATAGGGGTGGTTTTTGACTTGAGCTCTCTCTCCTGCGGCGCAGAGTATTTGCTAGAAATATCCTCTTTATACTAATTTGGGAGACCTCTGAAAACCAATTTAGACGACCTTAAACAAGATCGACAAAATTTTGGAACAATTTTTGAAAATCCAACTCTCCCTCTTGAGAAAACCCTTGATCCGCCCCTGGTTATGTGAGCTAGCAAGGTTGAATACACAGCTTGAACTGACTATAAACGGTCTTTGAAAAACTAGAAAGTGTTTTTGCCGCCCATCTGCTGTCTCCCAGACTATGGTAGCTCCCATTGCTCTGGCGCTACTTCTTTTACGTTGGACTCTCTAAAAAACGAATTTGAAAACATCGTTTAAAAGTGGCCAAACTACTCTCTAATTTGAAAAATTTCTCGTGTTTGTATTGTAGTTTTGAAAACTGACTTGGGTTTGGATGTTCATCAATCATAATAAATGCATTAGTATTTTTTTAGCAATTTAAATTTTGATTTAATTTGAGATTATTTTGAGTTCAATTGCAAGACGAAATTACGCTCTCTAATCACTAAACTGCAAATGGCGGCGCAAAAAAAAACGTTTTAAAGTTTTAATTTCGGAAAATTTGTTTTTTGATTTTTACGTTTCCCAGCGGAGTAAAAAATGTATCTTTTTGTCATATTATACTTTTGGGTAACCTGCGTAAATTGCATATAATTTTTCTATGAAAAAAACTTTCAATCATCAAAGATTATCTAAATTGAGAGCGTTTTAACATAATGTATTATTTCTTCAAAATTTGAAAGCCTAAAAAGTTTATCATTTTTTTAAAAGTTACATTGTGTACCTTAAGACATTTTTCCGGCTTTCCGTTGACTTCATTTAAATTAAAATTAACTATTTTTGGTGATACATTATTCTTGATTTTGCTGAACTTATTTTGAATTTCGAGTATGATTTGTTTAGGGACTTCGGCGTGAGTTTTATCAGCTTGATTATCAATCTCTCCTTTGATGCTCTCAGCCAACAACCTGTCCCGGCTATTGTGTGGGTCCAGAGAGAAGGAAAAGAACTTCGACTAGAGAAGCGACACAAATCCGAAAGCTCTCATACGACTCAAACTCATTTTACAAAGTTTAAGAAACTGTATTTTCTGTGCAGCACACCTAGTCAAGTTAAGTCTAATTTGATTGGCTGTTGCCTCGTGTGCACCATCTATCATTCTCTTGCTTTGATCTAATAAGAAAAAGAAACGGAGAAGAGTGTCTTGAATCATAACCAGTAGTGCTACTAGTGAAAGAGTGATCTGACATCATCGATACAGATGGCTTCGATCGACCAGCTTCGTCAGGAGGTGGATGCTTTAAAAAACAAAATCAGAGTAAGTCGCTTATAAGTTCCTTCGCACAATACAAATGGAGGAGGCAGAACGTTTTTGAAGAAGCTGCTTTATGACAAGAAAAAATGCACTTTTAGAGGGTTAAAAGATTTTAGTAGATTCTAAAGCAACTTTAGAAAATACTTTGATTGTCCTGACCTTTGACGAAAGTGACATAATATTTGTGCCAGATTTGACTTTTTTTATCGCCGGGCATTTTTTGAGTGTTTAACCTGCCACTTTTAATCTAAAATCTATTGCTCGAAGTTAAAGAGGCAATTTACTTGTTATCTTTTTTGTAAACTTATGGGGATTTGAGATTAACTATTTAGTATTATTAACGAGCTACTCTATGCGAAATTTATCGCTTTGTATTTTGTTTTGCCTGTATATTTTAAAAATTGATCCAAAAAAAATCAAAAATTTCTTTACTTTAATTTTAATTAGCAATCAAAATCAACTGCAATGACGTTACAAGATTGTCAAAGTATTCACGGCTTTGCCCTGATACGACACATTTTTTCATGGTGCGATAGTTCGTCAAAGTTATTACATACTATCGCCCCGTAATTTACTTTTTATCACTTCTTATGAAATTGAGTGCCTAAAGTATAAAATGCGGAAAGAAACTTTTATTATTGGGGAAATGCATGTTGTAAAACAGTACAAGTTGAGGTGAAAATAAAATTTGAGTTTTAAAAATGACAATTGTACAAAAAAGTTGAAATTGGGCAAACGAAAAATAAAAACGTTAGACGACTTAAGACAGACAATAATAGCCTAGTGTTAAAAAAGCAAAAATGAGCGGTGAAATTTTGGCTAAGTTTTGGAAAGGTTTTCTATGAATACTGACCTTATTACTATCATGATTAGAAATATGTTATTAAATCTTTTTTTATTATGAGTATCAAGATTATGATATGATCATGAAAGTGATTATTGTTCCGACCATTTGAAAAATGTAGAGAAATTTTGTATTCGGGTTTGTTTTATCTTTTTTTTTATTTCTATGCCTAATCAGCTAGTACAAAAAGGTACTGCAAATAATCATCGGAGAGAATTCAGTGAAATAGCATAATAAAAACCTAACAGTCATGACTTGAACGGCATAAGAAAAAATTTCAAAAAAGTTCTGTTGAGAAACAAACCATTTAGAGAAGTTTTTGGTTTTTCGTCTTATTTCGAGCAAAAAAAGAGCGCGAGCAGGCTTACAATAGCTTTTTTAATTGCCTAAAAGCTTACAATGGCTTAATTTAAAACTAAAACTCAAGTAATCTTAGTGTTTTTCAGTATTTTAGCGCCTTTTTGGAATCAAAAACAGTAATCGCTCAGACCCTTTTATCACACCACGCCGAAAAAACGACACTAATTTTTATAAAAAACGTTGTGGCTTTTGAAGACTTTAGTCGGAATATTATGTGCTACTTGCACAGTAAACGGCTATCCTTGTGGTTATTTTGACGATGCTGATTAAAATCAAGATTTTTGTTGTTAGTATTCTGCTATTGTTATAATTACTAATATTATGATTTTTTTAATGATGATTGTGATAATTTTTTAAAATTTAGATTATTTGTTTTAGAATATATTAAATTATGATGATTTTTATGTCTTGGTATTTATGATTGTTAATTTTTTTGGTCTAATTTTCTTCTTATTCATAAAATTTTCTGATGAGCAGAAATTTTTTTGTTACAGTTAGTGGACCGGAAACACGCATGAGGACACATTTTTATTATTTGCTAACCGTTATTTAATTACAGCAAAACTGAAAAAAAAATGAAATCATAATACCAAGGAGGGGAAAAACAAGATAAGGCCTGTTCATTTTTGAGAGGAAATCGCTGGTGTTTCCCTGCTCAACAAGGGCAAACAATTTTTTGATTATTATTTCGGATAAAAACTGTAACCTCACCCGCAGCAGTGATGATTAGCCTAGTCTAAATTAATATTCAGCAGCAATGCTGAAACAAAAGGAACAGACAAAGCTCCCTTTTGGTGATGTTTTTGGTTTTTGGTTTTTGGGAACTAGGCGAGATATCAGAAAGTAAATAATTAAAGCTGAAGTAGAAATAGGAGTGCGAGTAGTGCAATATTCAATCAGATCTACTATTCTTGCGATAACATAACGACCGACTGACACTGGAAAAACTGCAATTTAGATCCTGGCTTTTCGTTATTCTGACCGTTGAAAAAGGCGAGGAAGTTTTATTCGTGTGTGTTTTTGTTTGTATTTCTTTTTTTTAATCAAAAAGGTCAAAAAGGTTGTACCAGAAAGAAACATCGGAATTGTTCGAGTAATATATCACTTCTAATTCCTTTTAGTTCTGATTTGAACAAGTTTTGACAATTTTCAAAAGTATTCCAAGAGTCGACAAAAACCATTTCAAAGGTTTTGAGCTTTAATTGAATATTGGGCGAGTAAAGCGATTAAATAATGTTCGCTATATGAAGTTTGGTGATTTGGGGTGAGATAACCTAATTTTACTGGACAAAAACTTTTTTGGAAGCTTTGCTTAGCGCTTCTTTGGCAATAAAATGTTTCTAAAAATATGGAAACGTTGAGTGGAAATAGTTCCAAAAGTTTTTAAAAATTTTTCTTCATTTTTTTGTCATTTATTTTTTGAAAAAAAGGTCAATTATGCCCTAATAGATTAATTTTTACGCTTTTTTGCAGATGTTTTAATTACATTTTACATTTTTTGCGGTTTCTATTGATTGTGCATGGAACATTCTGTGCTACTTGCACAGCAACCGGCTATCCTTGTTAGACTGTGGAAAAATTCTGGGATATATATATATATATATATATATATATATATATATATATATATATATATATATATATTTGATCTTAAGGAACTTGAAAAATATGTCCAGAGTTTGCCTCATAACTCGATAAAAAGTAAGTTTTGAAGGTGCACTTCTGTATCATTAAATATTGAACGAGGAAATAGGTTTACTTTTTCATTCGAAAGCAAAAAAAGTCATTAGTAAAGAATTTGTTATAACTGAAACATATAACCGGAACGATTTATCTTATTGATAAAACTTGAAAAGACAACACACGAAACACTCAGCGAACAAATTTAATTATATTAGACCGATTTCGTTTTTTACGGGATAAAAAATAAAAACAGTAAATTTATTAGCGTTAAATGACTAAAAAAATACAAATAGAACAAAACTTTGATTCATACAAAATACAAAAAAAAAATTTTTCATTAAATCATGCTCATAAAAAAATCATCATCACTGATTAGAAAAAAAACTTTTTGAGGAAGGGTATTGACCGCATAATTAATTGCCTGTGTCTTTCAATATAATTTTCCTGTTTGTTTTTTAAAAAACATTTAATGTTTTAGGCGAATTGCGTAGCTTAAAATATCTACGATACAACACCGATCAATTTTGTTTGATAAGAGTTTTGCTACTTAACCCTTGAAATTTTTCATAATTTTTTTCTGGCAAAAAAAAACTTTATTCTATTTTTCGTAGAGTAACTTGGTATGTTTCTGTTTTGCTGGACTCAATTTCAGGCCTAAAATTGCGAACAGTTTAGTAAGAAAATTAAAAATTTAGGCACAAATTTTTTTAAATTATGTGTGAGCATAATTTTATTTAAATTGAACTTTTTGAAAGTAAAAGTTTAGTTGAAGGTAAGCCACAACACAACGTTTAAGATAGCGGTTTGTTTGATTTGATTTTAGTTTTCACTTTTCAATTCGTGCCCACAAAACGGTTTATTTTTTCTTCTGAGGTTTTTTCAAAATAAAAATGCTAGTTAGGCGTATTTTCACTGGAATTTTTTAATAGGCGCATTTTTTTTCCTTAGTTTTCTTCTGTTTTCTTACAAACTGAAAAAACAAATCGTGCATCGAAAGCCCCCATTTCAAACGGTAGAAAATTTTGTGGTCTTTGTCGTTATCGTTGGGTTTGAAAAAAAGTTTCAGTATAGTTATTGTATAGAAGTTTTCCTTTTACCGTTTTTAGCGGCAAACTTTTATAGCATCTGAGTAATCTCATTGACTTGAGCTCAAAAATGTTCATTAAGAAATCATTTCGGAACTTCAAGGTGCAACAAAAGTGACAAAATCATTTGTCTCTGAAATCTCTGCAGTTTGAATTGAAGCTTGATATTTGATCAAAACAAAATAATATTGAATGAAAAACAGATGACACTGTTTTTTGTACATCATTTTGGTTGTATTTTTCTCTTGTTTGTAACCTTGCTCATAAATAAATTTTGCTCTAAATAATGGATGATATTAATTCAGTTTCTTATCTTTGCAGAAACTAAAAACAAAAAGTTTTTGATTTAAAAAGACTGTTCGTAAATCAGAGCAAAGTTGTGATTGTTCCAACTGTAATGTCACTGAAAATTTTCTTGGTGAAAAAATCCTATAAATTAATCAAAAAATGAAAAAAAAAATGTTAACTTTTTCTTCAAACTTTAGTTCCTGATTTTATCCCCCCTACAAGTTATGTAAAGAGATAGTAGATAAGGATATATTTTGAGTCTATTAACAATCCATTAAGAGCAATTTGTTTGTCTTACCGCTTGTTTGTCTTACAATTTGGTTTAATTTATCGCTTACATTTCAGTAGAGGGAATTACGTTGCGCTTTAATGATCCAAATCTGAATTATAATAATCAAATTATAAATTGAAACCATGATTACTTTGTGAAAATTATCACAAGTAAAATCAATTTTTAAAACTTGAGCTCCAAATTGCATAATATTTGAAAAGGTAATACCGTTGATAAAGCTTATAGTTAAAAAGTTAAAAATTGACTCAATGAAAAAACCATCCCAATCATAAATATTCCACATTCTCCTCGAACTTCGGGTTGAAAAACGTTTTAAAGCTTAAGCTTTGTCAATGAAACATTTCAGAGGTTTCAAATTTTTCAAAAGATCCATTGTTTGATATGCGATCAAGTTTAATTAATCATCAGGAGGGATTATGGTCTTTCAGTTCTGAAATGGTACAGAATTTGAAACTGAAATTTGGTTACATAGAAATTCACAGAATCCACCGACAGTTTGAGTTTAAAAAAATATGCTTAGTCATAATTAATTTAGTTTGCATGGGCAGTTGTGTTTTTTTTTGCGGTAGGATAAATTACTGAAACCACATAAAACTGCGGAATGCAATGACAAATTTCAGAGTCCATTGAAAATATACTATTATTAGTATTAGAAATAGCAAATTTATGGATAATTTTTTTTCGCAATCCAAATGTATTTTGTGAAAATTCCTTCAATAGTCAAAACTCATTTGTCTTCGTTTTTCAAAAACAAAAAATTTTGTTGAAGTTTTGTGCTGGTTAAACTTACTATTTTTCGGACTTTTTTTGAAGAAATTGACGAAATAATTGTGCTCGGTAATTTTATTTATGCTGACAATCTTTGACTTTTCAACTAAATCTTTTTCCCGGAATTTTTTACACCATCAAAAAAGCGTTGTTGGTCCAAGCTCAATTACAGAAAAGATATTTCATTTTGATCATTTTCCGTAAAACTATTGGAAATTAAAAAATGTCAATGCGGGACAATAAAGACGCGATATATTTCTCACTATTTTTTCTTTGAGATTTTTTCAAAATCATTTGGATACGAAATCCAAATGATTTTACAAAACCTCAATGAAAGAATTTTGGAAACGCTTTCTTTTTTTTGAAAATTTCTTCAATTATTTTGATTTAAGCTACTCCATAGAATTTAAAATACAGTCGCAACATTCAGGGTTTTGTCCTAATACGAGCAGTATTGTTTGATTCTATAGTCAAATGTTCTTAAAACTTTTTGTACTGGAACTTAAGGTCATGATTGTGTAATAATCAGATAACTTTGAGCTGAGTTTAAAAAAAAATGAGTTTGATGCGGGATTTTTCGTGCAGAAGCAATAGTTTAAGTTGATAGAGGCAAAAAAAAGATATTTCTGTAAATGTCATTTTTCTTATCTGTAAAAATCTCAGCTTCTAACTCATGTATTACCGGTTTTCATTGCCGAGCGTTCAAAAGTTTTTATTTTTGAGTGGAGAAGGAATACAAATTGCATGAAAGTTTGTTATTACCTTTTTCTGAGCTGGAAGAGCTTAGCAGAGCTTAGCTTAAGGACTGTTTCAATGAGCAATTTGTTTATATTCTTCGTTGGAGTCATTTCATGTATATAACTTCTTTTAAATACCTTCTCTTTGATAAAATTTGTTAAAAATCTATACAAAGATAAACAAAAATTCTTAAGACAGGGTTTTAAATTCTCTTAAAGAGAATTTTTCACGACGTTAACTTGGAAAACCTCAAATTAAAACAAAAGTTGATTGGCTGAGCTCGAATTGAGGCGAAACGTCACTCATGCATATATTAAAAGCAGAAGCAAAACAACAGTGCTCCTATAAGGGCAGAGCTCTGAATGTTCCGACTGGGTTTTGAGCTCTAAAGAAAAGTGTTAGCCTAAAAAAAAGACAAATATTTCAAAAAAATTTCTGAAGAACAAATATCTCAAATTTTTTTTTTAATTTCTGAAGATTTTTTCATAAGCCATCCCCAACACGCCATATAAAGTACAAAGTGATATATTTTTGGTTTCTGTAGTTTTTTTTTGCTGCACGGCGAGATATTGCAGCAAAATGTTTAAGAAACTAAATTACATACCTCAGTTTAACTTGGATCAGTTACTAATGCTGATTGTCTAATTTGGCAATTTTAAACTTCCATAATTTTACGGAAAATAATCAAAACTGAAATATCTTTTTTTATATTTGAGCTTAGAACAACAATACTTAATTCATGGTAAAAAAGATTCTGTCAACAAGTTCTAATTCATCCCGAGCATAAATAATCCGTCGCTTTCTTCGAAAGTCGGAACGAAAAGCATCAATTTGATTTTGACTTTTATAGTTTTTTCTAAAGCTTCTCATTTCTGTGCTACTGTTCTAATGGCACTGCTATGGTAGTTATGAGAAAAAAATATTCGCAGACAGGAATAGTATCAGCATCGACCGAATTATATAACCCAAGTATAAATAAACAAGTCAAGTAGTGTATATATGTGTGTGTGACTAGGATGCGCGGAAGGCGGCGGCGGACAGTACTTTGAACGAGATGGTGGCGGGGATAGAGACGATTGCCAGGATCCAGATGCGCACCCGGCGCACCCTCCGCGGACATCTAGCCAAAATATATGCCATGCACTGGGCTGGCGACTCCAAGTTAGTCCAAACAACTATATAGCAAAATGTCGTTATTTCTACCAGGGGTCATTTTAGGGGGAGTGCGGAAAGGGCGCAATTTTTTTTCAGGGATTTCAGCACTATTTAATCTAAATTTTTAATAGGGAAAACGCAGAAAAAAATTCGTGTTGTGGTCAAAACCCTCAAAAAAGTGCCCAAAAACGTTTTTCAAAAATCTACCTGCGGCTCAGAGGGTTTTGGCAAATTTTGTTCTTCGTATTGTTTTGAGAGAGCTCGGAAAACCAAAAATAAACTATTGTTAAATAAAAATTCAGCCTACTCCTACACTTTTTCTAAAACGATTTTTTTTATTTTACTCTATTGCTGCAAGGGGGGTTCGTTGTAAGGTACAAATTTGGCGAATGCCTTGGCATATCTTTAGGGGTGGATATTTTTCACTGGTTCCATGGGGGGGAGGGGGAGGGGGAGAAGTAGATCCATGCCCAAAACACTAAAAACACTACATGAAATCATAGTTTCTAAGAATGATTCGCTGCATTGGCGAGCGCAGGAATTAAGATGGGGGGGGGGGGGGGTTATTGAAAATCTTTCTGAAATTTTGCCGTCCTGATTTTTGAAGTTAACCAAAAAAGTAATTTTCTGAGCTCTCTCAAAGCACTCTAAAAAATCTTTACCACAAATAATGGGCATCTTTGGAAAGTTGTGATCTAAAAAATATACATGCGCTTCTTTCTCACCTTAGTGAACTTTTGCTGATTTCAGACACCTGGTGAGTGCGAGTCAGGATGGTAAGTTGATAGTGTGGGACTCCTACAGTACTAACAAAGTCCACGCCATCCCCCTTCGCTCCTCGTGGGTGATGACGTGTGCTTATGCCCCCAGTGGTGCATTTGTGGCCAGCGGGGGTCTGGACAACATCTGCTCCATCTATGGACTCAAAACCAGAGAGGGCAATGTCAAGGTCACCCGCGAACTCAACGGACACACAGGTACGTCAATACCACACCTCGCAACATCACATCTGCGCCTTCTACAGTCCTCCCTTATCTTTCACTTTATATTTCTATTTGAAATTCGCGCAACATCCTCTTTAAAAGTCGCGAAAACTATTTTCCATTACTACGATAACCATGATAACCATGGCGTTAAAAGATTTGCATACGTCTAAAACAATCTGATTAAAAAATAGATTGATGTGGTTCATTTTTAGAAGCCGTTTCAGGTTGACCTTGAAATTTATGCACCCTCGATTATTCGACCCCTTGACGACCCAAAGGGTGCCGCCCCCTTTGGTACTATCTTAGGACATCCAATATTGGTCAATCAACCCTTCAATTTTCGAAAGGCCCCGTCGGATCTCGATATATACTAACCCTGAGGGGAGTGTTTAAAAAATTTAACCCTCCAAAAATTGGCAAAAGAACGGACTATAGTGTAGCGAGAGAGCTTAGAAGATCAGCTTGATTGACTTAGAAAAAAAATCGATTCATTTTTCATTTTTTTTGTGAAAATATCTTCCTCGAGATAATCGTTGACCCGCGTCTGTAGTTACCTTTGTTTTAATTTGACATAAATTATTCTTTGCCTATCAATTGATAAACGCTTGTTGGCAAAGGCTTAATATTGTTTGGTTTCCCGAATTCTCGAGCGTTCTTGCAATTCTGGAGCGTTCTCATGGTTTGCCGTGTGTTGTAGGCTATCTCTCTTGTTGCCGCTTCATGGACGATCATCAAATTATCTCCAGTTCTGGCGACACCACATGGTAAGTAAAGCACCTTCAGATAGCCAGTCATCTATCTATTTCGTGGACAGTTATAGAAAAAACCTCGATATCCACGAGGGAAAACACCTACATTTGGGCTGTTCATTCCTTTTTGCTTTACTGCTGTTAGAACCTTTCTTGGCTAATTGCCTTGACTGGGAAATGTTCCCAAACCCTGGGAAGCAAAATACAGGGATTATGGTGGATCTCAAGCCACCAAATTTTCGGCTAAGGAAATTTTAAACTAAGTTTTTTAAAACTGAGACGATTTATCCATTTAAGGTGAAGGACCACCCTATGACCTGTTCAGCTCTTAACGGAGATTTGCTTTTGCGCCTCGAAAAATAGCCAAAAAATTACAGATCGTTTTTAACCATGGTTTAAGAAAATCTGTCATATTTTTGGCTATTTTTCTGGGCTCTGTAATTTTGCCTCACACTTAAGCAAAGACCTCAGGCAACGAGCTCGGATCATGGTGGGCCTGAAACAGAATATCTATCTTTTTGATTGAAACCTAACCACTTTCTAATTTGTGAAAAGGCAAAAAGCAACAAGACTGCTTGTATCAGGGCAAAACCTTGAATTTTCCGACTGCCTTTTAAGGTTTATGAAGCAGCAAAAACATAAAAAACTAAATGTAATAAAATAAAATGAAATTTTTATTCTAAATTTGAAAATTTTCATGAAAATCATCCCCCAACACGCCATATGAAGTACAAAAAGATAAATTTTGCTCCTTGTAACACATCAATTATTGCAAATAAGCTTCTTTCAACCAATTCGGAACGGTTTCTAAGACGGATTAAATCTCCGCTTACACGTTAAAAGCGCGAAATATATCGCGCGTTAACTGTTCCAAATTGGTCAAAATGGCCAAAGTGGCAATCTTAAACCCTCATAATTTTACGGAAAATGATCACAGGTGAAATATCTTTTCACATTTGAGCTCAGAACAACAATACCTTTCGAATGATATAAAAAAACTTCGTCAAAAATGGCTAGTTAAAAAGTCGAAATTTGTCTGAAGAAAAAAAACCCACCCCGAGCACAAATATTCCGTTACTTTCGTATCGAACGTCGGAACAATAATAATAGTATTTTGTGTAATTGTTCGCACTTTAGATCAATTCTCAAAAACCTTTCCGCAGAAATTTGAAACTTGAAATGGGACAAAAGCAGATCAAACAAATAATGCTTAAAGCTTCATCAAAGAGATAATGATGCAATTTATTTTGTTCTTAATTGTTCACACCCTAAACTTTACCATAAAAATGGGGCAATTTTGGCTTTTCTTAGTCACTTACAAATGATTTTCAACAATCAAAAATCAATCGAAATTTTTTTCTTACTACCGAGTCAAATTTTGAGCCATACCAAAGTAAGTTTCTTTTGTAGCCCAACACAATTCAAAAGATATTCTCTTGTTAAACTTGTGGAAATAAGTATATTTTTTGCTGAGAGCTGAAAAGTGTCAATTTTATTAACCAATTGTGTTTTTTATAAAAAATTTTGAGTTTTATGCTCAAACTTTCGCAGGTTAAATCTTTTTTGTAAATTTTATTGGGCCCCATAAGAGACCCATTTTGATACAAACTGTTCAAAAATTGACACGGCAGCGGTAGCATTATTTTCACTGACAGCTGAATATTCAAAAACGACGAATATTTTTTGTTAAACCAAACAAGTAGATGCACCATTTTAATTCTGGAATTTTTTTATTCCCATCTTTTTTTAATACAAATTTATTTCATTTTTGGTTAAAAAAACGTTCCAATATTTCAATTTTGCTTGTACCCGAATTTTTTAATAAAACTTCAAGTAATTGTCAAAAAAATAGAACGCAAAAGTGACCTCATGAGCACAAAAAATGTTAGCACAGTTATTTTTGGGGATCGAGAATTTAAGAATCACTTCTTTTAGTTTAAATGACCTAAAATTAAATTTGGATGAAAAACAGTATGAAAACTTTTCAATTGAATTTCAAATATTTGCTTGGTTTAGCAGTAAAAGCACCTGAATCTGAACTTATTAGTTAGTGGAATTGAAACGAATTAATTCAAAAATTAGTAAAATTGTGAGCCTTAAGCTTGTGATATTGACGCCAAGATGTCAAATTAAAAAAAAATTAAGTATCTTTAAAACGTTTTTGTTAATTACTTCGCTTTTTGTTCCGATCATTGAAAAAAGGGAAAACTTTGTCTCCAGGTGTGTTCTAGTTTTCTCTTTTTTTGTTTTACACAAAAAATCGAATACCACAAAAATACTGACAAAGTTGAGTAATACATCATATTAAAACCCTTTCTTTAGATATTTGAAGCATTTTACAGAAATTGTCCCAGTGTTGAAAAAAATTGTTGAAATATTTTTGAAATATTGAAATATTTCTTACAGAAATTGTCCCGGTGTTGAAAAAAATGGGTCTGATTTCTTATAAAATTCAGTCAATTTTTTAATTATTTAAAATTAGACTAAACATTTACTTTTCAGTAAAAATAAATTGAGTTTCACTCCATAAAAACTAGTTTTTAAGCTTCATTCAGCGCTTCTTTAGAAAAAAAAGCAAAAAAATCTCAGAAAAATATTAAACAAAATAGGAAGAAAAATTTTTAGAAATTTTTTGAAATTTTTTTTATTTGCTGTTGATTTTTGGAAGACAGCCGTTGTCGAATATGTAGGGTCTAATGTTTTGTATTTTTTTTGCCATTGCGCGCAAAAAAAACTACACTAATTTGAAAAAATATATTTTTGAAGTTTTTAACTAGTGTAATCAGAATATCGTATGCTACTTGTACAGCAATTGGCTATCCTTGTTTCTTTTGAGAATCATTTGGTTTTAAAGTTTTGGGCTTTTTATAATTGCTGTGTTTTTTTTTGCTTTTCTTGGTTTGATGCGTGTTACTTAATGCGATAATATTTTTGTCGGATTGAGGGCGGCAGAAAAATTGTATCGAACTAATAAAAAACTAGCTTGCCTCAGTGGCAATTCAATGTGGAACGAATTGTAGTACGGGATAGTTCGCCACGTTTAAATAATGCGCGTTACACTGCACGTTCAGCATCAAAGTATGAAACGAGCAGTTTCCCCTGGCTGCAATCAGATCTGTGTAATGGTGTGCGGACTCTGAGGGGTCCACGAAGATCCAAGGATCGATCCCTCGATAGATAACATCTTTGAAAATTGGTCTGAATTAAAGAAAAACACCTCGAGCATATATATTTTTCATTTTCCTCAAAAATCAGAACAATAAGTATTTTCCAATATAGCGAAGCAAATTCATCAAGTCCTGCAGAAATTCGTGGTAGAATCAATGTTCTTTATTTGCTTTTTTGCTCCTAGAAACGAACCAGACACGTTCAATATGCAGTCAAATAACACAGATTTTTGCTCACATACGTGCTGCTTTTAGATAAACTGTTAGTTTAACAAATTCCTTACAGTTCGACGTAGACTAAAACTCAAAATTTATTGCCTGCTTGGAAAAAGTTTTTTGGCTTTAGTCTTGGCTTCGACTAATTTTTCCAGCTCGGCTCAAAAATTGAATATGGTTTCTGGTTTTATGAACAAATTTTGTGGTCCTTGCAATCTTGAATAAGTCTGACTGAGCTTGAAACTCTTCTAAAGGCGCCTGCGGCGCCAATCTGTACTAATTTTGAGGGGAAGCGTGCGCCGAAAAAACGCAATTTTTTGGTCGAAATTTTCCAAAAAGTGCTTAAAAACGCCTTTTCTTAGCTTTTTATAAAACTTTGCCTGCGGCGCAGAAACTTTTGTCAAATTAGAGTCTTTATAATGATCTTGGAGAGCTCAAAAATCAAATTGGTCGACCTAAAAAAAGGTCGACAAAATTTTGAGTTTTTTCTGAACATCCGCCCTCCCTCGAGAAATTTCTAAATCCGCGCCTGCTTGAATTATTTATGTTTCTATTTATAAAAACTGGATCTTCTAGATGCATCAAGGCTTTAAAAGGGTCATAAAACTTGCTTTTAATTTTCCGCTCCTGAATATTATTACCCTTCAAGAGACCATTGGTTTTCACAGCCACTTTTTCAGTATTTCCGAGCTCACTGAATAAATTAGTCAACTTTTGCTGTAGAATAAATAAATGGAATCTAGGCTATTTTATACAGTTACGGATTTTTTCAAAGCGCCACAAGTGGTTATTGATGATGTTGGAAATCGACCCAATTTTTTCAGTAACACTCAAGACACGTTTGGAGTTATCTTTTTGCCCAAATTTTAATCAGTTGGTTAAAAGCCGAAGAAGAAGATAATCAGAAGCAAATTTTTAAATGCGAAGGTGAATTGTGACCGGATCCGGTTGAATGAAGAAACAGAATAGGTCATCTAGATATTTTTTATAGTTCTAGATTGAGCTGTCTAGAGCCGAAATCCACTAATAAAAGACTACCTTTGCTTGACCCAGACGCAATTATTTTTTGACCTATAATTTTTCTTAAAGTACGGGCAAGTTGTAATTAGCAGCAGAAATTAAATATAAGTACTGAACTTCTTTTTTGAAACTCCTTTTTCACATCGTAAAAATTGCGAAACTTTAATTTCTGCTGATACCGGTTTTCAAAGTTTTATAGAATTTTCACTACTATAGAACCTACGTGAATTAAATCATTTTCAAAAAAACGCGAAACTTTTGTTTAAACAAGAATAGCCGTTTACGCTGCCTGAAGCACAGAAAATTCCTATCTCAGTTGTTTTTGCGTAACACATTTCTAAGAAAAAACGAGTTTTTTTATTTGGATTTTTTAGAAGACGAAAATGTACCGATATTTAGTTCTGAAAATAACGCATAAAATTACTCTACCAATTATCTTAATATGAGATTATTGTTCCGACTATTTGAAAATGTGGAGGAATTTTATAGTCAGGTGTTTCAGTTTTTCCATTTTTTTTTCTTTTTTTTTCACGCAAAATCAGGTAACTCCAACAATTATTGAATGAGTCTAACAATATACCAAATTGGAGCCTTTTCAGTGGTGATTCAAACGACATCAATAAATTATGCACACTTGTTTTTTTCAGTAACAGCTTGTCTATGCTTAATTTAAGCCCTGAAAATTAGTTTAAGGCAGTTAAAATTTGTTTTTGGAGTTTTTAGCGCCTTCTTGGGAGCCAAGAGCTTCAATAAATTCAAAATATTTTCTGCGAAAAAACTTGAAAAAAATTTGCATTTTTTTTATTTTTTCATTTTTTTTGTCAACTGGTGAAATATTTTTTCAAGTTTGAGCTCAAGATAATAATAGTTTTCGTATGATATAAAAAACATGTCAAAAATGGCTAGCTTAAAAGTCGAAATGTGTCTGAAGAAAGAAAAACCCATCCCGAGCACAAATTTTCCGTTACTTTTGTTAAGAAATTTGAAACAATAATCAAAATTGAGAAAAAATTATCTATCTACGTTGCACGATCTACATCTAAGGCTGGATGTTCAATAATATAAAACCTAGCGTGAAAATATTTTGATCTTACGAGGCAAAACGTGATTACCTGTACGTCTCGGGAGTCCGTATGTTTCTGGATTCTGTATAAAACCTTTTCAGACCTATAACAATTTGTAAGTGGAAATCACAAACAAGTGTTTTAAGCAAAAATTTTGTTGGATAATTTACTACCCGCACTGGAGCTCCATGGATAATAATCGATTATATTGTCATCTTATAGTCATTATCCATAAAGTTACAAAAATAATTGGACATAATCCATCAAAAATGGACAAAAATTCTACTATTTTTCATATTATTATATTTCATTGTAATCGCTTATAATCGATTATAATTCATTAAAATTGGATTAAAATCATTATATTTTGTGATCAGTATAATCGATTATAATGTATTTTTTAGGAAAAAAGTTATGAATTTTGCAATTTTTTTGTTCAAGTTTATCTCATTTCTTGTTTCGTGTATTTGCTACGTTTTAAGTTTCATGAAAAAATATTTCACGTAAGATTTTATTTTATTTTATTTTTCTTTTCTTTTTCTATTCTATGTAAACTCGGTTCTTTTAACAACGTAAACTCGCCTCTTTTAACATAGCTTTTTTTAATAACCCCCTTCACCAGTTTACCCCCCCTCTTCCCTCCACTGTTTACCCGTCGCCAGGAGAAATGGATTAATTAGTTTTTATTCGCACTGAGTAATCCCTCCCCCGTCGCTGTCCGATGGTAAACAAACTGGGGGGGGGGGGGGGGGGTAAACTGTAACTTGTGGGGTTTGGGTTTGGGGTTAAACTTTAATAAACCTGGGCCTGGGGCTAGGCGTAGAGATAAACTTAGGGAAGTGGGGGGATGTAGGTTTATCTTGCGAGTAGGCCGCGAGTAACGCAGCAATGTTGCAAATTTTGCAATTGATTTCGCAAAACACGTAAGGATTATAATCCGTTATATTCAATTACAATGGATTTTAATTGGATTATAATCCTTTATAAAGCATTTTAATGGGTTGTGTTTTTACGAAAAAAATTGATTATTATGACAGTATAATCTATTTCGTGGTCTAAATTTGCAACATTAATGGATTATTTTGAGAATATTTTAGACAACCATTTTCCATTATAATCAATTATTATCCATGGAACTCCGGTGCCATTACTTCGCGGAATCTTCAACGAGCCGATTTCGCAATTGTTAGAGGTTTGCGACTTTGCAAAGAGCTCCTTAAGTGTACCAAATGCCAAATGTTTGTGTACATATGAGCCAAAATTAGTTGAACAATTCGGCGCCTACGCCAGAAAAAGTGCAAAAAAAAAATTAAGTATAGCTTAAATCAAATCTTGTTTACCATATTTGAAATTCTAATATACGCACTGAGTGTTTTTTGAGTTTTTGAGATTAAAAATTTCTTTTTTATTCTTTCTATGCTTCAAATTTTTTTTATACAAAAACTTTGGTAGTCCTTTTTTTTTCAGCATATTGACAATATTTTACTTCGCAGTCAAATTAGTTTTTCAATATTTCTGTTAAATTGAGTGTTCCAGTTTTTGTTCCATTTTCCGAACCAAACTGAATATGTATGAGGTGTGTTTTTTATATTCAGTAAATTCGCGGCGATCGAAATAGTAGTTTTTAGCAAAAATTTTTACGTCCCATTCCGAAATTCAAATTTAAAAATATATTTCAACTGCGATCATTTTTGCAAAGTTTTAGGAGTTTGAAAAATGCCAATTGGACTAAAATATGCGCACTTTGAAGATTTTATCCAAAACCTTGAAAGCGTAACGCAAATTAGTTTTGCTTGGCAATTTATCTCAAAAAGAAGTCGTACTCATTTCAAACGACTCGAACTGTGACACTTGATTTTTGATGTTGTCTAAAATTTACAGTTTTTCAACATTTTTGTTTCCCATAAGTTTTTCGATTTTGATAAAGGGGCAGTTGGAACCTTCAATGCTTTGCCCTTATATACGAGTAGTCTTGTTGAGATAAATTGCTAAATCAGTAATTAAGATGAAAGATGAAAGGTAATATTTCGGGGTTTGAAACAAATTGTCAATTCAGTGTTTCAGATAAAGAGATAAACTGTAATTTCAAATTTTGAGGTGGACGGCTATTTCAATGTTTGCGTTGCATGACCGGTTTAATATTCGAGTTTATTGGTTTTTCGGAATATGAGTTGAATGAGTTATACAGATCAGTAGCATAGTTCTAAATTTTTACCATATCTTACTGAATTCTACAAACAAATTGTGCATTCGCTCACAAATGCGACAACAGAACCCACTACATACAAGAGTGTTAATTTTTCCTGAATTTTGCTTGAGCAAGCTTTAAGCGGCTTGAGCAAAGGTTTTGAGCGCTACAGTGTTTTAGCTGTTTGTCGCCGAATTCAAAACAAAACAAAATGTTCCGACTGCCTTTTCCGAAGGTCTATCAAGCAGTGATAAAATGAACAAGTTAAATGTAAAAAAAAATTAAAAAAAAAAACAAATTGAAAAAACATTCTTAAGTTTGAGATTTACGGACTGATAAATTACAAAAACACAAAGTGATAAATTTTACTCCTACTAACAAATCAATTATGGCAAATAAGTTTCCTCCAACCAATTTGGAACAATTTTAAGATGGATTAAATATTACGCGTTAATTGTCGCAAATTGACCAATGAAAGTCTTTAAACCCCCATAGTTTTACGAAAAACGATCACAGGTGAATTATCTTTTTATATTTAAGCCGAGAACAACAAAATCTTTTGAATGATATTAAAAAAATCTGTCAAAAATGTCTAGTTGAAAAGCCCAAGTTTGTCTGAAAAAAAAAGCACCGAGCACAAATATTCCGTTACTTTCGTTACGAAGGTCGGAAAAAAAAGAAGAACGAAAAAAGGCTTTTTGCGGATTTCACGACAGAGTGTTGTCCAGCTGTATTGCACAAACTATCATCAACATTTTTTCACAGGGAGTCGAAGTGACTGAATGCCTGAAAAAAATATAAGTATAAGTTCGTTACACAGTTATTGAGAAAGTTTCAACCTTGTTATCACTTCAAAAATATGAAAAGAGACAATAGTTATTGTACGAAACTCAAATGGAGCTTGAATAACTAAAAATATCAGTCAGTAATCAGCAGATGAGCAAAGGAAAAAGCGAAAAATCAAAAAAAAAATCTCATGGCAATGTGACAATTCGTTTTGAAACATTTTCATTGGCAGCTGATTAAACGAAATAAAAACAAACTATAAGGAATTTTCTCTTGAGTTGTCGAGATTTTGTTAGGAAACGCCATCAAACCAAAAGTGTTTCCTTAGTTTTTGGTTATAGATTGTCGGGTTAATAAACACGCATCATTTTGAACCTCTACCAGCTTATGGTTCAAAAAGAAAATTAATGGCTGCTTTTATTGATCAATGAAAGCGCAATACCGCGGGCTGATCAAATAAACTGTGAAAACGAAATAAGGCTTGATTTTCAAGTTATTTATTGCTGAAAAAATCAATTTGAAGATGGTTATAAAATGGTGCTGGACAATTTCTTTCGAGGTCGTATAAAATGGCCGTACTCATTTTTATATATCCTTTTCGCTCACACAATTTCGAATAGTCCAATGAATAATTTTTTTGATTTTGAACTATCTAAGCACGCATACAAGTTTCAGAACACTTTAATTTTAGATGTATGCAATTGAAGCTCTTTTACAGATTAAAACTGTCCGTAAGTCAGGACAAGGAGTAAAGTTATCTGTGCAGCACGCTAAAACTAAATTATTTCTGTGCAGCACCTTGAAATACATGTGTTTGTTCTGTTGACTAGCACTTTGTGGGACATAGAGACTGGCAATGCGAAGACGACATTTGAGGGCCACTCTGGTGACGTCATGAGTCTGTCTCTCTCCCCGGAGCAGAGGACGTTCCTGAGTGGGGCTTGTGATGCCTCGTGCAAACTGTGGGACATCAGGGATGGCATGTGCAAGAATACATTCGTTGGACACGAGTCAGATATCAATGCTGTCAATGTTAGCTGCCGCCATTGTAGCATTTTTATAGTACCCGAATCGAATTTGCGCTCAATTTCATGCAACGTTTGAATTCTTTGAACGTTTTTTTTCTTAAAGTAATTGCACTCAAAATCTTGCTTCAGAATGAGCAACTTGACCAATTTCTAAGCGATTTTTGAGCATTTTGGTCTTAAGAAAAACGCTCGAAACCGCCCAAGATTTGAACCAATGTTGCTAACAGGGGCGGATTTAGGGGGGGGGGGGGGTTTGCGGACGCTTTTTACTCAGGGGTTCGACCCCCTGACGACCCAAATGGTCGCCCTTTTGTACGATTTTGAGATATCCATATTTGGCGACGCACCCTAAAACTTTTCTAATGTCGCCTTCGGCGCCAATATATACTTACTTTGAGGGGGAGCGCGCGCCAAAAAAACCCGATTTTTTATTCAAAATTTTCCAAAAAGTGCCCTAAAACGGCTTTTTGACCTGTTTTTTTTTTATTTGCCTGCGGCGCACAAAATTTGGTCAAAACAACGTCTTTTAATGCTTTAGGAGAGCTCGGAAAATCAATTCGGTCGACCTTATAAAATCCAAACCCCCCCCCCCCCCCAACTGCTAGATCCGCCCCTGGTTGCCAATATGAAGAAAAATAATTTGGGAAAAAAAAACTTCCGCCTTTTTTGAGGAAGACTGAAACCAAATAATATTAAACTCATCGCCATTACACACAGGCTATTTTTTATATTCAAGCTAAATTTTTTCTTTAAATTGAAGTCCTGCGAGGAATGTAAAATTTTTTTACTGTGTCAAAAAAGACATTTTATATTACGTAACTGGCACTATCTACCGGAATTAGTGGTTAAATATATAAATATAAAATAAATTTAGCTGTTATGAAATTGCATTTATCAGATTTATACTTTGATGTGCCGATTATTGTTCCGACCATATGAAAAATCTGGAGTAACTTTGTATTCGGGTATGATTTGTACCACGTAAAAACATGTACCGCAAACAATCATCGTGATGGGCCGAGTGATATATCATATGAAAGGGCTTTCAGTCATTTTTTTAAAAAAAATTTCTCAGTTTTGAGAAAAACCGGTATAAATTTTTTTGTTTTGGTCCAATTTCGAGCGAGTAAAGCGATTGAGTTAAGTTCGTTATATATGAATAATGTCGACTTAGGCTAAAAAAACATGATTGTACTAAGAAGAAAACCAGTTTTGGAAGCTTCATTAGGCGCTTTCTTAGCCACAAAAAAATCATAAAAATTTCAAGTTTTTAGTGCAAGTTTTGGCTTTTTTTTAAGACAACTGTAGTATTTTATGCCTAATTCACTCACTTTCTACGCGTTCTTTAAGTTCTATAAAATTTTTCTATAGTTCTATAATCACACCACGCAGAAGATGCGACGCTAATTTAAAGATATTTTTTTTGTACTTTTCTACGATTGTGGTCGGAACATTCTCTGCTACTTGCACAGCAATTTTTTTTTTAAATTCAAAGATTTTACGATTTTTTCTTGTTTTTCTAGTCATTTTTCTTCACAAACTGGCCTTTTTTCTTTGGGTGTTGAATATGCCTAAGTTCCAATTTTTCGTTTAGATCTTTTTGTCACAGCACACAAAAAAAAACACTAATTTGAAAAACTTTCTCTGTTTTCTTAAGACTATGGTCGGAACATTCTGGGCTACTTGTAGTCGCCCAGAATATAATCGCCCAGAAGTAACCGGCAATCCTTGTTTTGATTTTTTTTGTTTTTCGATCAAACTTTTTGATAAAAACAGTTATAAAATATGCGTTTAGTGCTACTTACACAGCAACCGGCTATCATTGTTGTTATTTAGTTTTTTCCGAATGGGAATGCGTTCGCGACTGGGTCTGACGACGCCACTTGTCGCCTGTTTGACATCCGAGCAGACCAGGAGCTGGCGCTCTACTCCCACGACAACATCATTTGCGGAATCACCTCCGTCGACTTCAGCAAGAGCGGACGCCTCATGTGTGCTGGCTATGACGACTTCACCTGCAATGTCTGGGACGTCCTCAAGGCCGAACGAGCCGGTTAGTTCTCCTTAGCAACAGTCTGCATAAGTACTTTGTTATGTAAATAACAAATTGTTTACGAAGAAAAAAGTTTTTTCTACTAAAATTTTTTCTGGTGGAGATCTCTCATAAATTACACAAGTTCTGAAACTTCTTGAAAAGTTTTAATTGACTGACTGTCTAGCAGTCAGACTTGGGGCATTTCTATGGCATCAAAAATTAAAAAAAACTCGAGTACTTTACCAAAGATCTCCATCAGAAAACTTTTTTACTATGCATCGTCAAAATACCATTTATCTTAAAAATCTGGATAATCAGCCAAATTGATGCACTTTTGAGTATTGATATGATAAATATATGGTTTTACAAGTAATTAAGTCTTCGTGTAGGAGTGCTAGCGGGTCACGACAACCGAGTGAGTTGTTTGGGGGTCACTACAGACGGACTGGCAGTCACCACCGGCAGTTGGGACTCATTCCTCAAAGTATGGAATTAACAGCACCCCCCCCCCCCTTGTTGCTCCAATCCCGCTTACACGCGACATAAAACGCAAACGCCTGCAAACGACATCTACTCGAATCAACTCAAACAGAATCGAAAAAACAGAGCCCATCCACCAATCAGGGGGTCCCTGGTTTGAATCCCTAGCTAGCCAAACTGTTTCAACTATAGAAACTGCAACTGCGTAGATTGCTGTATGGTGTTGAGGCAGTGTGGAGTTTAGACGAAGCAGAACGGGCTTTTTATTCCTTCAAGCTTATTCCTCTCTCTCTCTCTCTCTCTCATCCTAAAGGTCTGATCAGTAAACGATGGAAATGAATGCTACTCAAATGAAAAATAGCCAGTAAATTTGTTTTTAACCTGAAAATTGAAGTATTCAACTTTCTTAAATTGATCATGCAATTTTATTTTATCTTTTGAAAATTCTCAATTTTTATATTTGCCTCAACCTGAACTTGCTGCAGAATAATTGCACCACATAGAAGAGTTATTGAAAGAGCGCATTCGGGAAAAGCTACACGCTATGATGCAGGAATATAATTTTCAATTTATCATTTTGTTTTCTAAAATTTAAATACATTTTAAATTTATATTTTCCCTCAATATTTGACCCTTGTTTTAAACTTCAGTAAATCTAACCCCTTCAATTGTATAGATTTGGCGATATTTGTAATAAAACTGGAAACATGGTTTAGCATCAACAGCCCGCGGACAAATTGTCTATTTGTGACGCATTTTCCTTTTTTCCTGAATTGTAGTGCAATATAATAATTATTTTGCTAACTTAGTTTTCATCTTAAACTGACGAAGGCTCTAGCTAATTGGCAATGTATTTCACATCACGATATACCAACTAATAATACAACATCAAAGGGAGCTTTACTACCACGTTTGACAAGTGCTGAACCTCGCTGACATTGATTTGCTTTCATGACTGTTTTCATGTTGGTGCTCTGCTGTTAGTTACTTCTTCATTCATTTTGAACCTTTTAAACACTGTGAAGATCAATTTTGAGTAGTTCTCTACAAACAAGTGCGAACAAAACTGACATCCGCCCAACGTCAACAAAAAACGTGAAAAATAACACCTCGTTTCTTATTCTGACTGTATTTGTTCACACTTAGGAAAAACTTATTGAAATGTTAATTCTATGCTGCTTCTTCAACCGTAGTCAAAAACCTTCTTAAGAGCATTATTGTTTCAAATTTAAAAGACCGTTTTATCTGAAGCGAAAAATAATAGTCACTAAAATAAACAAAAAGTAAATTGATTGAAATTGCGTCTCCCGAGAAATTGTCAATGTAGTGAAAATGCCTTCTCTAGCGAGCATATCCTGAAATAAACGTGTTTCCTGTTCCTTTTCTTATTTCTACCTATAGCTTTATAAAATATGGGTATGGATAAAAATAGATTCATCATAATAGGCACCATCGGTCGCTTAGATATATAAGGGGAAGACTAAAAGCACAAGGAAAAATTCCTCCGGGCAGATTGCATATGCGGGGAAATTGAATTAGACCACGGTAGAACTATGCATATGAATCAGTCCAAGGAGATAACCATTTAAAAAAAAAAGAAAACATGCGTCGTCACATTCTGTTCATGATTGAACTATCTTATAGAAAATTCCCGCATTTGTGCGTAATTATCGTGCCGGCGTTCAGGCATGGCACAAATCTGTGTCCCGCATAATTACCGCATAACAGGTCTCAAATTTGAAATCGCACAATCCCACAATCCCACAGTAATTCGGCATAAGTCAAGCAAACTGACCAAATAAAGAAATTTCCGAAAATTTAGTTATAATTTAAGCGTATTCTGCTTTAAGCGCGCTGTCTCCGCAATTTTTGATGTCGCATGGAAAAACCGACGCTTAAAAAGCTAAAACACCCAGAGAAAACTTCAAATTAAAATTAAATAAAAATCGGCGGGCTAGATTGTGGTGCTAGATTTGTCAAAGCACCAATATTTGCTGATTTTTGGCAAAATTTTCAGCAGAATTTTGATTTTTCTGCATAAAAGCCCGCATAATGTAATAACTACTGCAATCGGTACCGCACTATTTAACTGTTTTTGCCCGCAGATTTTTGCCGAACCTGCCAGGGTTGACCAAAAATTGCTATTTAAGAACACTTTTATAAGAATTTTTCAACTACTTTTTCTAATAAATTTAGGCCCTAAGAATTTTACGAGCTACGGATTTTTATTTACAAGTAAGTTGTAAGTTAAATATTTTTCTATGGGAAAATTGTAAGAGAGGAACATTTTCGTCAAATTTTTCAAATGTGTTTTTCACAAAATTTTTTTTCAAGTTTTCTCATAACGAGTACAAACTTCTTCGCTGTCGCATCATCAGCTGTTTGTTTAAACACCAACTAGCCAGTCCGTCTTCAATAGTCTATCGAATCGCAAAAAGTTAGTTTTTGTGCTGATCCAGCTAGTCAAGCTATGAAACATATGAGAATTTTGAGTAAAATCTTGTTGCATATCGGTTTGAAAATTTTTTTTAGACCGAATAGGTTCGCGAAAAGATGAAATTTTTCAAGGCAAGCCATTCAAGCTATGGCCCTTGGAAAAATTGAGTTTATGTCAAGAAGCAAATCGGATGGCAAAAAAATAACTGTTTTGCATTGAAGCCATTCAAGCGGTGAAAGTTTGAATTATCTAAGGCTAATTCATAGATCCAATCGGTTCTCAAAAATTGAAAATTTTTCAAAGCAAAGTATTCAAGCTATGAAAATTTGAAATACTTCAGGTTGCTTTAAAGAGCAAATCAGTTCCCGAAAACTTAGTTTCTCTCTCGCAAGCTATTCAAGTAATGAAAATATGAAAATATGAAAAACTTTAAGTTATTTTCCGAGTAAATAAACCAGCTGAAGTACAAATCAATCAGTAATGCGCGGATTAGTTAAGGCAGCCGAAAAGTTATGTCACATCTATGAAATTTGCATTACATAAATTTTATAAAACACTCATGCTATTCGGCTGGTTGATACTCTTAGCTAGCAAACTTTGAAACCAAGCAAATCAGATGCCAAAAACAAAATTTTTTCGAGAAAATAAATTAAAGAGCGAACAGAAATGTAAGAAAAAAAATTCTGCAGTAAACTGTAAAAACTATAGAACAATTTAGGTTGTTTCCTAATCCAACTTGGTTCGCAAAAAAATTTCGAGTGAAGCTATGAAACTTCGATATATTTCAAGTTACTTCAAGAAGGGAAGCGAATGACAAAAAAACTTCTCTTGTACCCATTCATTTCAAGCGATGAAAATTTGATATAGTTTTAAACATTTCATAGACCCAATGGGTTCACACTTTTCAAAGCAAGCTATTCAAATGATTTTAAGTTATTTTAAAGCGCTCACTTTGCAAAAAATTAGTAAATAAAATATGAAACTTCAAATTTTTTCAAGTTATCGGAAGAAAAGATTCGAACGACAAAAAAAAGTCAAAAATTTTTGTAAGGAAGCCGTTCAAGAAATGAACATACGTAACCATTCAAATTATTTCATAGACCAAATCGGCTCGCAAACAATTCATGTTTTCTCACGTGAGTTATTCAAGTTTTAGAACAAGAGAAATTGAAAGTTGCTTAGAACGAATTGGTTTGCGAAAACTTGAAACAATTCGCAAAAGTAGGAGTTTTTTCAAGCAAGCATTTCAAGCTATGATAACTCAAGTTATTTCAAAAAGCAAACGGATGGCAAAATGTAAAATTTTCCATTGAAGCCGTCCAAGTGGTAAGAATTTGAATCGGTCCATGAAACGTTTAAGGGTTTGTCCAGGGAGCTATTCAAGCTATAAAACAATTCAGTTGTTTTATAGTTGAATCGGTTCGCAAAAAATTTAAATATTCTCAGCAAGCTACTCAACCTATGAAGTTTGAAATATTTCAAGTTACTTCATTGAACAAAACGTTTCGGAAAAAATCTAAGTTTTTGTAAGCAAGCTATCCAAGATATTAAACTTTGAAATTTTTCAGGTTATTTCATAGACCGAATCAAATCAAGAAAAAATTAAAATTTACTTATGCGAGCTATTCAATCTGTGAAACAAAACAAAATTTTTCATAGACCGAATTGGTGCGTGAAAAGTTCAAATTTTTTTAGGCAAGCTATTCAAGCTATGAAACTTGGAAAGATTTTAAAATACTTCATAGACCGAATCTGTTCTTCAAAAAATTAGTTTCTCTAAGCATGGAGGTTGCTGCTTAGTTTATTCGTTTCAGACTAAAATGAATATGTGAACGCAAAAATTTTTGAGAAAAAGTGGGCAGATATTTTCTAGCCTCAAAGTTGAATCAAGTTCATTTTGTTTACAGAGTTTCGCACATTTTTTCGAAAACAATTCTTGAATATTCCAGATTTAAGAATATCCTGCGAATGAATCTTAGACATTCTAATCAACGCAGTCTTAAACGTTGCGCTCGAAATCCCCTTAAACATAAGGCCTAATGCGGAAAACATGTCATCTATTTAATATATAAGATTCTGGTATTCGTTGGTGTTCGGCAGCATCTTTCGTTTGTGGCATTGATTTTGCTGGGTCATGCCTCGATAAGCTGCATAGCTTTTTGCATGATCCTTGGTGGGTTTGATTTGTACATGCGGTTTATTGTTTACCTGTCTGTATAATTTTACTCTCCTAAATAAACTATATATATGCTGTAAATCAAATTGATTAGAAGCCTAAAGCGGCTTTCTTTTTTGGCTTTCAATGCCATTCTGTTTTGACAAAATCAATTTCAGTTTTCAGATAGCAAGGCCTAAAGCGGTTTTTTTATCGTGTATTGCATACTTCTTTCCTATTTTGTTAATTACAAGGCTTTTTTCCCACCACTGCGTCATCGGGGGTGTTTTAGATTTTTTTCTTTTATTTGTTTTGCAAAATTAAACATCACAAATAATTATAGACATGGCTGAGTTATATATCAGACTAAAAACTTTTTTAAAGGTTCGTGGAGTCTTAAGTTTATCAGAAAAATTGTCCCTAAAAAGTTGTCCCAGTTTGATTTTTTTGAGTTTCAGTCTAACTTTGAGCAATTTAGTAAACAAAATTAAACGAACCGATTAAGATATACCTTTTGTCACACAAAAAAAGGATCAAAAGAGTTTGAAGTGTTTCAAAAGAGTTTGAAATGTTTTTAAGATGAAATCGCAAGTAAAATAAGTAAGCAAAGTAGAGCCCTCGTTGTTACACTTGAATCAACTCGGAAAGTCGAGCACCTCTCGTGGTCTTTTTTTTTCACAAGAGTTTGTTAAGTAAAACGCGCAACTGAACGTTTTCAAGAGTGCAATAGCCTCTGTTTTCAGATTATTAAAATCTATCCAATTTGCTTTAACGACTGCAACTGGACTGAAAAAGATCTCTTGGCTAAAAAAGCGCGTCTGCAGATCTATTCAGAATAATTAAATTAAAAGTAGAACTAAACAAGACTCCTCGTATCAGTATATCGATCTAAATGTTGCGACTACCTTTTGATTGGTCCCGAATAGTTTTTGATAAATTAAGTTTTGGCAGAAATATGAGTTGATAATTTTAAAACTTAAGTGTTACAATTTGAGTCGTGTGTGGAATTAATAAAAACAATTAGCCTCAATTTTGTTTGAGACGATTTTGTAGTGCGGAAAAAATTGCCATGCGTGTATATTTTAAAACGAGCAGTTAAGACAGAACCTTGGCACGTTGTTATAGTGGCGTTCACACCCGGCTGGGCCTATGCATATTATGAGGTTGATCATCGAGGGACTAGAGTTATCTAAAATTCATCTCAATAAAAAAACCACCCCGATCATGCATGTTTCTTGTTTTTGTTGAGAGTCGGATTTAAAAAAAAACAAGGCTGATTGTATCGGGGCGAAACCTTGAATGTTTTGACCGTCAAAAAATGAAGAAAAAAAAATAAATTTTTCTTGAGATTTTTTTCAAAATCATTAGCCTACACGCTAAGTATAGTACAAAATGATATATTCCGCCTAAAGCGAAAAAATTAAATACACTTAATAGCATGACTCAATTCAATTTGGCGCAATTTCTAAAACGGATGAAATCTCCGCTTACGCGTTAAGAGCAAGAAACATGTAGTTAATTGTCCCATTTGGTCAATTATTTAAACCTCCATAAATCTTTAAACCTGCGTAACTTTACGAAAATGATTCACATGTGCAATACTTTGTTTAATTTGAACTCAAAACAATTGTATGATTGATATTTATAGAGTTCCGTCAAAAACTCCAAGGTAAAAAGCCGTTAAAATTATCCGGTAAAAAATAACCACCCCAAACACAAATATTCTTCGAAAATAGTCGGAACAATCGCTTTGTACTAAGGCGTTGAACAAACTAATCAAGTCCAAAAGTTATTAGAGTGGAAACAGATGGTGTTAAGACACAAAACTTGCTTTTTTCTATCAGTGAAGCTCAAAAACTGAAAAATTAAATTAGAATCGAAGACTCAAACTTATGTTTATCTAGAATCTCAATATATTTGAGACAGGTGAAACATAAAGGCAATTAAACGTAAAGTTTCTCAGTTTTATTTTTTTGTGATTGAAATTAAACAATTTTTTAGAAAAACTATCTCAGAATATCAGAAAAAATTAGAAAGATTACTTTAAGAGGGAAAACTGTGATCTTTGTGAATTGTAGGCGTTACTTCAAAACAGGCCAGAAACAATTAAAATGCGAAATCTGTGGCATTGCAGTTTTCCTCTGATCTTTTCTGCTGTTTTTGATTCCACCAAAAATAGTTAAAGCACTGTATTGCTCAAATTTGCAGAAAAAATGGCAGATTTTGCTGAATCCGCAACAAAATTTACGCCGTATCGGAATCTCCAACTCTAAGCAGAGTCCGCAGATTGTAAGCGGAATCCGCATTTTGTTAGCGCAATCCAATAGTGAAGATAACTTTCTAAAATAATATCTGTTGTTTTGTGAGTCACCAGCAGCGTGACCTTCCAACATTTCAATCTCTTTTACTGCTAGCAGATTAATCTTGATTACTACCAACAATTCAATCTCATTTACTGGCAACAATTAAACCCAAGTCGTTTCAAAATCAGTCCCTGCCAATAATCTCACTTTTTGACAACAGCAAACTCAACTAAAATGCACCAGCTAAATCTCAAAAACTTAAAATATGAACACGGAAAGAATAAACAGATCTCCATTCTCAAAAACTGAAAAATAGATCAAAAATAGAGTTTTATTCACATAACTTTTCCCATGTCACAACCAAAACTTGCTATTGCTGAAAAACTTTTTGTTTATTTGGTATTTGACTTGTGTTTCCCAAATAATGATCCCAGAACAGCTTGCTAGGATTTTTATCCTAAATGTTTAAGGGGTACATCTACGAATGTAGTTGAACAATGAATTAAGATTTTTTCGCGGATTTTACTGACAATGATTAAATCTTTCCCTCATAAATTTTGCATTTGCTAGATTAAAATTCTAGCTCTAAATTTTAATTGCTCATGTGCAAAAATGAACTGGCTTAGTTCAGTTTAGTAAACAAAGTTGCGGAGTTTGCTTAAAAATTGCGAAACCCGCTCACATTTGCAGATTCCACTCACAAAATTGCAGATTCCACTTAGAATTTGCGGAACCCGCTTGCAGTTACGCAGCTGCAGAAACCAGAGCAACTAGCTATATCTGTGCTGAAAACAATACCCATTTAAGCACATAAGCAAAAACGTGTTTTAATTTAAGTAGTTTGTCAAATTTTCCTTCAAAAAATTAATTTGAAACATTTTTTTTGTTGCAGCAAACCGGCTGCTTTTGCAAAACATATTGTTATTGAATCTTTTCGAAAATGCTTGATCAGAAATATTGTTGAAATAGACTTTAAATTTTTGGAAACAGACTTTGAAGTCCGAACCTTTGATCAAAATCTGGAAATCATCTTAGAAAGTCTTGAAAGCTATAAATGCTGTTAAAGTCTTTTAAATATTTAGAGACATTCAAAAATTTCCTCGATTCTGAGTGTTCCGGCTTTTGTATTGAAAGTATCGGAATATTTGCCTTCGGGTGTTTTTTTTCCGACAAATTTCGACTGATTATCTAGCTATTTTTGATAGAATTTTTTCAATATCATCCAGAGGGTATTTTTTTCTGAGAATCTTTTTGAAAAAACATTTCACCTGTAATCACTTTTCGTAAAGTTATAGGGTTTTAAAGATTGCCATTTTAGCCAATTTGGGACAATTAACACGCGATATTTTTAGTTCCAAATAGAAATTGTTCCAAATTGGTTGAAAGAAGCTTATTTGCCTTAATTATTTGTTGCTAGGAGCAAAATTTATCACTTTGTTCTTTAAATGGGGTGTGGGGGGGATGGTTTTCACAAAAATTTTCAAAATTTAAAAAAAATTCTTTTTTTTATTACATTAAATTTTTTCATGTTATTACTGCTCCATATACCTTAAAAGACGTTCGAAAAATTAAGGGCTCCGCACTGATACGAGCAGTATTGTAATCTTTTTAATTTCAATTTCTCTAAGTTGAGCCCATCGAAGCTCTCATGTCAAATCACACATAGTCGCAGAGCTCTGCCCTGGAATATTTAGAAAGAGTCATCAAGATTTTGTCATCGAACGAATGTCTTCCCGTCTAACGAGGTCTTGTCCTATGTCGCCTGTGAGGAAATGTTTCTAGCGTTCATAAAAATTTCAAAACTGACTTACTGCTTTGCTTGTAGCTCAGATAGTTTCAACCACAGTTGTTTTAATAACCATTTTTCAAAATTATACCGTAGTTTATGCACGGCGTAGATAGGGAACCTAAGATAACTTCTAGTTAATTATATAATGCCGTATTTAAAAAAGGCTTCATTCGTTTTTAAGTTTTCAAATTTAATGTGCCAGAGGAGCGTTACAAAAATTTTCAATAAATAACTTTTTTTTTCAATAAACGAAGTTTATCATGGCCTAATTTATTTAATTTCTTTTAACAAATTTTAATGTCTTTGATTCAAGAAGCTGAAAAGGCTTCAATATAATATGTATCATTGAACCATTTTTAAATTTATTTGTGATATTTGATATTGATTTGGAAATAAATAAAGGAAAAATTAGACCACCTGAGGCAGTTCTTGTCTACTTTTATTGGTCGGAAGAAAAGTCACTCAGACATGTAAAAGGGGCAACTCTGCTATTCATCGCATCGCCGGTTATATTACGAACAAGGCTAAATTACGAGCAAGGCTATATTACGAGCAAGGCTATATCAAAACAATATTTCAAATTAACATGGGTACGAAGATAAACTTTTCATTGAGAATGGTTGCCGCTGGGTTTTTTCATCTAAAAAACTAAAAAACACAACTTTCTAATTCTTATCTTCAAAAAACAGCAGAAAATAAATTAGTTAGAGCTGTTTGCTAGCTCAAGGATGCTGCCAACTTTTGATACTATATGAAAATGTAATAAGGCCAAATGTAAAATTGTTCAAGCTGCTAAAATCGTTTATAATCTAGATCCCTAAAATATTAAAAGCTAATTCTGTGTTTACCATTATCAGCTCATTTTCATGGGCTCGGCAGAATTTCTTGAATTATTTTACAATAGAAAAAAAAGGGTTCTGTTATGCTGATTTTTTTTTGTCAAATTGGAGTTTTCATTCTCTCTCTCGCTCTCCTCTCTCTCTCTCTCTCGCTCTCCTCTCTCTCTCTCTCTCTCTCTCTCCTCTCTCTCTCCTCTCTTTTTCTCTCTCTCTCTCTCTCTCTCTCCTCTCTCTCTCCTCTCTCTTTCTCTCTTTATCTCTTTCTCAATATTGAGTGGCAAACTATTTTATCCTTGTTTTTACCTTTTCTCTAAACTTACAAATGGTTGATTTTCATAGCACTAACTAAATCATGCTCTACAATTCAAATACAAAATTTTTCGAATACAAACATGAATTCAAACATCAAGGGAAGAAGTTTTGTCTGAAATTTGGCATGCACTGATCATTTTCAATCTGAAAGTAACCAACTAAATCAGTAATCTTTCGATTAAAAAAAATGTTTCTAAGCAAAATGTTTCTAAGTGATATAGCTTGCAAAAAATGAAAATCTGTGAATTTTTAGCAAATCGATTCGATTCAAGATCTGAAACCACTGAGAAATATTGCTGTTCCGACTTTTGTAACGAAAGTAACGGAATATTTGTGCTCGGGGTGGGTTTTTTTTCTTCAGACAAATTCCGACTTTCTAACTAGCCATTTTTGACGGAATTTTTCTTTATCATTCGAAAGCTATTGTTGCTCTGAGCTGAAACTTGAAAATAAATTTCACCTGTGATCGTTTTTCGTAAAGTTATTGGGGTTTAAAGATTGCCATTTTGGCCAATTTGGGACAGTTAAGGCACGATATATTTCACGCTATTAACGCGTGAGTGGAGATTTAATTAGTTTTAGAAATTGTTCCGAATTGGTTGAAACAGTGAAGGAAGCTTATTTGTCGTTTTAAAAATCGTTCCAGTTTGGTCGAAGCTTATTTGCCATAATTTTTTTGTTTTTAGGAGCAAAATCTATCACTTTGTACTTTATGTGGCGTGTGGGGGGATGTTTTTACAAAAATCTCAATTAAAAAAAAATAAATATTAAGTTTTTCATGTAATTACTGCTCCATAGAACTTAAAAGGCAGACGGAACACTCAGGGCTTCGCCTTGATACGAGCAGTCTTGTTTAGTTTCATTGCTCAATAGCTAGCTTCAGAAATTTTTTTAGCGCTGCAAATTAAGTATCTAAAGTCGGCCAAATTGCTATTTTTTTTAAAACTTGATATAATTTTCAGTTTCGAGCGCAAGTTTTTCATATCTTTCAAAGGATATCAAGAAAAAAATCACTTCGAGCGCAAATAATCCGTCACTTTCTTGGGAAGTGGGTGGAAAAAATATCGGAGGAAAATGATACAAAAGTGATCATGTCCATTTAGAAAATTGGATTCAATTATAGCAGACATTTTTCCGTGTTATTAATTGAAGCTCAATCGGCTTTAAGAAGAAACCATTTAAAAAATAAAAATAATAATCAAAGTAGTATTTGAAGCGCCTCTTGGACTCTATTGCTTCCTCAAAGAGTTCATGCAAACTGCGCTGATTGGTTGCTCAATCAATTGGACCGCAGTTTGACTGTACACAAGGCTGCGCTTTCTAAAGAGTTTGCGTGTCCTTCAAATGAATCCAGTTACCTCCGAAGAGAATCCAGTTGCCTCCAAATTTTTAAGGAGACACAAGATTATCTTAGAGCCTCCAGCCTTCAACTATCACCGAGCAACAATGAAAATACAACAAACTTATGAAATCGAAACCCAACAATTATCATCAGTAGTCCAGATAAATCCACGGCGCCTTACAGTACTGTTAAAGCAGATCAGTTCGACTACAACTGTACAGCCAGTCATGTTTCGCATCACTGCTAACACTAACATAATTTCGCCGTTTGGTCAGAAGCGACAATTCAGCCTAAGTGTGAAACCATGCTAACTCCTTCAACAAATTCATGCACCACAACCAATTAGAATGAGATCGAGGAACAAGTCGAACAAATACAATCAAGTCGAATTGTGGATTAACCTGATGTTTTTGATTTGGCAACTCCTCCAGTTTTAGCTTCCGCGAGGTTATCAATTGATGGGACCCTGCAAAGCTCCCCTAGGAAGACTTCTTTGAACTTATCGGTCGCTATGGTCTCGTTCAGTCCTATGGAGGCTCATTCCATCAACTCATCGGTTGACGTGGTTATCCACAATGGCTACATTTCAACTCTATTGCGAAAGAATGGACGTTACTGCAAATCGACGACGGGGAACGAGTTGAGAGTATGGTCAGCTCATGAAGCCAAAAACCTCGATGAGGTTACAACCAAAAACTATTTTTTGATGCAAACAACAAAAAACATTTTTCTTTCCTTTAGTTAAAACGTTAAGCCCTGTTTACGAGGGTGAATTGCTACGTGCTTTATTTGACAGCAGTCGCGTTTATCATGAATGATTTGACGGAGTCGTGTAATTATCCACAAAAACTATCCGACTATGACTGTTCAAGGCACTGATATAACACATTAAATTGTTTAGTATTATCTTCTTTGAGTTCAAGTTAAAGGTGTTAGTTAATCACCCATATTTATATTTTTGGTACTCGTTACATTACTTTAAAATCGATGCTGCTACACGAAATCCGTATAATACTTTGCAAGTTGCTTATCATCGATGAAAGTTGCCGAATTTTTTTAATTCCTTTTAAAAGCTTTAGTTCTGGTTGAAAGGAACAAAAGACCTCGATACAGTAGCACCATCAAATCATACTCCTTTTGCCACGTCTTTCTTTTAAGAAAAGAGAACATGTTATGTTAACTTTCGTTTTGCTTGAATTTTCAAAATGAAGCAAGATTGATGGCATCAGGGCGAGGCCTTGAATGTTCCAACTGCCTTTTAAGGTCTATGGAGCAGTAAAAACATGAAAAATTAAATGTAAAAAATACAATAACATGAAAAATTAAATGTAAGAAAAATTAAAATATATATATTTTTTTCAATTTAGGATTTTTGCAAAATACCCCCTGTCTTCTCAAGGGCAACTGGCAAAATAAGTTAGTGAAAATAGTGACTTATATCTATTTATATTGATTTTATTCCGAAAAAAAATTTAGTTAGATATTGATTTTGTTGTGAGCTGTTCAAGTAATCTACAAAACCATTTTCAAATAAAATAACAAAAACAAATAAAACAATTTTCATTTCTTGTAACACCACACGGATTCTGTTAAATAATTCTCCCTTTTTTGCAAAAGAGGATGATCAGTTACAAGGAAGCAAAGGGGGTGGGGGTGGGTTAACAAGATTTCACAAACACTTACTTGCTTATCAGTAATTTTTTTAAATCACAATTGCAACTGTTTGAAATTGGTTTGGCCAGATTAGCAGAATTATTCGAGTTTTTGAAATTTTCTCGGATACCGTTGTGATAATGTGAACTTTAATCACGCACGTGTCTTGAACAAAAGTTCAGCAACTTCACTGAAGTATCTTGTTTTAGTGTTGTTATCTTGAGAATAAACGCTGTCGAAGTTAATACTGATGTTGATTCTATTGATTTTGAATAACTTTTCCGAAATGGTTTGACTTTTTTCTGTTTTATCCGCATTTCTTGGATACCGCTCGAATTCATTCAGCTTCAACCAATGCGCATGGCCAGAACCATAGTTGAACAACTTCGCTGTAGAATTTGCATCTTTGTTGAATATTCCCCCTATGGTACTTTGTAACGAATCCCATCTAGTAAGAAAGAATTGAACAGCTAAGCATGCTAAAGTTTGTGTATCCTGAAACGAAATCACTCCCCTTGCTAAAGGGGACTAATTTAGATAATCCTAAAATTGTTTTTGAGAAATCACTTTTAACCTTTGACAGCCTTGATTCTCAAGCATTTGATGACCTGTTGATGACAGCTTTATTCTCAACCCTGAAAATTCCGACTGCCTTTTAAGTTCTATGGAGCAGTAAAAACATGAACAAATTATCTGTAAAAAAATTTTTTTTTTTTTAATTTGAGATTTTTTGTAAGTATCATTCCCCACACGCCATATAAAACACAAAGTGAGAAGTTTCGCTCTTAAAAATAAATGAATTAAGACAAATAAGCTTCAATTAACTAATTTGGAACGATTTCAAAGACAGATTAAATCTCCGCTTACGCGTTAATAGCGCAAAATATATCGCGCATTAATTGTCCCGAATTGGCCAAAATGGCTATCTTTAAACCCCCATAACTTTACAAAAAATGACCACAGGTAAAATATTTTTTCAATTTTAAGCTCAGGACAACAATACCTTTTGAATGATATTTAAAAAATTCCGTCAAAAATGGCTTGTTAAAAAGTCGAAACATGTCAGAAGAAAAAAAACCCACCCCGAGCACAAATATTCCGTTACTTTCGTTACGGAAGTCGGAACAATAGTAAGAAGCATCATCTTATTTTGCTTCGTAGCATTGCTGCTACCTAGCCGCTAAGTTTTCATACGCCATGCTCATGAAGATAATTGGTGCCTGCCAAAAATTGTGTAGATGTTGAATGATGCTCATTTCTTGCTAGTTAGTTTTACTGATCAAACTGTCACGTACTTCAACCTAATTTTTAGCTGTAGTTTTGCTCTAACTGTGCTGACTGTCGAAACGAAAGTAACGGAATATTTGTGCTCGGGGAGCATTTTTTTCTTCAGACAAATTTCAACTTTTTAACTAGCCATTTTTGACGGATATTTTTAATATCATTCAAAAGGTTTTTTGTCCTGCTCTTAAATTTGAAAAAATAATTCACCTATGATCATTTTTTGTAAAATTATGGGCTTTTGAACATTGCCATTTTGGCAAATTTGGTACAATTAACGCGCGATATATTTCGCGCCATTAACGCGTAAGCGGAGATTTAATCGTCTTAGAAATTGTTCCAAATTGAATAAAAGAAGCTTTATTGTCACAGTTGATTCGTTACTAGGGGCGAAAGTTATCGTTTTGTGCTTTATATGGCGTGTGGGGGATTATTTTTACAAAAAATCTCAAATTAAAAAAAAACTTTTTACTTTATTACATAAAATCTTTTCATGTTATTACTGCTCCATAGACCTTAAAAGGCAGTCGGAACCTTCAGGGTTGAGAATCAAGGCTTTCATCAACAGGTCATCAGCAGGCTTGAGAATCAAGACTATCCAAGGTTAAAAGCGATTTCTCAAAAATAATTTTAGGAATATCTTAACTAGTCCCCGTTAGCAAGGGGAGTGATTTCGCTACAGGATACAAAAACTTTAGCATGCTTAGCTGTTCAAGTCTTTCATAATAGGGGGTTTCGTTACAAGGTACCATAGGGGGAATATTCAAGAAAGATACAAATCCTACAGCGAAATTGTTCAACTATTTTTCTGGCCATGCGCATTGATTGAAGTTGAATATATTTGAACGGTATCCAAAAATTGCGGATAAAACAGAAAAAACTGCTCGTATCAGGACACAGCCCTGAATGTTCCGACTGCCTCTTAAGGTTTATGCAGCAGTAACAACATGAAAAAATTAAATGTGATAACTCAAAATAAATATTTTTTCAATTTGAGATTTTTTGTGAAGCTCTCCCCCCCACTCGCCATATATAGCACAAATTTATAGGTTTCCCTCCTAGAAACAAATCACTTATGGCAAATAAGTTTCCTTCGAACAGTTTGGAACAATTTCTAAGACGTAATAATTCGCTGACGTCTTATTAGCGCGAAATATATCGCCCGTTAATTGTCCCGAACTGGCCAAAATGGCAATCTTTAAACCCCCATAACTTTACAAAAAATGATAACAGGTAATATATTTTGAATGATACAAAAAAATCCCGTCAAAAATGGCTGGTTGAAAAGTCGAAATTTGTCTAAAGAAAAAAAAACCACCCCGAGCACAATTATTCCGTTACTTTCGCTACAAAAGTCGGAACAAAAAGTCAATCAATTTTGGAAAAGTTATTCAAAATCAATCGAATCAACATGAGTATTAACTTCGACGGCCTTATTTCTTAAGATAACAGCACTAAAATAACAAACTTTAGTGAAGTTGCTGAATTTTTGTTCAAGACACGTGCATGATTAAAGTTGTGGAGGATTCTCATGCTTGAAGGACCGAAAGCTTGAAAAGTTTCATCCAATCAAAATCGCTAAGCGTTCCTATTGGCTACTAGCCTTTCTCGCAAAATGGAAGTCAATATTAACAGAAAATGTTTTTAATCAGTGGAAAATAATCAAAATTATTACAAATTGCGGGTTACAACCGCTATACTGTTCAGATAAACATCAAGATTTATGAATTCAAGTTCATAAGAACTTTTCAGTCTTGAAAACTCATCTGCTTTTTATCTAATCGGTCAGTATAAAAACTAATGGCCTGGATTTGTTTTTTTTTCTTTGAGATTTTCAATTTTCACGATTTACTTTGAGATTTTGAATACTCAATTCTGATTGGCTGAAAGTAGGCTAAAATAAGTTTCAAGTATTCGGTCCCTCAAGCATGAGGGACGCCACCATTAAAGTTGACGTTATCCCAACGGTATTCGAGAAATGCGGATAAAAGCCATCACAGTTGTAGTGTTCAAAACTTTCAAAAACTCGAATAATTCTGCTAATCTGGCTGAACCAATTTCAAACAGTTGCCATTGTGATTTTTAAAAAATTACTGATAAGCAACTAAGGGTAACTTCCCAAATGGCATCATTCCCAAATGGCATAATTCCCAAATGGCATAACAACAATGAAACTTTTCCCATATGGCACAAACTGAAAGTTTTTTTTGTAATTCCAACGTTATCGATTTCTACTTCTAACATTTGTCCACAAGAAGCTTTCAATAACCGCAATCTTATGCTTTTAGCTTTTGATAAAAAAAACTCTTCAAATTTTTCAAGATAAAATGTCAATCAACTATTGAATTAACAACTTGACTTATTTTCTCACATTGTTCACGAAAACTTGTTCTCGTTTTTTTAATGCAACTGTTGCATGAACATTATGCCATGTCGGAAATTTTTCAGTTTTATGCCATTTGGGAATTATGCCATTTGAGACGTAGTCCAACTAAGTGTTTGTTGGAAGAAATCCCACGTATCAGCCCCTTTTGCAAAAAGGAAGAAATATTTAATAGGATCCGTGCGATATAACAAGAAATGAAAATTGTTTTGTTTGTTTTGTTTATTTTACTTGAAAATGGTTTTGTAGATAATTTGAACAGCTCACAACAAAATCAATATCTAACTAATTTTTTTCGGAATGAAATCAATATAAATAGATATAATTAACTATTCGCACCAACTTATTTTGCCAGTTGCCCTTGAGTAGACAAGGGGTATTTTGCAGTTATTTTAATGATAGGCTCCTTCTCGATGTCTTTCCACATTTTAGGGGGGTTTAAGTTGAGTTTACTGTATCGGTCAAGGAATCTCCACGGCCTCAGCAGGCGAAGTTTGAAATCTTCATTTACTTGAAGGAAGAAGACGAAATTCATTTTCAGAAGTGTGTCCAATAAAGCATAGATTATCAAATCAAATTTCCCAGATATTACTCCAAAAGTATCCGGCGAGAAATAGGTGTCATGAACTAATCTATTGTAACTTAGAATCAGCCAGAAAATATACTTTAAAGCCAGTATTGGTGTAAAAACAATAGCATATATTCGGATAGTTTTCAGGTAGTGAATTTCTTCTCGGAAAGTTTCCTGTTCACGCGAGATGTAATATTCGGCACGACTACTGTATTGGTATCTAAACTCGTCGCTCGAGTTGTCAAAGTAAGTGCCAGGGTTTTTGCGCAGAATTTTCCGTTCACGCCGAATATTTCCTCCCAATTTACTCGACGCTTTGACATGAAAGTAAGTAGTGGCAAATAGACAAATTAGATAGTAAATATTAAGCAATGAGAAATAAACCACACAGAAAACGATGGTCGAACATGAATTTGAGTTGAGATATCGGAAACCTTCTTTCAAACATACCATGAACACGCCCGATAAAAGATATAAAAGAATATAGTTTCGGATTCTTTTGGACGAAAAGACTCTTATGTAATCCACGACCGGTTTGCAAATGCAGTAGTACCTATAAGCTGACAGTAAAGTTGTCAGAAAGAATGAGTTGTTGACACCGAAATGAAAATGAATCGAAAACAAAACTGAGGAGAAAATCTCCTTGTTTTCAGTAGACGTCACGTGAACCCACCGGCGAAAAACATTCGACGTGATTGTACTGCAGCAAGAGGTCAGAACCCCACAGCAAACTCCGACTATGAGCCATTGGCCTTGGTTTAAAATTGACCCCGACCTTGACCTGTAGCAGTAGCATAGCAGGATGTAGCAGTACAAAAAGAAGGCTAAAATAGCTACAAGGAAGTTGTAACCTATTAAGGATTTGTAGAAGATGCCGGAATGTAGAAAATCGACTCTAGGCGCAGTGATGTTGTTTCGACAATTCAAAAACTCTTCCAGCGCCATATTAATTAAATGACTTTGGTTCAGAAATTTTTAATGTGCACTTTGGTAACTCGGATGATTTTGATTTGAGATCAATCACACCTGAATAAACATTTACTTCTCAGTTAGGCCAATAACTGATTCGCAAACAACCGAATAATTAATCAAACTTTGCAACTTGTTATTGGTGTGCGTGCAGTAAATCGATTTGTTGGCAAGAATAGCCGGTGACTGTGCAAGTAGCACAGAAGGTTCCGACAACAGTCTTAAAAAATAAAAAATAAAAACTTTTTTTTTCAAATTAATTTCGTTTTTTTTTCTGGTGTGATAAAAAGATCTGAACGAAAAGAAAACTTAAGCATATTTGAAAGTCATAAGAAAAAATTTCATTCGGAATACAGTTTTTGAAAAAAATTGACTAGAAAAACTAAAAAAAAAACTGTAAAAAAATTGATTAAAAACTTTTTTTCAACACTTAAGAAATTTTTATAATTTTTAATCTTTGTTTACAAAATGGCACTAAAAACTCCAAAAACTACTTTTGTCTGAGTAAATGCAGTTTTAACGGCTTGAATTAAGCCTAAATAAGCTATTGTAAGCCTAGAGGCTCACACCATTTTAGTTCGAAATTAGATCAAAAATCAAAAAATTCAAACTAATTTAGGGGTCAACTAATGCTAAACGTTTTTACTTTGAAAACTTTATTTTTTGAAAAATACATTTTCATTTTACTGAACATGTTTTTCACAATTTAAGATTTACCGATCAATTATTTTCTTTTTTGGATTTCTGATCTGGTATGCTCGTTTTCGGGTTGATGATACATCGGTATACTGACCTACAAACTCTGACATTCGGTTGGTTGGAAAAAGTGAAATAAATCCAAATAAACAAAAAGAAAAAAATAAACTTTGATATGTTAGCTTAAAACTGAACATTAGTGACTTTAAGTTTGTGACTCAATGATAATTTGACCTCGAAATAATCAAAGCTAAAAACGATATTCTGTTTTTAATTTTAAGGATTGTTTTGAGTTATACATTACCTGCCGGAGAAATCTAACCGAGGATCTCACACTTTGGTTTTCGAAAAAAAAGATTGAACAATTGTTCTCAATGTTTTTATTTTACCTGGCCAATTTTAAACAGAATTTCATACCACTTGAAAACTAAAGATGACATGAGCTCATTTCAAAAACATATTTCTGCTTAGATCTATTCTCGTGAGCTTATAATAATAATGAATAATGTGGTTCCTGCGAATCGCTGAGGCGCAAGTGGTAGGCCTTAACAGTCCTGGCGAGGATAGTCCGTTTGTATTATCTCCCCACATTCCAGACTGTTTCAATTTGTCGCGAGTTTTTTTTGCGACTCACGGCCGTTTGTTTGCGTCCAGAACTTTTACGTGGTACCACTATTGCAACCGAAATTGGTCAGGCTGTGCTAGAACTGAAGCTAGAGGTCAATCAGACCTCGTCCTCACACACTATCATTGCAATGGCATGGGATCGAACACATTATCTGACGATTTCAAAGTGATTTCCTTACCACTATGATAAGTGCCTTCAGTTCCACTAAGCTAAGGTTATGGGGATTCAAAAGTGCCTAATTAGTTAAACAGGAAAACTTAACGCTCGATGTAATTAATTCCGTTCAGACATTGTTCCAAATAAAATCAGGGAAGCTACTTGGTCAAATAATAGCGTTATGAGACGCTGAAAGCGTCACCTTGTACTAATATTCTGCCTTTTTACCCCATAATATTTTACCCCACCAACTTCTACACCAAAAGTTTTTAACACTCCAAAACTTTTCCCTCTAAAATTTTACCCCTTCGAACTATTTTACTCCGCTTTAATCCGGTTTTTAACAGTCTAAAAGTCTTAAAAATCTAAAACATGAGTCTTAATTGCGTCTGAAAAAAAAATTAAAACTTTATGGCATTGTATTCAATTAATTAGTGTCTGATCGAATCGAAACTGATTAACCTGAAAACCGTTTTTCATTCTACAAAAAAATTATTACTCTTAAGAACTTTCACTAAGCAGGACATCTGTTGATTTCCATTTCACTATTTTTAGCAGAAATAAACCTATTCTTACTACTTTTGTTATAATTTTTTCTCGCAAAATAAATGAAAAAAACTCAGACTGAGGCCTTAAAATGTAGTACAAGTCAAATCACCATCTCATTCTAGTAAGCATTAGAAATTGCGTCCCACCGTCATAAACTTTCAAAAGTAGAAAACATAGGCCAATCATAAAAGATAAATTTGAAAAAGTATTTCTGACGAGTATTTGATTGATTCGGACAAGGTAGAAAACATTGATGGACGAAATTTATATCAGGATTTTACCATCCGCGACATTATCTTTTCAACCATATGTAGTCACTGAAACGCTGCAACAAAGAATATAAGCCAAACTAAAAAACTGTGAATGAATGGTGTTTCACGATCCAACCCTTATTCCTCCAGAAATTATTTAGAAACACCACAAAATTGCATCGGTACAACATTTGAAGTCCTCGAATGAATCTATTGGAAATACTTCATAAAACATTGTTATTTAAACAATAAACTTCAGATCATTAAGTGTTAATTAGGAACTGGTTACAATTTAATTTGTAATTTTGCTCTTTAATTTATTAATATCAACTTGCCCGCAATAAGGTTCAATGAATAATAATGGATTATAATGGATTTTTTTGACCTGTCTCCATAAAACTATAAAATAATGGATCAAAGCGATTATAAAACAAATAATGATAGAAATCAATTTAATCCAATAAAACTGATTATAATGGATTATAATGGATTATAACCAATTATAAAAGATTGTTATGAGTAGGAGCCTGGTTTTTCTAAAATCATGAAATGAAACATTGCAAAATTGTGTTTTACGTTTGACTACAGCAAAAATTTGCTTCGTTTTCTACTTGTATTTTTTCTATTTGTCTCCCCTCCCCCTGAATACTTAAAACTAACTCCCACCATTCGTACGTTCTTCATTTACCACCACCTCCTCTCCCCGCGACTTACATTTTACTTACATTTACCGTAAAAATTCGTGCAAAAAAAACCTAGGCGTGGTGGGGGGGGGGGGGGTGGGGTAGGTGGGAGGAGGGGTACCTACGGGGTAGGTAGGGGAGGGGTATCTACAGGCTAGGTGGGGGGATAACTACGGGCTAGGTGCGGGGGAAGTAGGTGGAGGGTTAGGTGGGGAATTGTAGGCGGGGGGACTGGGTGGGGGGTGAGGCTAGGGGTAGGTGGGGGCTAGAAGAGGGGGGTAGGTGGGGGTATGGCTAGGTGGGAGAGGAATAGTTGGGGGGAGGGTAGGTGGTGGGGGGATAGGTGAGGTCTTACTTTGGGGTGAGGGTAGGCGGGGTGGCGTAGGTGGGGGTTGGGTAAGTGGGGGGTTTTGGGCTCTTTTTCCTTTCCCCCCCCCCCACCTCACACGACCTTCAATATATTAGTGTAACGAGTGGTTTTACGAGGTTGAGTATGGAGACCAAATATGTTTATCGTGGCCTTATTAGTCTGCATATAAATTTTCATAGCAATCGGACAATATAGTCAACAAATTTACATGTAAAAATTTGCAGGTGGGGGGAAAAGGAAAAAGAGCCGGGTTTTGGTGTGGGTAGGTGCAAAAAAATGGTTTTGGAAATTTAAACTTAAGATGAATAGGTTTAAAAATCGAGTAGGCTGTGAGTAATGCAGAAAAAAAACTGCAAATTATTTAGAATTTTTCAGAGATTTCAATACGTTATATTGGATTTTAAATAGATTATAATCGATTTTTCTTCTCTGCAATAATGGATTATAACTGATTGCTTGGTCACGAAGTGTAACTTTAATTGATTGTAAAGCCAAAATTTTGACCACGAAAAACGATTATAATCGATTATTATCCATGAAACCTCACTGCGGATGTTTTGAGTAAACATTTTTGAAAGCAGCAAATTGTCTGTTTGTTTCAAAAAACTTGATTTGTTCTCATCGGTTATTTATTAAAACAGCCTAGATCTCTCAAGGACAACGCTTGAACGCAATACCATGATTAGCGATTGCAAAAATTTCAGCCAGCAACTTAATCTCACATTAAGCAGTAGACACCAGAAAGCGTTGGACAAAACAGCAAATTGGTTAGGAAAAAACAAGCCGACCTTGAAGGAAGATAAAACCAAAACAAGGATACTAACTAAGAAGATTAGCGGAAAATCAAATGTAAAAAGGAAAGGAATAAACATTGAAGAGAAACAACCGTTCCACTACTTAGGCGTTCAAAATGACTCTAAGCTTTCCGTTCTGATCATTTAACAAAAATTGAATGTGAAATTAATTGAATGTGAAACTTGCAAAACAGCAAGTTGGTTAGGAAAAAACAAGCCGACCTTAAAGGAAGATAAAACCAAAACAAGGAACTAACTAAGAGGAGCAGCGGAAAATCAAATGTAAAAAGGAAAGGAATAAACATTAAAGAGAAACAACCGTTCCACTATTTAGCGTTCAAAATGACTCTAAGCTTTCCGTTCTGATCATTTAACAAAAATTGAATGTGAAATTCATTTTAAAGTACGGTGTTTTGGCTTATGCGTCAAAAACAAAAGACAAAACTAAATTAGAAACAATTGAATTAAAAATCAAACGACTTTTGAAAATAATTTGATTTAAGAGAAGAAATGAGAGCATAGAAGAAATAAGACAAACGAAAAAGATACTTTGTGAAGGAATTACATATCTAAGAAACATTTAAGTTACCATGGAAGGTTTTGAGAAAACAGTGCATATCGGCCATTGGCCAGAAAGTTGTATCTGAGAAAAATTTGAATACAATTTTGAATAAAAGAGAGTCAGCTAGCCAGATTCCTGTGCGTTCAAAGGGATATAAAACATCGATAAACGTTAAAATTAGAGAAATTTTCAACTTTGTTCTTAAATACTACTCAGATTTCGTAATCTGGATTCAGAGCTGCACACAATATCAATTAAAAATCTTCAATCATGAGTTTTTGGACAATTTTATTCTAAGAAATTATCAACTCACTTTTGAATAAGAAAACATTTTAAAAAAATTTTTTTGCTGTTAAGGGTAGGTATTCTGCTGAATTTTCCCCTTTTTTGCTTCAATTTTTTTTTATTTTCACGAAATCATTTTTTTTTGTTTTTTTTTGATAGTAAAAACTTTCGATAGTAAAAACCAACGGAAGTCATAGCAGGATCAGAGGCGCCTGAAAACGGGCTGCAAAGTTCCACGGCGCTCTCGCAATGAGATTTCATTTGGTTATAATTGTAAAAAAACTTATCGGTGAATGGAATCTACATTGCAAACAATTTATTATGATTATTACATCAGTTGACTTTTCAATCGGACGCTCATTTGTGGACAAGGGCATGGCAGCTTTCTCAAAACTGCCTAAGTTGGCCACGAACTCAAAAAAAAGTTGGGCAAAATTGCAACAAAGACTACTGTTGCCGCGGTGGCTGAATTTTTTAAAATTTTTTTAAATCTTTTTTATTTTTTTTTTAATTTCTAGAGTAGAAGCAGCCTAATTAGATGATGAAACTATCCAAACTCATCAATTTAACTTCGTTTTTGTTAATGTGGTTTTGCATCAATTTAATTTTGTTTTTGACAATTCTAAACATTAACTAACCGAATTTGGCAACCGGTGTTTTCAAGTTCATTTTTTTCATGACTTAGCTCTGAAGTCGGTTTACAAACGACAATTATTTCTGAGCATGGAGGGTGGTTCGATTAATTGAACCCGAACGCCGTTTTTGAATTCTTGTGTCATCTTTCGTCTCAAAGTAATTTGGCTAGACTTCGAGCTTTACTTTATTTACCCTGACTTGCTTTAAATTAAAATTAGTTACAAAATTGACAAAACGCATTTAAATTAGTCCGGTCATATTTCTGACAAAAGAAAAAAAATTAGGTTGTAATAATTTTGGTATGAAAAGATTCTTTAAGTAAAAAGAGGGAACAATTGGTCTAAAAAAGAATCTTTCAAGATGATGGTACTGTGTGGCGGTACTGGTGGTTTTTTGATTTTTTTTTTTGAATTTTTATCAATTTTGATGTTTTTTGAAAGAACTGTCATCAAATATTCCAACGGCTAAAGGGGGCAGTCAGACTATTTAGGGCTTCGGTCGGCCTTATAGGAGCAATCGCATTCATCTTTTGGTTTTCTTGTGATGCGAAAAAGTAGTTAGCAGTAATATAGCAGTTTTATCCTTTAGAATTACCTTGAGAAATCTTATGAGTACAAAATGTCTAGAAAAAGGACGCTTTTTAATGTTATTGTCCAAAATTTTTCTTAAACTTATTGTCCGAAATTTTTTCTTTGGTTTGACCTTGTGTTCTCCATTGTTTTGATCTTTTCCGATTCTGATCGTTCTATAATTGCATTACGTGTGTGCCAAATAACCATAAAACAGACAAAGCGATACAAAAAAAAACAATTTGAAAAATGTAATTTAAAATGTTTGGCAAAGCGATGTAGTCATTGGCCAGAAGTTCAAATCTCGGGTCGAAATAATTTTTTCGCAAGTTGGATGAAATTTCATAATGAAATCCAAAAAATGCGAGTAAAATAGGGTAAAATCGAAATGGGTTGACGCGGTTCATTTAAAAGGAGAGGGGATGGAAACAATTGAATACATCGATTTTTTGTCGTTTTCAAAAAGTTTTGTCCCAATTTTGAAACTTTCAAACTCAACGTGAAAAAAATATTGGATTCGCCATTTTGCAAAATGAACTTTTGGATTATAGGCCGCCACAGTTTCTCGGACACTCAGAAATAAAACGTTATTGGCAAATTCATGGTTCAGAGTCAAAATGAAGAACATTTTTGCCACTGCGCGTCATTTTCAGCAACTCTGGCAGTTCAAAACAAAATAAGGACTTTAATTCCTGCTATTTGGGCTAAGACGTTTTTTTTTTCCTTTATCATAAAGACTTCCAATCTTAACTCGAACACGATAGCAATAATAATCATGCCTACGTTTAAGATTAGAATCAATCTAGCAATAAGTGTTAAAGTGTGCGTTAGGGACTTGAGTTCTTTTCGAAACTTCTCTAATATTACTCAAAAAAAAATTATGTTCCAACTGCACAGTTGCGTAGCCTTATCAAATAAGTCCCTTTTAATTAAGACTTTAAGAACAATTTGGACATTTTTGAACAATGTTTGCTTATCAAACAAATTTGTCCGAGACGTAAATATTGGGGACACACATGCTCGCTTCTTTTCCACCCTAATGCAGTAAAATCAGTAACTAATTTAGGGGGAAGTGGACGCCCCTCCCCTCTCCCCCCGCAAGAACTCCACCCCCCCCCCCCCCCCCCCCCCCGACTACCCAAAAGGTCCTGCCTTTGGTAATATTTTTGAACCTCAACTTTTGACTGACGGATCCTAAAGATTTTCTAAAGGCGCTCTCGAGAAACTTTTAGATCCAACCATGAGGATGTTATTTCCGATTCTGAAAAAAAACACTTTCGATTTATTTTTTAGAACACGAATCAACTGAACATTTATCATTATGGCACCACTTTTGACTCTTTCCCCGTAGTTTTTCAGACATTTTGAATATATCGGAAAAACGTAATGTTTAATTTCTTTTTTCTTTCTTTCTTAACTTCCGCTAAAATTTTGGAGACATTGGCAAGTCATTTTTGTCATTTGCGTTGGATATGGGGGCAAAATCAACTTAATTTGGAATACTGAATTAAACATTGCATGGGCCGGTTCATTTTATGGTAAACGGGCTTAACAAATTTGAAAAGGCTCAATAAAAAATTGTTCTAAGCAGTGCGAAAAAAAACGCTTCAGTATCCGCATTGCTTCTGATATCCAATATAAATTTTGTTAGAAGAAAAATCTTTTCAAAATCACAGCATTTTCCAGATTATTCAACTAGAGCAACGATTATACGGTGGTGAACAACTCGTTCTAAAGAGCTGAATTGAACTTAATCACGGTTTGAGCAAGTTAAATTGAACTTACACGATACTAATGAGAAAAAAAATCACTCACCTTATATGAGCTTTTTACCAAGATGAAACCAAATATGCAATTTTTTAATGAATATTCGAAATTTATGGTATGTGTTTCGAGCTGAAATAAATAGGCGGGAAATCTGTCAGTTTTTATTTGTCGCAATTTTTTGTTCACTACTTTTTATCTATATTACCATTAGAAATAAATGTGCCTGAATCAAACCCTCCAATTCGAGAATGAGGTTCACATGTCATAGCATCCACGCCATGAAAGCTAGACAATCTTCAGTTTCCAGCCACCAATAAACCAGATACAATGATCGAATGCAATTGCAACAAAATTAAACCGGATATAATGCTAATGCAGTAAAAGTAAGCCCGATATAAAAAAATTGTACATTGCTGCAAAAGTGCCACCGAATAACTGTGCACTTTTACTTGCAACTTGGATTGGAAAAAATGGACTTCGCTATATGTCACTACCCTCCGCCTGTTTAAATATAAATTACGAAATTTGAGTAAATTGCTATATGTCACTATCCTCCGCGTGTATAAATATAAATTACATATGAGTAAGATTTGAGTAAATACAAATTAGCTCATTAATTTTTGAGTATTTATTGAGAAGGATTTCTGGGTTTCTAAAACCGACTGAATTTACATAATACTTAACAGATTTTGAAAAACTTTTGCAAAAAATTGGCTAGTCTAATATTGGAAAAGAATTTTTCTGATTTTTTTTTTCATTTATGAAGCTCTCCTCAAAATATTATGATTTTTTAAGCTTAGAACCTAGCCAGCACCCACGTCAAGATTCTTTCAAGCTTTCAAGGAAAGCAACAGGATTTCAGAAACCCCTATTCAACTTTTTTTTATTGCGCAGTCGTTATGAGGATTTAATTAAATTACATAATAATAAAACTCAAGTAAACATCCATTCATTATCCATTAAAATTTTCTCAAAGTGAAAAAATTTTTCTTTCACCTTGAAAGCCCAATTTGAATCTGTTCAAAAATGAATATAAAATTCATTTAAAAAACTAATTCAGACAAAACAAAAACAGCTCAACCACAACCTAGAATTTTATTGGTCAAACACAATTGACCTAAGAAAAGGAATTTTTACTAGTTAAACGCTGTTTAACGGTTGTATTTATCTGAATTTGTATCACAAAAAAACGAAAAGACCAAAAAAATTGAAAGAAAAAATAACCATTTTTAACCCGCAAATTGCTTAGTGGGAGCATTGAAGCGTATAAAAGTTCTTCTGTCAAAAGTATCTGAAAATTTTTTAGAACCTTTTCTCGTGAAAAAATCAAAAGTTTCACGCAACTTAATTAAAAAAAGATTTGGGAAACTTTTCCCGCCCTTTTGAGAACTGGAGAAATTTTGAGCCTTCCGCTGTTGTACAGGTTTACTAGGTCTGATTAGCAACAACTAGAATGGTATCATTTTCGTTCTAATTTGTAAAGATAAAAGCTGTACAGAATTTTTGACTGCAGAAATATAATCAATGCTAGGAAACACAGAGCCAAAGACAGTTAAGAAAGAGTCAATGAACTTAATTAAACAGAAAAAATACTGGCATATTTTTTTTAAATTATAGCTTTCGAATTTCAAAGAAAAAAAATAGATGGTCTTTATGCTTCTCTCATTACTAAAACAAAAACATTAACACAATTTGAGGGAACTGGATTAACAGTTAAGCTTTTATTTCCACTGGGAAATCTGAATCTCTAAATTCACGTTCAAAACTAGAAAACGATCACGTTTTCACAATCTTTACACTTATGGCTGTTCGATAATGGAGTTTGCCTTTCTTTTAATAAAAAATGATTTGAACTACAACAAAAAAATCGAAAGTCAAATCGCAAAAAAGTAAAATTTGATAATAAAATACAAAAAAAACTATATTAAAAAAGTGTTCTCTTAATTTTTTTATGTTTGTTTTACCATTTTGTAAGGCACTGAGAGAGGACTCAGTTGGATAAATAATCGAGAACTTGAGGTAAACATAGCAAAAATAAAATGAAAATTCACAGTAAAAGTAAAGAAACCTCACTCTCACTCTATCCGACTCTCTCTCTCTCTCTCTCTCTCTTTCTCTCTTTCACTCCCTCCCTCCCTCCCTCCCTCCCTCCCTCTCTCTCACTCTCTCTCTCTCTCTCTCTCTCTCTCCTCTCTCTCTCTCTCTCTCTCTCTCTCTCTCTCTGTCTGTCTGTCTCTCTCTCTCTCTCTCTCTCTCTCTCTCTCTTACTCTCTCCTACACACACTTACTCTCTCGCTCTCTCTCTCTCTGCATGTAAAATAGCCTAAATAACAGAGTTTTCAGACACATGTTTCTTGACAGTCAGACACCCTTTTAGACAAGTTTTTAAGGTTTTTCTGGAATCTAAATAATGGCTTACATGGCCTAACTGTGATACCACACTTGACTGCAAGTTTTCCTTGCGGATGCTGCACCTGGGTGGAACAAAACACCCGTTATTTCGTCACAAGAAACAATAACTTTCATACAAGCATACCCTGAAAAAATGAGGCTAAAAAAGAAATTCGTATCATGGTATATTGTTCTCCTGACAATCAATTTTTTGATAGTGTACAATGATCTAAAAACGACAGAAGGTCAAAATGTTTTATTGTCTATTGTGCATAGGGCATCATTATTTGTGCGAAAAAACAAACAGGCAACTATATTTTTATGATTATGGTGGCAAACTAACAAAATAGTTATCAGATTATCTAATGGGGTGACAAACTATCAAAATCATTATCAGATCATCTAATTTATGTCTAGTTATTTTACAGTTTAAGTAAAATAATCATCTACAAAATTGATGAAAACTGAAACGCGGTTTGTTAATTGCTCTTTTTAACGGCAAAATCGAAAAAGCCATTAAAAAAAACAAGACTAAACGGCAAGATCATGCTTAATGTTTAAAAGGAACTGCACGAAATAATCAGGGTGTAAATGTCTGAATTAAATTTTGATTAAATTTTGATAATTAAAAAGAGAAAAACAAACATTTTGTTATCGCGTCTTTCCCCACACAAAATAAAAACTACAAGGTGACGTTTATTTTTCTACTTACCATTGATTTTTGTCAATAAGTGTGCCTAAATTCAGTTTGCAATGATTTCTGAGCCGGGTTAAAGGGCTAACATTTGTTAAATCGCTAAAAAAAAATTTAATGAAAAATTTGCGCGCATTAATTCGCATATTGACAAACTTCCAGATTCTGAAACCCTAACTTCACGGAAACAATCAAAAGTTACTTATATTTTTAAGTTTCAGCTCAGAGCATCTTTATCTTTTAGGTGGTTTTACAAAATTTGCCAAAATAAGTTCATTTTAAACATGCATTTTTTAGTCTTTTTACACGTTGTAACAAAAACTGCTAGTTAAACTGATGCGAGATGCAATACAAGCGACAGTAATAAATTGATGTCCAATATACTACAAACTAACTAGCTAATAATTTATGATACTAAACCAACGGAATTGGCATATTTGGGTGTTGATATGTTTCAACATATGAGCTGCAATCCAACTGTTCAAAATGAGGACAGCTACAGTCACGGTATATAGAAGTTGCAGCTCTTTTTTTTTAATTTCAACGAGCAAACGACAATTTTTTTCACGTTTTGTCTTTTTCTCTGCAACTATTAAAGATAGTGTTGAACCTTTGGCATCTGCTACATAAAACTATTTGGTAGGAGGTAGCAGAAACAAAATGTTGTTGTGGGGGCGTTAAAAAGTCAGACTTTAACTAGATTCAGAAGTATTCTTACCGTGGAAACGTTCTCGCAAACAAAACAAAAAAACTTGGATCTATGGTCTCAAACTGGTTGTTTTCGGAAGCTTACTAGCTTGACTGACTGTTTATGCAACTGAAAAACTACAGACAGAAGAATTGAAAAATTTATTTGGTCTGTCGTCAAAAATTGGCCAAAAATTTGTCAGTTATTTTGCTCTGATGATCTAAATGAGCAAACAAAAATTATTTCAGAAAAAATAGCTGCTTTAATCGATGCTCAGGATTCTTATAAGCAGTTATGTTTTCTCTAAATTAAATGTAGGTATCGTCAAAAAAGATGCGCCTGTTTTTCGTGGGAGGACCAAAAATCTGTTTCAATTTTGATGTCCGACGTTTTTTCTCCGACATAGAGATTAAGTCACATTTATTAGCTTCCCAGAGAACCAAATTTAGTCCAAAAGTCCAAATTCCTAGTTTTTTTGCGATAATGTTTCCACTGCAAGAGCACCTCTGAAACTAGATATGTTATACGAGCTATTTAACGCCACCGCAACAACTTATTTTTCATCCGGCTAGCTGTTTTCAAATAGTTTTTTAATTTCGATCTCATAATTAACTGGAGAGAAAACGACGCAAACGTGAAGAAACAAATCGTTAATTTGCTCGTTCAAATCAAAAAAACAAACTGCAACTTCTATGTCCCGTGACTGTACAACAACTACTGGCTATTCTAACTATCGGATCTTTCCCATTATTGCCACCTCCGCTAGCTTATAAGTACCAAATTAAGCTTTAATCCAGGTATCCCCTTTTGATTTTTTCAGATTATAACAACTTTTCTTATATGCAAAATGCCGTAGGAACAGTTTTATATAGCAAAATTTTGAGAGATGTGGGGAAATGGAAAAGAGCAAAAAATTTATTTTAGCCCTGTAAGCCCTGACATGTGCTGCTAGAAAGAGTATAGTGGTTAAGATCGGACACATTTGAAACTCTACAATTTACAGCACATTACACAACGCGCTCTGAGCAGGTACAAGCTTGACGTATTGCTGTCCATAAGGGTCTGCCATGTGAACAAACTGCTGCGAATTAGAGTGTTGCATCCCAGCAAACTCCGAGTGTTCGCGACCACTATCCGTCGACCTCCCTGAATCTTTTCCGTCACTGTTCCTCCGACGCCTACCATCCGGAACAGTGTTCTGTGGAACACCCGCCGCGTGCATTGGGTACCCTCCTCCGCCCATCATCATCCCGCCGAAGTCACCCGATTGTGCCGACATAGCGCCGTGTGGCATCATGAAAACTGGACAGTGTATTTCAGGTGACATCATCGGCAGTCCCCAGTTTCCAAGAGCCCCACCAGGCATATCGCCTCCGAAAGCTCCTCCCATCCCTCCTCCCACTCCCATTCCGAACCCCGGACCACCGCCCTGCATCATCATGAGAGGGCACTGCATGAGGTAGCCCGGATTGATTCCGCCCGGAAATCCCCCCTCAAATTGATAGGAGTGGGTTGCTCCTGGGAGGAAATGTTGATCGTGGGTCGGTGATGTTCGACCAGAAGATGCCATACTGTTGGCGCCCGACATTTGATCATTTTTGCCATATCCTTTTTTCTTGCCAGCAGCTTAACAGAAAGTTCATTGAAAGTGACACAACAAAAAACGCAGACTTTAGAAAACTTTTGCTTTATATCTTTGCCAATGGGCGAAAAGCGAAACCTTCAATTTGAGTCAGGCTGCAACAAAGTTGCAAATAACTCAAAAGTTCTTTTATTTTCATCCATACGCCTGAACAAAAAAAAACAATTTATTACTGCAATTTATTGGTAAGATGTTTCACAATGATCTATGTTTTCAATTTTTGCAAGTGAATTAAGAATTTTTTGTGATATTTAGTACGACCTTATTCTAAGAATTGTTTAGACTTACATTTCGTTGCTGCAGTGCGATTCGGATCAACTGCTTGTGTCTGGGTGCTTATGTTGAATAATTCTACCGGGCATTTTACATCATCAATCTTGGTTGCATTCTCAGATTCATTTATCGGAGTCTTATTATCATCATTTCGGCTCCCATTTGCCGTCTTTGCCTCTTTGGTCTGCTTTGACGTTTTACCGACTGAAGAACTTTTTTGTTCAACTTCATTTGGAGGCGACGCGTGTTTTTCGTTTTTGACTTCCGCTTCAAGATTAGGGCCAGTGCATTGACCGTTGGCTTTTATTTCGTTGATACCATCTTTCGACTTTGGATCAACTGTGTCTTTCGAATTATCTCGATTTACGTGCACTTCAGTTTCAGTCCTAATCATTTTACCGGAAACCGTCATTTTATCTTCTTTGAGAGCACATTTTTCAGGGACATTGTCCGCTTCATTTGGCTGTTTGGAGGTTTCATTGTTCTTTGATAGGATACTTGACTCTTCTTTGGTCATTGGTGGGGTGCCAGGCTTAGTAGTGTTATGGGGGTCGTCAGCCGGGGTTGAATTGGGGATCGATCCAACCGACTCTTTGGTCTTCACTCCTTCATTCGACCTACCCTCTTCTTTCAGAATCCTGTGAAAATACTGTTAAACGCGCTCTTTTTACAATCAATTATTTACCACCATTTAGACAAAAAATTTAGCAAACAACATGTTCAGATTAACGCTTTTTTGTTTTACGTTTTGGTTTTTTGTTCTCCAAAAGCTTCGTGAGTTACGAAAATTAAAGACACTTGCTCTCGCAAGTGTAGAAAAATGAGATCATATTAGTCGTTGCAACTTAAAACTAATTATGAAAACTATGATACTATTTCAACTTTCGGCAAAATTGGTAGACCAAAATAAGGACGCTTTAATTTAAGCAACGGTTGAAAAGAACCGATCTTACGCTTGGGCATTGATCCCTGACGCCCGCTTTGCCATCATGGACGTCTTGTTCGGCTCTTGTAGCAATGACTCCGTGGAGTCCAGAGTCCTCTTGCCAAGGATCTGCTGGAACTGGTTCTCCTGCTGTTTGCCCATGCATTGGATCACAATGACCTTCAGCTGTTCTAGATACTGCAGACACTTGCGGGTTCCCAGAAGGTAGTAAGTGTTCATGTCTCCCTTTCCCTGGAAAACAGTTATTAAATAACAGATGAACATAATAAACAACAGTAAGTAAATTTGAGCCTCGAAATTTTTCCTGAAAAAAAAAAAACAATAATCACGACCTTTTTAAAAGACTGAACTACGTTCATCGACTCTTCAAAAACTTAAGTGGAACTCAAATGCAATACAAAATATAAACCATTCGAGTTCAGAAATAAAAAAAAATTTTAAAAAAAAGTATTTCACGAGTGAGTTTTATCCAGCCATTCTTCAACCTATTTCTGATTCAGTTATGACAAACTCAACCAGCAAAAATCATCGTTTTAAAAAAGTTCAAGCCACTTCGAAGTTACGAAGTTTTTCTATAGCTTTAACTTTAAATTTTCTAAGAGACTTAAACTTTTTAACCAAAAAGGAGTCGGAAGCTCATTTAGGAAAAAAATGTGAAATTACTCCCAATTGAGGCAGAAGATCATGCCGAATGCAAACGAAAATGCTCACTTTGATTGACAGTTTCCCTCTGCTCTCGAAGATGTATTCTCCACATGGATCCAGCAGTTGTTGAGTAGGACTCGAGATCTGGATCTTACTGGCCTTTAAAAACAAACTAAATATGAACCATTTCAACTTCAAATTCCAAATAAGGTGCTTGAAACTATGATGAAGATCGACAGATAATAATAGGGAGGAAGACCCGCTCCTATTACCAGTAGATTGAGATCTGGACCTGTGAATTAATCTAGAAAAACTCTGTTTTTGCGCAATCATTTAAACTATTTTAGCATAGGATTAAAAGTTACGGTGTAACGAGGGGCTTTACGAGATTAAATATTACGACCAAATAAGCTTGTAATAGCTTAAATAGTCCTCACATAAATTTTTGTAACAATCTGACACTGTGAACAGAAAAATAAATTTAAAGAATTCAGAAGCGGGATGGGGGGGGGTAGGAAAAACCGATTGTTTTAGTTCACCAGCCCGGAGATTAGTTATTTAAACTGAGCTGGACCTTGCTTCATCATGAAGTGCCCATTAACATATGGATATCTTGCGAGCGCTCAGCTTGAAAAATTGCAGCGCACGTGCGATTTGAACTCGCAATCACCATATCACTACCGGATACGCTACAAAGTTACGCTGTATGGTATCAAGACTGATCACTCAATCTAACAATAGCTGCTCGACAGCAATCGGTGTAAAAGCAGTCAATTTATCATAAATTTGATGTTAGAGTGAGCTTGGACAAGTAGATAGATACAAAACGCCAAAAATCAGAAGATCAAAAGTATTACAACAACGAAGGTTACAGTCAGGAGTCCCTTCATAACATACTCCACTCAAAATTCTAGGAATTTTTGAGATATGGAAGATTAAAGTATAACGTGGATAGAAGAAAAGAGAGTCAGATGGTTGGGAATCAAGCCAACAAGATTGATAAAACTAACCCCTGCACAGAATAAACCAGAGTTGAAAGAAACTCAAAAAGATTGACCTGATGTAAGGCTACGGGTTATCAGATACTTATAATAAGCTGGGCTTTTGTTCCCTTGGCTTTAAAAATAAAAAAATTCTTCGATGGTAGTTTTATCATTATTAGTGCCCAGTAAATTGGCAAAATTCGCAACCTGTATTTCGAGGGAGATTCTCAGCTTAAAAAACTACCTGTCCTGGGTTCCTCGGTACACGTGCTATAGTTCCTACAGGGCTTGTTTAGAAAAATCACAGTGCTAGGGCCAGTAGCACCCTGAACGTCAAAAGCTTTTAGTTGAAATAACATAGCCCACTGAGAGTTAGAAAAGAGTAATGAACGCAAAGAAACTGAAAAAAAACTGACTTGTTTTTTTAAAACCTTCATTTATTGAAATTTGACAAAAGAAAATAGATGGCTTTAAGGCTCTTTGAATTTGTAGAAAAAATTATGATGTACACTTTTTTGTTAAAAATAACCCATTTTGAGAAAAATGTATCAATAGGTAAAATTTTTTAATTCGGTGGGAAATCTGATAATTAACTTCCATTTTCGAAATTAGAGGTCGATCACGTTTTTTTGTGATCTTTACCATCACGATTTTGCTGTTCGATAATGGAGTTTGCATTTCTTTTAACAATAGAAACGCACTGAACTTAAAAAGAAATCATAAGTCAAACCGCGAAAAATCAAAATTGAGCGTGAACAAATTTTAAATTTTTTACCTGAAAACAAAACAAAAAAATCAGCAAGAACTATATAAGAGTACTCAATACGTTGATTACTCTTAATACATCCTTCATTAATTAGATCTCTATATTTTTCAAGTTTGCGATCTTCTTTGGGGTTACAAACAGAGCCTGCCCTTATTCTATTAGGGGCTGCGGAGTCATCTACCTTTACATACCACAGGAGATGCCTACCAACAGCCCATGGCCGAGCTTCAAACCGTCTGGTCGCTTCTGATCTTCGAAAGACCAATTATGAAGTGCAAATGACTGTTGTAATTACCCCTGCGTATGAGCACATGCGCGATGCAGTGTTGACGGTGTCTCCGAAGAAGCAGTATCTCGGACACCTCGACCCCACCACCCCAGTTGAACAAGGTCCAGAGTGGATGCCTGAAAAACAATCAAATATATACCGACATTCCAATGTGTATTAAGGAACTCAGAAATTATTTTAAAAAGGAACGGCCAATTTTTTTCTGATGACAAAAAATTGCTCTCATGGAAGAAAAACTACTGCAAAATTGTATTACATGAATTTTAAATCACTTAAAGATATTTTTTAAACATCAAATTTTCGATTGAAGAAATTTTAACCAAAAAATTTCCTTCTCTAGTAATTGCATAATTTTTCCCATAGACTCCATATATGAAATTGTATGATAGGTATATTTCTTGTGATGGGGGGAGGGCTAGTATCGTAATAGCGTGACTCTTCCACCCTTCGAACTAAGTTGTAGACCCCGAAAACACAAATCACTTTTGTACCATTTTTACCCAATGAAAATACCGCAAATATTAGATATCAAAATATTTTGTTGATACGCTTGGTTTTTTAGTTAATATTATGTCTTGGTTTCTGGAACCAACGTTTAAACGTTTACGAGTAGAATAGATGTTCCACGGAAAAATCGCGGAAACGAGGTAGCCTAAAGAAATATAACTACACTGAAGTAAAAAGATCATAAACACCCCTACCAATTTCGATCTCAATGGGCGATGTGTGTCCTGGTGGTATGATGAAAGTGGCCACGTGCAGCATGTGAAGGGCCAAGTCAGCCGCCTCTTCTGCGTGTTTGTCGAACTTAGTGGGGGCCCCACAAGCCACCATGTACGTGTCCCCCACGGTCTCAACCTATAGAACCACACGTTTGTAGCAGCAGATACAACGGAAAACAAGCATGGGTATTACCTCTACTCCAGATGCGCTGAAAGAATGATTGAATTTGATTTAATTGTATAGCAACACATGTAACACACAGCAAGTTGAAACATGTGTAACTTTTTCACGTGCAAACTAATGTGGATAAAATTCCTTGCGGGTAAAAAAGTCTAGTAGCCGGTTGCAACATCCTTGCTTATCTCAAGGGTAAAAAACAAAAAAGACTAAGCATGGAAAGCGAAAAAAAAGAAGATATGGCAAGAAATAAAACATCAGAATCATGAAAAACCGAATGATTTAACTGAGTGCATCAAGAGGAGCTTGTCAAAAAAAAGACCAGTCAGCTTTTTTCTAAGAAATTACTTTCACAGCTTGAATTTACGAATCCGCTACTGCTTTTTAGCACATTTTTTTGAACTTTTACACAATTAAGAAGTGCAGATAAATATTTCCAGAACCTTTTTGATGACCTGACTTGATCTAGTGGACTCTAATTGACTGACCTTGTACGCGTTGTGTGTCTTGACCAGTTGGTCGTAGACTGAGAACAGCAAGTTGAGCAGTTCGATCACATTCATCGGCTTGCTCTCGTTGATGTAGGCGGGGAAGTTCACTATGTGAGTGAACAGAATACTCACTGCAGAGTGGCTCTAAACACCACAAAAAAAGCTTTTTTTACCACCCCACCTCGCCCATTTGGAAATTTCCGTCTTCATAGTTTTTTTACGTGTTGTTATGGCTAAATGCGTGAAGCTACGATTCCTGATGTGAAAAGAAATTTTTTCGCAAAAGGTTTGTTTTCTCCACCATACGCCACGTTTCATAGCATTATGACAATGTTGAAATAGCTTTTAAGAATTGAATTTCAAAATTGGGGAGGGGGGAAGGGAAAATATCCCAAGAAAAACATGCGAGTTACAATCGTGCCATTAAATTTAAGAAAGTAGTAAATCGTACTCATAAAGATGCACCGCTGAAATGCGGCAATTTTTATCGAAGTTTTTCGTGATTATGACAAAACTTTGAAAAAATGCTTTCGCTAAACTTATAATGGCAGCAAAATTTTTAAGCAATTGTTCGCCCCAGCAAATATTAAGAATCTAAGAATCTAGAAGTTTTGACTAAATAAATCTCTGACTTGCGTCATGGACAAAGTGGGTTCGCCCTTCTTGATCCTGTCGGCCACCTCCTTGGGCATCATCTCCTGTAGAAACTTGGCGATTCGATTCCTCTCCAAGTCCACCCTCTTAACGGTGTCCTGAAGACTGGCACTTTGCTCCTTCGCCTGCACAAAAACATTGTAAAATGTTTTCCTTTAGTATGCATTCATGAAAACTCGCAACGCGGAAGCTGGAGAAAAAACAAAATCACGAAAAAAAGTCTTTAAAAAATACGGCATTCCTTCCCGTCGTCCTTAGCGAATGTCTGACTCTTTATAAAAACACCTCGCGGAGTTGTTATGCACATCAAGCTGATAGATTTTTTTTTAAATGTGCTCTTATTCAGTTTTGGGTCACAAAAAACAAGCAATTCAATATTCACTTTGTTTTACTAGTTACAAACTGCGATTATTTGATAGCCAAAAACAAAGTGTCAGGATCTGCACTGCACCTACGTATCCTCTAAGTAATTATCTCGAATACCTTCTGTAATGCAGCGGCTAGTTGGTTGTTCTGCTGACTGCCCGCCAACACAGCTGCCCTGGTGGAGTCGTGGAGGGAGAGGTCATTGATGTACAGACAACACTTCATCATCTGCTTCACATTAGTCAGACTACAATTAAATGGAGCAGTATTACAATAGGTGGCAACTTTGAGAACTATAAAAGTACCCGGCTCGAGGTCAGGGACTTATGCTGCGACCATTGCGACTCAAATCGGGTATGTTGCTACCATTACGACTCAAAATGGGTATGTTGCGACTTTGCGCAACCGAAATATTTGCTCAAATTCAGCCGATTTTGCGCCAAGTCAAAAACAATATGTTGCGATTTTGCGCGACCAACGTGATTTGCGCGACTTCAGTTCGCAATTTAGGGTCGAGGTTTGCACTTTATGATTTTACGGAGTCGACCAAAAATGGTATGTTTTGACCGTCTCGACATATTTTGACCGACTTGGCTCAAGCTGTCTACGTTTCGACTATGTTCGACCGAGGAAGAAAATTTCGACCAATTGTGACCGAGCAAAAACATTTTGAGCAAGTTCGACCTAGGTAACACGTTTCGATCGAGTTCGAGTGAGGATTTTTTTCGACCAATGTGAATTTCGACTGCGGCAAAACATTTCGATTGTTTTTGACTAAAGAAAAACGTTTCAACTGAAATCGACCAAGGAGTTTTTTCGACCGAGAAGAGTTTCGACCGCAAAAAAGCATTTCGACGGAGTTCGACGAAAAAATTTTCGACCAGGAAGGGTTTCAACCGAGAAAAACTATTTTGACTGTGTTCGACCGAGCAAAAACATTTCGACCAAGCTTGACTTAGGAAAAACTTTTCGAAGAAGTTCGACTTAGGAAAAACGTTTCGATCGTTTCCTTCTTGTGGCGGTCCCGTATGTGATCAGCAAATATGTTGATCTAGCTAACTGCCTATTAAAAGTACATATTTACTGGATTATTTTGCAATCTTCATCTGTATAACGCTTATGCAAGCAAAAAAATCGGACAGCAATTTCATTACTTAAGCCGCTCGAAACTTTATAATGCGCGAGCCATGTTGCGACTTATGTTTCGCGCGACCCATGTTGCGACTTTCCGCGACCCAAATTAGGTAGGTTGCGACGACCCAAACTAGCTATGTTGTGACTTTGCGTGCGCGACCTAAATTAGCTAAGGGGCGACGTTGAGCGACCCTGATTAGCTACAATGCGACTTTGTGCGACTCAAGTTTTTAGCGTGATGATAGAATTTCGGTCGCAGAAAGTCCATTTCGGCTACCCATTTTGGTCGCAACATAAGTCGCAGATTTCACCCCGGGTAGCGCAAGTGTCAAACTTGAGGTCTACAAAACTTAATTTATTCATTTAAATTTTCAGTCATATGTAGACATTCCACTTTGTTTTTGACCTCGAGTTTGACACTTGTAAATACAAAATTTCTAGTTGACGTAAATATAATATTTCATATGATAAATGCTTGTCCCAAAGTTCAAGTTTTACGCTTTTTTGCAAAAAATGCCTTTAAACAGATTATAAATAGTTTCAAGTAAAAGAAAGAGCGATCCAGCAAATTCAAGAATAATATAGAGAGTTCTAGCTATTTGACGTGAATCTGCCACCTATTATAAGATGTCACCTTTCAAACAATTGAAACTGCTCGTATAAGAGTGGAACTCTGAATTTTTTTTCGACTGCCCCTTGAGGTCTATAGAGTACTTGATAACTTTTTAAATTTAATGATTGACATATTTTCCACAGCAACAAAAAAAACTTCGAAATGAGAAAAGAATAAAGTTTTTTTTGAAAATCTGTTCAGTCCAAATGATTTGACTCTAGTCAATTTGGACCAATTTCTAAGACGAGTTAAACCGCCGCTTATGTTTTAGTAGCAAAACACTCCGGCCAAAAAAGCTAAGTAAAAAGTCGAAATCTGTCTGAACAAAAAACACACCGAGTACAAATATTACATATTTTCTTCGCAAATCGAAACAAAACGAAAAAATGATTGATGATCATACAACACTAATAGTCCTTGCCATAAAAAATTTCGATCATTTTTGAAGGCCATTTGCGATTCACAATTTTGAACTAAACGTTTTCCTAGAATATCAGAAGAGAATACAAAAAATAGGCGTGCTTAAAAATCACGTTTAAAAAACCCTCTTAAGTTTCACTGAAACTTGAATTAAAAAAGCCATTATCATAATATTATTATATTAAAAACTAGTCAATTTTTGGTGATGCAAATATGAAGTTGATTGCTTTTCTGTTCACGCATTTTGATGTGTTCAAACTAATTTCTTTCAAATTGGGTTAACCAACGACAAAAAAATGAGCAAAAATAAGCAGAAACTACAAACGAATTGAAACATTAAAAAACAATGAAAGCCGGTTACTCAAAATTAAGCAGAATAAGCAGAAACTACAAGCAACAATAAGCAGAAACTACAAACGAATTGAAATATTTAAAAAAACAAGGATATCCGGTTTGTCTCCACACCTGTTTGTTAAACCTGTTTTTCTCAATACTGTTTCAAACGTTTTTTGATGTTGCTTGAATCAATGCTGAAAGGGCTGCAATATGATAAATCAATTCCTCCATTATGATGGTGATTTGTGGTAATTGCTTTTGGTTGAAAAACAAAAAAAAACTGCTCGCTCACCTTATTCGCTCAAAGTTCGACCAAAAATAAAAAAAATATACCTGTGTTCTCGACAACGAAATTTTTTTTTGAAATTCTTAATGTCGTTCGAATCTCGACTAAAATGGCCTAATTATGATTGAACACTCGACCCATGTTGTGGTACCTGATTTTGCGAGCTAAGCAAAAAAAACTAAAACACAACCGAATACAAACTTTCTCCCAATGTTCAATGGTCGGAACAAAAAACCAATAACCAAGTGAACAAACTCCCCCTGAATCATTTTGGGGGAGGGGTTGTTTTCACATGGTCCACCATCTCTAAGCTAGCATAAGCTTCATACATTCCTGAATTTCAACAAACATATAAGTTTTTAATAGATCAAATTCTCTTTTCAGATCGAAAAATGTTCCGTCGTCCTAAAAATTGCCGTCATAATTGCCAAGCAAAACATAGCCGACAGACAGTTGGAGAAGAGTCAATGAATGCAAGTAAGCAGAAAAAAATACGGATTTTTTTTTTTGAAAAATTCCGAGTTCCGAGAACCAAAAAAAGATGACCTAAAAACTTTTAAATTCCGGAGCAATTTATGGTTGACACTTTTTTTGATATAATCAACTCAATTTGAGAAAAAAAACTGGCTCAAAAGATAAACATTTTATTTCGCTGGGAAATTCGATAATTAAATTCCTCTTTCGAAACCAGAAGTCGCAACTTTTTCGTGACCTTTACAACTTTGCTGCTCGATCGTGGAGTTTGCTTTCCTCCTGACAAAGGAAAAGAACTGAACTTAAAAAGAAATAAAAAGTCAAACCGCTAAGAAGTACTTCTGAGCCTGCAGAAAGTTTAAAACTTTTCGTTAAAAACAAAACGAAAAAAATCATCGCGACCTAACTAAGAGTTTGAGCTGCGCTCATCGACTCTTAAACGTTAAAATATTGATTTAGCAACGGCAAAAAAACTGCCGACGCGGAAACAAAGCCGGCAATCTTTGAGCAGAAATCAATTGAGCTGAAAAAAAAAAAAGATTTCGTAAGAACGTTTCAAGTCTACCTGAAACTACAATGAACAGCACTTGCAACTGCAAAAAAAATGCTTGCAGCAGAAACGAAACCCGTGATGCGGCAACTCAGCCGAAAAAACTTGAGCAGATAAACCAAAGTCCGACCATTCATTTTTTCTCGGAATTTTTTGTTTCAATTTCATTGATACTGAAAAAAAAGGTCTTGCCAGTACTCGAATCACAAACCTTAGAGTACAAAGGCAACCGCGCTACCTCTAAGCCAAGGGGGTAAGGAAACTAGATTTTGTAAAAAGAAGATAAGGAAAGATGAATAAAGAAGAAAATAATAAGGACGAAAAGTTATTCACAGGAAAAAAGTCTAGTTCTGATTACAAGACACTTGCTCTCACAAGTCTAAAGAATAAAGATATTTCAAGATTCCAGAAAAGCAGTGTTTTCGTATTAGCTGTGGCGAATCGTTTCACCGACCCTTCTTTTGATTAAAAATGTCGATTTCATGTACAGCGCTTAACTAAAAAAACTGTATGTTATTTGAAAAGAAAATGCATTACGGCCAAACTGTGTATTTTGAGAATTGTATGTGGATTCCGCAATAAAACCGTTCTTTGATCTTATGTTTCCTTTGATCGTGCCGCCAAAATTTCCACATGTTTAAACACTTGTCTCTTGATTCCAGAGACCTACACACACCAAATTGTGCGCCTATCCAGTGCACAGTTTGGCCTCGTAATGTGGTGCTTACACAGGTGTGCATATGAACATGAACTGGTCCCAGTCGTCGACAAGTAGCATCTGTCCCCGGAGAAGCAGCTTGCCCAATGTCGTCTTCTGATTCGGATCTTCGTCCGGAATAGGCCCCCCACTGGTTATGCTGGAAGTTTCCCCTAAGCAAACGTCCCAAGAGAGAACTTATCTGGGTTCAGAAGTGGACACCATATTGCGGGCAAACAACCGCAACACTTAGACACCCTCCTCAACAAGAAAGCGCAAAAAAGGAGTTAACGCACAAAATATGCTACTAGAGTAATCTTGTACACGATTTGCTACTATATCTTGAAATATGCTACTATATCTCGTACACGATTTTGATTTTTTTACAGTGATAGGAAAGTAACATGAATGAATCCGATAGAATCGGCATCAATATTATCGTTGTGTAGTTGTGTATGACATGGATGGAAAGGAGGTGGTCCGAGTGAAAGAACTCTCTATCTTACCACTTAGTCTCCGAGGCACCAGACAATCAATCGTCTCCAATTCGAACGAATTGTTTTCGTAGGCCACCAGCTGAAAAAAATAGCTAAATGTTCTACATTCGATTTATAGCCAAGTCGGTTTCAACCAAATTTTATATGCGCAAGTACACAAGGGAAAAATCACAAATAATTTATACATTCCTAAAGCCCAGAACAGGTTTTAAATCAACAATCAGTACATACATTTAGGATATATGGATCGAGCAAACTTCTTTTTACATGAATTGTTTAATGAAATGATCCAGCGGTTAACTATATCTTCACCTTGGTCACCAAGAGTATAGAGAGGTCAATATTTCACTCCTAAAATACCAGAAGAAAGGCCAACGGACTAATAAAAGTACCATTAAATACAACCAAACAAAAGCGAATCTCGTTGGATATACTACTTACAAAAACGATCAATTGGTCAATTGGTTTGAAACTGACACCTTACAATATCACAATCTTAACTCGAATTTAAAAAACGTGTCATCAGTGCAAAACTAGTTACATAGGCGAATACATATGTTACATATGGTATAAAGAGTCGAAGCTGCATATCGCAAACGCAGGTGAGAAAACATCACAAAAAGTATCCCTTAAAAGAGAAATAAGAAAAGACAAGGTAAAAATAAGCATTCAAAAACAAAGATTTTGCTGGGTGCAGAAATTGAACCACCGACATATTGTTCATATTGTTCAAGAGTCTCAAGTCCTCCTACCTGTGCGACTGATTTGTTTTCAAACTTCAAAACAAAAAACATATGCCTTGTAAGGTCTTCGAATTCGGGAGCTCTGAAAATTAAAATTCACTTTCGAAATATGACATTGATCAAATTTCCGTAAACTTTGATGAACTGGACTAGAGAAGAAATCATAAGTCAAACCACAAATTATCAAATTTGAGCGTCAACAAAGGCTTTTCCTGAAAAAAAAAAAACAAACAAAAAATCATCACGACCTGTATAAGAGTCTTCACAACGTTCATCGACTCTTAAACACTATACACAAACGAATCCTAAATCAGATGCTACTAAATTTTCTATTCTACTATACGCAGCAAAAGTTCCAACAAATGGGCAGTTTTTTTACGAGTTGGGTTAAAAAAAGTTGATTCGTAATATAACTCTACGCTTGCTAGTTAACCGTGTAATCTTTTTAATGTTGGCTTTCTTATCAGCTGATTTTTTAAACCGAAACTGCTACTTTCGTCGCAACTTTCGTCGCAGCCGAAAATTTATTAAAATTTATCAAGTCCCCCTCGCCTTCAAAGCACCCAGACACACATAAAAAACTTTACTCGCCCATCAAATAAAGAATATAAAAACACTACTCCGATATAATATAGGCCTAAACCTATTAAGCCGAAAAATTAAAAGAAATAGAAAAAAGCCCAAAAAAAAATTTTTTTTATATGCAAAAAAAAATATTAAGCCCCCTCACTTTCAAAACAAACTCACAAAAAATGTCTCGCTGGTCGAACGAGGCAATATTAGGCGAGTAAGCCGATATGATATAGGCCGAAACTTTTTAAGCCGGAAAAAAGGAGAAAAGAAGCCAAACTGAAAAACTCAGAAAAATTTAGACTAAAAGCTATTAAGTCCCCCTCAATCTTAAAACATTCACACAAACTTTTTTTTCACTCGTTCAACGACGCAATATGAAGCCATTAAGCCGATATAATATAGGACAAAACCTATGAGTCCTAAAAAGGGGATAAAAACAAACAAAAAAAGACAACCAACGTAAAATTACAACCAACATAAAAAGAAATATTTGCACAGAGGCAAAGCTGCGCCTCGCAAATACTAGCAAGAAAACGACAAAAAGCAGTTCTATAAAAAGCAATAACAAAAAAATAATAGGTCTCGAATTAATAAAAAATTTCGGCTACGTCTCCGATTTGATCTGCGACCTAGAAATTATGAGGCGCATACACTAGCCATTCAGGCACGAACGCTTCATAAATCTCAAACACTAGCCAAAAAAGCAGATAACAAACGCTATGAATTTTCCAATGCTACAGATTTTGATAATAGCAAAAGTGCCACCAAATAAGTGAACTTTTTTTACATGCGTTTGTGCGAACATTTTAACAAAAACTTTAACAAAAATGATGCCATATGCAGTGAATTTTTGAGAAAACTACCCACCGTTTCCCAGGTGAGACTGGCCATGGGCTTGACTAGTTTGAAGATGTCATCCACCGGCTGGTTCAGGATGTCTGGCATGATCTCGAACAGACTGTTGCCTACATTGGTGATCATCATAGATCGATTGAACACAATGTTGAAGGGAAAGAGAGAGAAGAGAAAGTCCTGCTTTACCTGGAAATCGAAGGGTTCACAAACAGCTCTGAGAAAATGATGCGAGCCGAAATTTTCCGACAGGGAGGAGATATTTTCAGACGAAAAAATACTAACTAGCTTGAGCAATGCAATCATCTGGCAATTTATCAGTTTTAATTTCATTTACAGTTTTTTTGCTGATGTTTCATTTTGTAAATCCGCAAAGGCTTAACTTTTTTATTTACAGACATGAAGTTGCTGAAAAAATGCAGGAAAACAATCAGTCAATTCGGCAAAAACTCATGATACCGAAAGCTATAACTGTTCAAAGCGCGGAAAACGTTCTCATGAGAATAGTGTGGGAAATCACTAATTAGACTAAAGTAGCACAGAAAGTTCCGACCACATTCATAAATTTTATTGGTCGGAACAATAACTATGAGCATTTTTAGTAGCCATCGAGGATGGAACCACTGAACTGTTGTGACCATCTCACCTGTAGTCCAAACCTGTTCACTTTGGACGAAGGTCGTGTTCTCTTCTGGTAGTCGACATTGTCAAAGAAGACATCGAAGGCGACAAATGTCGTCTCGTCCATCAGTCTCTCCTCTTTGACCTCTATCTTGACCTCACAGTTAAACAGGTTCTTGGCCACTGCCAGAATTTGACCTTTCACGTACATTTTGTAACCTATGATTCATTTCAAGAGTTAAAGTCCACGAAAACGCGAACTTAAAGCTCAAACTTAAAAAGGTTGAAATTGAAACCAAAAACTATTAGGAGCCCGAAAATCGATTTCAGCTATATCCAGGTTTTGATGTCTCAAGCGTTGCATGAAGCGTGAAAACATTGCATTGTTTTTTGAAAGCTTTTACAGTTGAAAGTTAAATCCACGTTTTATCTGAGCTTTTGTAGCCGAAAAACTTATTATTCGTACTTTCTTAAGGGTAAACTTAGATAGTTTGCAAAATCTGTGACAATAAGACCGGGGTATACTTGCCTTTTCGCTTGCTACGGTAGTGCAGAATCAGTCCATTTCTGCTCTCTTCACTCACGATGAAACTGACTCGCTTCATCTCTGGGTAGTACTGTCGGAAATACTCGTGCAGATTGTCGAGGCCATTGAAAAAATCCGAGATGGTTCGACCCAGTAGTCGCATGAATTTGTCGTAGCCGACTTTGATGCAGAACTCGACGAACTTGGTGCCTTGGTACATGAGTACGTCGTCCGCAGATTGTTTCAGAATGCCGGTCGATGCATTCACCAATCTAGGCTGCAAAGTCTCCGAGTACACCTAGCAGAAAAAAAACTAGGTCTGAGAAGAAAAAAACACAAGAAAATTTTTTGAATAGTTCTTCTAATATATGAGTTTCTCTAAATCAGATCAGTTTTATAGCCAATTTTTTAAATCATAGTAATTGGAAACACAGCCAAAATTTTTGGCTGCATTTCCAATAACCATGGCTTCACGAACTAACTACCAAACTGATCCGATTTTTTAAGAAAGCTCTCAACAAGCTAACAAAAAGATCCTTTTTGTTAGCTAACAAGAACTAACAAAAAGAGGATGTCGTCTAAGAAGATACCAAGCGGCTGGTCTGGCCAAAAGCATACATCCCTCACCATAAACAGAATTGATGTTTTTGAAGTCGTGACTATACGGAACCGCCTGATTTAAGATTTCGGAAAAAAACATCTACATGATTTAGGCCCAAATAGGCTTTACAATGTTTTAAATATCATATTTTTGTCATCTCAGCCACCCTCCATTTAAGAACATCCCGTTAATCCACTTGGGGTTCACGACTAAGACTCGTCTGATAACTTTGTTAACCCCAATAAGTAAGAACATAAAAGTACTAATACAAGCTTTTTGACCACAAGTATATTTTTCAGTTAAACAGTTAAACACGAGAACACTGGAAAATGTTTTGAGTTTTATGGCCAGTTTACCTGGTGAGTGATGAATGAGGCATACTGTACCCCTGCTTTCTCTCTGATCTGCTTCCACGCTTCTTCCCCAAATGTCTCCTTGATCGCATCCGCAAACGAACTCAGCAGTAGTCCGTACATTGTGCTCGCATGGGCTTAAAACAAAACCGTACATTGTGCCTTCAGAGTTATTTATAGAAAAAAATACGTTTTAGTCACAAAGTATCCATCGCTAAAACTCGAGACGCAAAAAAAAGGTGTACAAGCTACCTTTCTCAGCGCATGTCGTGCATTAAATATTATATTTTTCTATAAAAAAGTATTTTAACGCTTAACCAATTTAACGGTTCAGAGAGTAAGCAGCAGAGAACTTCATTTACTCGATCGGCACACGATTGAGAGGGTTTGTTAAAGTATATTGGGATACGGCAGGCACGGCTATTTTTTTACTTCAAAAAGCAAAAATTAGTTTGACCAAGTATTAAAAAGTTATAACGTACCAAACACTCACGTTAGTCGCGTGGAATTAGGATAAAATTTCGAGCAATTCAAAGTTTTTGAGGTTTCGACCAATTTCGAAGGACTAAATTAATTGAAGTATCTCTTTATGACAATTCGGTAGAATTTTCTTCTCAAAATATACTACGATGGAAAAATAAAATAGTGATACATTGAAAATAGATACAACGTTGTTCTAGTTTCCGGACTCTTTCAATGAACTAGGTTCTAGGTTTCAAGTGACTTCTATAGTAAACAATAGTTGCCAGGCGCCCATTTACCAAAATCTTGAAAATATAGAATTTCTGCTTTTATTTATTGAAAATATATTTTTTTTAGATATTAATTAAAGACATCTTCTGAAAAGCAAAGAGCTGCTGGTTTTCAATTATTTGGTAACCTAAAATGAAACCATACTCGAGAACACACCAGCAAGATTTTGTTAGAGTAGATGAAATTTGATCAGACACAATGCATATTTTTCAGTCATCTACAAGCCTACGGAAGCAAACCGACAAAAATGGGCAAAGCTCACAGTCAATTTTTCAATAAACTGGAGATTCGAAACGTACGAACGTTTAGGAAATAGCAAACGGTGTTGCCTACACTTCGTTTCAAAGTTTGCAGCATCCTCAGTCTATTCGCACTAGGTCATTACGGAGCCATTAACTGTAAAATTGAAAATTTTTTGTTTTTCGTTCAAATTTTTCCAGATAGTGTTTTGCCTTTTTCGTAGAGGGAGGTGTGGGGTTTCTTAACTTAGGAAAAAATGCATCAAAGCCCCAGTGCCCAGTTGTTTCCCCATTTGCTCCTCAGGCTATCAATAAGTCGGAGCAACCAAACTTCAGGACGAGTTCTCTCGACTCAATAATTTTTTTCCTGAATTGTTCTGAACCGAATCAGTAATGAAAGAGCTGTTAATTAATAGCATACTCGTCAATTCTTCAATCCAAATTTCATCAAAGTTTAAGGAAACTAGCGGCGTTTCATTTAGTCAACTGCCATTAGATCAATTGACAAACTGGTGAAAAAATTTACAGAGGCGAAATTACTCTTCGCGTATAAAAGTAAAAACATCACAAAAAGCACTAGCGCTATAAAAGTAAAAACATCACAAAAAGCACTAGCGCAACCAGAGTCTTGGTATGTTTTTTTATCTCAATTTCATTGAATCTAAAAATCTGATAAAAATTCTACAGCCAAACAATTTTAAAAAAAAACAGATAAGATTTTATTGAATCCCGAATAGCTTCTGAGCCGCACTAAAACGCTTTTGATATCCCACATTTCAATTTTAAGAGATCCATTATTTGAAAATGGCGCTTCGGCTCAAATTTCAATAAAATTTTTTTCCAGTGTTGACAAAAAATCCGCCTTCAAATAAAGTTACCTCGAAGACATTAGGGAGACAGGATGGAATTGAGTCAGTGTTTACTCTTTTAAAATAGATTTTACTGACTTTTCTGAGAAGCTGTTAAAAACGCCTGACACCCTAAACTTTCCAAAATCTCTGGTCAGAACTTTAGGTGGTATCCGGCTTTAGCTGTTAGTTGTTGCTATTTCAGCATAAATTTTAAGAAGCTCAGATCTTTCGTCATCAGGCATAAAAACTTAAACGAAGAACAACCAACTATTTATTGAGTTATTGTTAATCAGTTTCATGACTGATAGGATAAAAATCAAAGTTAATTTTTTGAATAATAAAATGCAGTTGATTTTTGATGATTGAAAAAATTTACATTATCCCTTTAAGCCAGCAATATACAGCTAACTAAACACAGCCAGGATGGTATAAAAATTCGAGACGCAATATAAGCTGTTGCTTATCTGATATGAAAAGCATGTGAAAAATTTGGACAAAGACCTACATTTGAAAAAGTTTTCACTCTCAGACGAGATTTTTACTTTAACTTAATAAATTTCCAAATGGACCGACCTTTCTGCTAAAATTTGACGATTATTCCTTGAGAGCTTTACTAAGTCGGTCGCAAAATCATTGGCTGAAAAATAGATGGAAATCCTGGATAAAATCCGTATTTTACAACCACAAACTGAAAATTATGCTAACCAGTTACTACATTATTTAAACTAATTTAATTGCACTAGGGCGGTGGTTAAATTGCGCACCTTTGTAAAAAATCGTATCATTTGGTCCCGAAAAATGACATTAAGGTGAGTTTGTTGGATACACAATTGACAATCTGTTCAAGTAATTTTTACCATGAGTGTTGGATTCGTTTTTTCCAAGGAAGTGAGGGCAGAAAATGGAGACATATACCATCCAAAAACTATTAATCAGATGTTTGTCAGCCTACAAACTTAAATCAAGGAAAAACTACCGACTGAAGACCAAATGTCCGAAAAAAACAAGTGACCGAAGTGTTATGAAGACCTGCCGCAGCATTTACGAAAGAACTCGTACTTGAAGATAACTTCGATTCGGAGAGTACATTTGAGTATGAAATGTCTCAAAAATTGGAGATCGCGCATCAACAAAAGCCACATACTGGTGTTTCATCGATACTGTGGAAACCATGTTTTCAATGGGATTGCTGTGATAAACAAACAAGTAAATCAAAATCCTTCATTCTGTTTCAATAAAAATTCAAATTAAATTTTTGAGCTGTGCATTATTTAATTGAGCACTATTCAGCAGTTCTTCATTCAAATATTGTTCGTTTTTTGCAGAATTATTCGAATAAAGCACGCAAGCATATTGCCCATGTGTTTTATAAAATGTCAATGAGCTCAAGGGGGACTGAAAAACTTTTTTTCTTTTAACACATGAATTTGAATTGAACTAAAATGGAAAGTCAAACTGCAAAAAAACTAAATTAGTCAAACGGATAAAAATAAATTTGGTCTGTCCCCGAAAAATTAAATCGGACCGCAAAAAAAAAGCAATCACATTTTTTCCTGAAAAGAAACGAACTGATGTTTTTTCAAATCGTTTTTTGATTTCAAAAAACTGCCACAAACAAACAATTTTTTAACATCTTTCCATGTTTAAAAAATTATACTCTAATAAGAACTTTGCTTATTTTTATGATAGACCCATTTTTACTTTTTCAAATGCCTAGGCCAAGGAAGCTGGATCTTTACTTAACTTTATAACTTTGCAGTGAAAAATTATACTTTTTAAAAACAAAATTCAAGTTCTATTTTATAGGACATCCCTTCTAGTATACTAAGAAATAAGGTTGAATGTGAGCTTGAAAGGAAACAAAAAGTATTAAACAAAAAAAAATAAAACTTGTATACTTCCTAAGAAACATCGCCAACAGACAATTGGAAAAGAGGAAAAGAGTCGAGTCATAAACGCTAAGGAACAGAAAAAAACTGACTTGATTTTTGAAAAGAAAAACGGCGTTAAAGGCAAATTTCAAAAAAGGCATTAAAGCTCTTTAAAATTGTTGAAAATTTTTTATTGTCATTTTCTAGATTAAGTGAGACCAATTTGAAAAAACTGGATCAACACGTATTTTTGCTTGGAAATCTGGCAATTAAGTCTTTCGTTTTTAAGTCTTTTAGTTTTTAAGCCTTTACACGTTCACAGTTCGATCGTGGAGTTTGCCTTCATTTTCAAAAAGAAATGAACTGATTTGAGCCTGAAAAACCTTACCAAGAAAAACGAAAAAAATTTTTATCAAGACCTATTTAAGAGTCTGAACTACGTTCATCGACTCTTTGAAAACTATCCGAACTAACCAAGTGCAAACTCACGCTGTTCGAAATTTGTTTAATTCAACACGATTTGCCGCTATAGGAAGAGAACTCTAATATGTACTTAGTTCTGAAGCAAGCAGTACTATTCGTTTCCAATTACTGAACTGGGACTCCAGATGAAGACGAAGGATAGATCATAAAATAACAACATTCAAACGTGATATGATTGATAATTAAATAAAACTTCCTATGTCTCTCAGTGTCTTAAAAAACATTTTGAAGATTTTAGTTTTTAGGACAAATTTATAGTGAAGAGTCACAATTCACTTCCGCGCCTGATTATTTTTTTTTCACGAGATAAAAATTATTTAACCTTTGATTAAGCTGTTGTGCACTAGTTCTCAATTCTTCCATTAGCGTTTCCCCGAACCAAAACAAAATTAACTTCGCTTTGTTTTTTGAAAATTCCTTTTTTAAAATCAATTTGCGACAACTTCAACGGGCTACTCTTACTAAATAATTTCTGTAATTTTCCTGATTCGTAAACGAATTTATCATATACTCTTCATAGGGTTCGAATTTTAAGGAGAAAGTATACCATTTTGAAGCTCTATTAACTTCAAGAATATTTAATGATCAACCATTTTTTTCTTTAACTATTGTGCAAAAACTGTTTTCTATTGTGCAAAAACTGTTTACCATTGATCTGTTATTCGAATGATCCAGTTTTTCCAATAAAAAAAAAGTGGATGAAAAACTTTTTATAACTTATGCTTGAAGTTCCTCTTAAAACTCACTTCCGAACTAAAAAGTCATTCACATTTTTCCGCCCAATTTCTGCTTTCTTGATTGGTGAGCGTAATTTATCTTCCTAGCTCTTTTACCTCCGCAACATAACTTTTTTGAAAAATTTTGTTGTCCGATTATTACAAAATTTGCTTGCGGTGGCTAATTACACTATGACTAACTAAATGATCTTCAAACTTAACCGTGTTAAGCCCCTCGTTACACCATAAAGCTGATGCCTTTGAGAGGAGGCGAAAAAAGGCCCTTTTCTTTTTAGCAAATGGTTTATAATTGAACTTGAAAATGAATCAAAAATCAACTTTACGAAAAGGAACTATTACGTCGGGTGTTTTTTTTTTCGTCCCAATTTTCACTACCTCAAAAGAAAAATAGGTTTCATATCATATCAGAGACCTTTAAGCCGTTATTTGATTTCGAAAAACATCCAAAAACTTCTTTTGGTCTTTAAATAGGTCTGCGTTTTTAGATCGATCTTTGATGACACCCAAACTAATAGTGACCGGAATATTCTGCACTATTTGCCGAGCAACCGTTCATCCTTGCTTTTTTTTGCATTGAATTCCGTGATCTGAAATTTCAGTCATGCTTGATTGACAATCAGCTTTTGTTCTTAATTATAATTTTTTCATAATCTCGGCTACAATATCAAACTTTGAATGAAAAACTCCTTCTAATGAAAAAACTCCTTTGAATGAAAAGTCATCTTCAATTAGAAATAATTAATTATTCGAACAATTTTTTTTAAATCATCGCAATAAAATCAAAACAACAAGCACACTAAGTGCCCGATTAAACAAACAGCTCCATCCACAACAAACCAGCAATTCATGAAATAATCAACTCATTAATGAGTTCACTCGAATCAATTTTCCTCCTCTCGTCTCCATGCCATTATTAAGTTTTTCTTTTAGTCAGTCCTTCAGAAGTATCTTCAACAGCTTTCATGCAGTGAAGGGCATTGATTTTTTCGTTTTTACCGACATGCTTCTGTACTCCGAGGAACGTCTTGCCATAGTCCCTCTGATATGTGACTGGATACGAGTTGCCGCATGCTCCTGTGCCAGCTGGTCGAACACCAAGTTCGGCTCCTGCATCAGGCTAGCTCTCTTGGGTGGAGTTGCTCTGGGGTCCTCATCTTCCGGTGCCGGCGGAGGGTTCATGTAGATATTCTCAACACTAAATCAAATGCAAATAATGGTAAGTGATTGAATTTTTTTTGATACAAGCATTCTTAAATAACAACATTTAAAGCAAATATCATTGCTCCTAATCGGTTTAAGGGTTTAACAGCGTTTAAAATCAAAAACTTTGCTTTTCAATCTCTTTGCTGTTTCAAGCCAAACTGTTTTTTACCGCTGACAAACTTATCGCTAATAAGTAAAGTGTTGAGGGAGGTATTTAACGTACGCCTGGTAGCTGTTGCGTCTGTCTGCCACTTCCTGTTCGAACATGCCCATACCCTCCTCCTCCTCTTCTTCACTCTCATCCTCTTCATCTTCACTGTCGTCAGTAGAATTGACTGAAACGCCATCGGAGCTTTTAATTCAATTTCATTGTTGTGTACAGGCGAAGCAAAGCTCGCCTCAAAAAATCAACAATTTACAAATATAGTCAACAGCCAAGTGAAGATTCCAACAAAGAAACAATTACACCAAAAAAAAATTTGATGAACTGGTCGACATATTCCACGGCTCATGCTGCCGTAATACGACTATCCCCAACTAAATACAACTCGCAACAAGGATAGCCAGTTGCTGTGCAAGAAGCACAGAATGTTCCGACCATACTCTTAAAAAACACAAAAACTTAGTGTCGTTTGTTTTGCGTGATGCGCTAAAAGGATCTAAAAGACAGCCTAAAACTTAGGCATATTTAACAGCCATAGTAAAATAGGCAAACTGGACCACATTTTTAGTCGGAAAACGACTCAAAGAAAAAAATTATCTCAGTTTTTTATTCCCAAGATGGCTCTAAAAACTTCGAAAACCTATTTTACTGGAGTAAAACTAAACTTTCAGAGCTTGAAAAAAGTTCCTTGACCTATTTTCAGTATTAAGCCTACTCACTCGTTTTATTCGCTCGTAATTAGACCGAAAATTAAACACTTGAACTGTTTCTCTATACTGAGGGTTTTTTGGCAAGATTTCGAATCACGACTGCAAAGACTTTATTATGATATATCACTCGATCCCTTCCGATGATTATTTGTGGACCCTGGTTTTGCGTGGAAAACAAAGAAGAAAAAGTAACACGCACCCGAATACAAAGTTCCTCCCCATTTGCAATGGTCGGAACAATGATAGACAACATTAAAAACAACTAGCAACAAACTGACCTCTTCAGTAGCGCCAACGTTTCACGATCTTCCCAACAGAGGGTAGAGATTGATAAAAAATTGCCAAGTTTTAATTCTCAACGAAATTCTCAAGTTTTAAAACTATGCTCAAACTTTGCGAGTTGTCGCTTTCCTTAAGCTTTGCGAGCTCTCTTTTCTGACGAATTGTCTTTTGTTGCGAGGTTTCGCTGTACCTACCTAATGCAAGAATTAAACGTAGGGCTTATTTCTCTCTAGAAGTAAACTCACATCAAAAAGTTGCCAAAAACCCAAGAAACGTTCCTTACTGGCTGATATGCCTGGCAGTCCATCCAGGTCATCCTCGTCTGAATCATCGACTGAAGTGAGTAGCTGAAATCCATAGCTCTTACGTCTCTGTGTCGGCTTTTGCTCATGCACCTGCTGCTGATTCTCCTCCTTGCTAGCTTGAAATCCACCGTAATGTTTTCCATCTAGCTCCAATATGGGAGAATGACGAGACGATTCCTCCTGAATCAGTTATAAGAATCTTAGACACCAGGTATAAAGTTTCTGAGACACCAGGTAGCACTTCGCATTTAAGCAAAAACGAAAAAAAAAAAATTTAGAATGAATAATTTTTAGATTTACTAGAGGCCTAGCTAAAGCTAGAGGTACCTGTTTGATAGTTTTGATTTAGTTGCACTGATGCGTCATGAAATAGGTAATTTAAAAAACTTAAAAATTGGGCTGCACCCAAAAGCTAGTTATTCCCCTATTAAAAGATGAGTGAATTTTTTGTGATTTTGGAATTTTCACATAGACATATTTTTTTGAACAAATTTTAGTGCGTAGCATCTTATGCACGGAGGCTTCCCACAACCTGTTGCCTCGATTGAACCCTTGATATCAGATTGAGTTGTTTTCGAGAAGAGTCAAAAAGTTTCAAAAAACGGACAAAAAATCAAAACATCTACTTTTCTGAAGGTCATAACTTTTTGTTTGAAAATTTGAACGTGAGCGCTTAAACAGGAGAGCTTCGCGCATCGCTTTCTTTTGAATGAACCTAAAATCTCAGATTTGGGATTGTAGTTTTCGAGACAAGCCAAAAAATTGCAAAAACAGTCAAAAAATCTCAATTTGTTTTTCCGAGGGCGTAATATTTTTTGTAAAAAAAGCCAGAGACGCTCATGTAGAGGAGCTTCCCGCATACCGTTCTGTCAAATGAACTCAAAATCTCAGATTTGGGAGCGTTGTTTTTGAGAAAAAAAATCAAAAAGTGTCAAAAAATCGAAAAATTGACTTTTCCGAGGGTCATAACTTTTTGTGTGAAAAAAAATTAGAGTAACCGCTTATTCAAGGGAGCTTTCGACAACCCGTTCTACTCATTGAAATCAAAACGCCAGATTTGGCAGGATAGTTTTCGAGAAAAAAAATCAAATAGAGGTTCGAACCCTCTTATTTTGTTGCGGGTCTCCTTCCCTACCTCTACGCTACAGATCCATGATACCTTGAAGCTAAAGGGCTATTTGTAATATAACAGTCTGTGTTAATACCCTTCGCATTAGCTGTACTTAACAGCTGGTAATTGATCCAAATGAACACTTTCAAAATGAACACTAATATTTGCTACTTAGGCTGAAAAAAAAAAGAGTTCAGACTATCACACAAGCTTTGCTTGTGTAAAAAAACACGATCCCACACATTTCCACAATACCTGTTCTTATCAAACAGGAATTTCGAATCCGCTAACGGTTCTTTCTGCCTTCCCCTAACCACCCCTTTAGTGAGCTAATGAATTTGAATTCATTTAGTTGGTTATAATACAACAAATGATGTATAGATAATACCAAAGAGACAGATCACGATGCCCTGGATAAGCTTACTCGAAGTAGCAGAGAAGAAGTTAGCTGATTTACGGTACTTATTAAAAATCAGGTCAAAAAAATTTGAATTTTCTATTTTGTTAAGTGCATGACATTGATTGCAAAACAGAGCCTTTGAATATTTTTTAAAGAAAAATTCGTAAACTGTTGCAATAGCATGTTGGCTGAAAACAGGTTCTATTTCGTTTAGTTATATGCTGATTTTGTACCCAGTAACGAATTTCTGCACCCTTTTGCAGAACGGTTGGAATAGTTAACGAGATCCTTATTTTAAATACAATTGCCGGTTTTCGAACAAAATTTCATCTTATTATAGGAGCTTCATTTGGCTAACAGAAGCGATGTAATGTAATTTCTGTGAATTGATTAAGTTTTTAAAATTCGTCTTTCTGTTCATCACTGACCTGTTTATTGGATGACTTTATCACAGCTACATTGCTCACATCTCCTTCCACCATAGCCGGCATGAACAATTTGTCAGCGTCCTGGACAGACTCCGCCGGCCCCATAGTCTCAGTGTCTGCCAGAGACCCCTGACGCTTCTTTTCATGATTGACTCTTCCTTCCGTACCCGGAGTGCTGGCTGTGTACCTATAACAAAGAAAAAATCAATTATTTGCCAATGATCCTGATTTTGAGGAAAATGTGTCAAAGACCAATCACCAGTAGCGGATTTGTAGTCCCCGGATCACAAGTCCCCCTTTGTACTATTTAGAGATATCCATTTTTGGCTGGCTGACCTTAAATTTTTTTAAAGGCGCCAATCTGTCCTAATTTTGACGGGGATGCGCGCGCCGAAAAAACGCATTTTTGGTCGAAATTTTTCAAAAAGTGCCTAAAAACGCCTTTTTTCAAAAATTTGCCTGCAGCGCAGAATAATTCGTCAAATTACGGTCTTTAGAGTGGTTTGGGAGAGCTCAAAAATCAATTTGGCCGACCTAAAAAAAAGATCGACAAAAATTTTATAATTTTTTTGAAAATCCGTCCCCCCTCGAGAAAGTCCTAGATTCGCGCATGGCAATCACCGTCCTCAAAAAAGCATTCAAAATCCGTAGAACAATCCATGTGAACAATCGCCCCCCCCCCAATTGATTTAGGGGGATTAAACTTTTGTTATTTATTTTCGCAAGTTTCAACCAATCAGAATGCAGTATTTTCATGAGAAAGGAAGCAAATTAGGTTGAATGAATACTTGACCGCTCATACCGTGCTGAATTAAATTAACCTGACACAATGAAAAAAATTTGAATATTTGAATATGCAAAATCTTTTTCTCAAATTAGGTAAAGATTAGAGAAAATTGAAGTGAACAGGAGTTGGTCAGAATTTCACCGGAATTATATGGCGCAATTTATTTTTCGAAATTCGCACCCAAAATTTTCCCCCAAAAAAGGTCTCTTTGGTTTTTTTACTTAATCAAGAATAACGCAAAATACCGAGTTAATTGATGAGAAAGTTATAACAAAACAAGTCTTTTTCACAGCCAGACAGTCTTAGAAATTTCCTCAAAACGTTTGAAATTTGTGTTCAGCAAAGATTTTGATTTTTTTCTAGTGAAAATACTTTTTGCTGTCAACCGAAAATTTATTCGATTAAATAGTTTTTTGGGAGATTTTACCTTGTTGAACTTTGGCGGGCTGTGCAAGAGTCTATTTTTGATATAAATTTCTAATTAATTAACTCGCTAGTGTCAGTGTAATTCTTGATTATGTAGAAAAAGCCCAAATGGACCCATTTTTTGGGGAAAATATCGTCTACGAAATTTGAAAGAGAAATCGCACCAAATCAATTCTTTGAACAACTTTTTTTTTCTCTTCAACGTTTGCTTAATTTTAACCCAATTTGAAAAACAAGCCTATGAACTTTGAATTTTGTTCGTTTTGTCCGAGTACTTTAAATCAGCACTGTATCGCCGCTTACGCGTTAACGGCGAGACATATATCGCGTGTTAATTGTCCAAATTGGAAAACTTTAAACCCCCATAAATTTACAAAAAATGATCACAGGTGAAATATCTTTTTAATTTTGAGCTAAGGAAACAATTTTTTTTGATTGATCTAAAAAAATCCATCAAAAATTGCAATTTAAAAAGCAAAAATTGGCTGGAGAAAAAATCACTCTAAGCACAAATATTCCATCACTTTCTTCGAAAGTCGGAACAACAACTTAGATTGTTATCAGCCCGTTAAAACTTTGATAAAAAATGATCGGTTGTCATCGGACGTTTTAGCATTGTTTTCCAATAAATTGTTGAAGTCGTCTTTTATTTGGTTAGTGGGAAAAAAGTTTGCTTGGTCAAAGTGGGGGCGAGGAGAACATCGGTAAAATCAAATTCCGAGGATCAACTAAGCCGATAATACTTCACCAGTTGAGCCGAAAACAATAAAGATCATCGAAAAATTTCAGCTGTAAAATTTTGAGATCCGAAGTTTTTACGCTCAAGCTTTTGAAACAAATAAAAACATATAATCCAATTTTTGCATTTGAAACGAAAAAAGAGTTATCTAGGTCAATATAGCATAAATCAAAACCATTTAAGCGAAAAAACATAATTATACAAAATTAGAGCAGGTAAACGTACAAACTACAGAACAATTTTCAATAAATAAAATTGCTTAAACAAGAAAAAAATGATGCTGTGATAACATTCCATGCTAAAAATAGTAAGCGACAACAAATAAGTACACAAACGATAGTCTGACAATTCAAGTTTTTCAAAAACCAAAAACAAATTCGACACATCGTAAAAAAAACAAGTGCCTGCCAGGACTCGAGCCCCCATACTTTATGATCCGAAAATTAACTCTAGACCAGGTGGAAAGGGTCCTCAAGGGTAAAAAGTCTAGTTCCAGAAAACAACTCAACTGCTCTCGCATGTGAAAAATAAACAGACAAAACCCGGATTTTTTTATAGGCGTGTCAATTCTGATTGCAAAGAAAAATATCAAACCCGATAATCAACTTATTGCTGAAAATAAAATTTGAGAATAATCTTAGGAAATAATTCGAAAAAAAAACAACGACAAGATTGAAACTGATTTACAAGACAACTATCGCTGAAACCAAAAACAGCATTGTTTTGCCCAATTTTTGGTATTTAGTTATCCTGAAACGATAATTTTGGACTTCGAGCTCGGATTTAATTCGCCAGTAATATCAATATTTCCCTCTTCAGTTCATTGTAATAGCTACTTGCATTCATTGTACTCTTTGGAAGCTCATTACAGTTGCTCTTTATCGCTGATTTGAACCACCTGGGATTGAAAGCAATTCACAGCAAGAAAACCAAAAACTTGAAAAGCCTTGGCGTTCATTCGTGCGAATGTAGTACATGGATACTATGATCAATTCAGACGAAGTAAAGAAGTCTTTTGCTATTTATATGCCAAAAATCCTCGATTGTATAAAAAATAACATTGCAATATAGACCCTACAATTTGCGAACTACTTAAATCTGTGAAAACTGTGGAGTTGGAACCGCAAAATTGCTCGTGTCAGGTCATCGTTATGTACGATTGTGTATTTCCAAGGCAAAAACTCGTAGAAAATAAATTCCTTATATGAAACTGGTATGAATTCTTGATCAGTTTATGAACAATATGTCCGCTGTTTCCCGAAATTTACATTTTTTCAAGTTTGTTGCTCGATATATTATTCAAGTTAATTTCGAATTTGATTCATTTTAATAATTGACTTTTGGTCGTTATTGTTTTCGGTTTACAATTGTAAAATTTCATCTAGCTAGAGCAGCAGAAAAATGAACGCAACCGGATTGGTTGAATTTTTTTCGCGCATTCCGTCCTTCGCGCATGAGATTAGCCCATAAGCTCAAACCCAGATTACTCGCGCTTTTACTTCAGTCAATCATTTATGCGTTAATTTATGCTCCCACCGGTAACCAATCAATCGAAGTCTGCAAAAAAATTATAATTTACTCCTAAAAACTGTCTGTTAAAAAACTGGTCCTCAAAAGTAAGATTCAGCAGCTTTCAACTTACGTATAAAAAGGGCGATTAGAGAAATAGCTTTTTTTATATTCTAAAATTGGTTAATTTCAAGTAGGCTTACATGGACTCATCTCGCGGTAATAACTTCTCGTAGAGGGAAGAAGTGACAGCTGACTGAGGCATGGTCACACTCGCCACTGAGATACTGTTCTCTTGCTCTATCTTCGGAGGAACAGGATTCTCCGATCCTATAATATCACTACAGTTGTCACAAGCAGATTTCACTAGCCACACGACTTATACAATATGATTTGTAAATCCTCTGCCATTGGAGGATCAAAAAGTATTCAGCCCCCCCTAATGTACCTCCTATTGTAAAGGCATCTTAAAAAAGCATTGTAACAACTCTTCCCATTTTACAATGATCCAAGATTTGCCCATTATTCAGCACTGAAACATATTGCATCAGCAAACAACAATGATCACATATAATGGAGTGTCACCAATCAACTTCGAAAATTAAAGATAAATATAAATGCGATTGCATCTTCTTTGAGAAGACTGGATCTATGGGTGAATTTAGTTTATTTCGCTGGAAACTCTTAAGTGAAAATCCAACTTCGAACTAGAAGTATTTCACGTTTTTTTTTCGCTTTCGTAACTGAAGAGCGCAATTTGCCTTTCGTTTAGCAAAAGATATTGAATTGAACTTTAACACGACCTAAATAAGTGTCTTCAGTTCAAACTTTGACACTGAAAAACTGCATTACCATCTCAACGTACAGTTGAAAACTACAATGGTGATATAATTCATCAGCAGACCTTGGTTATTCGTAGTGGCCTCCTTTTCGCCACTTTTCTTCATTTGCTGCGAGTACTCCGATGTCTTGGGTTCCGTCTCCTCCAGAATGGTTGCTGTGGGTGCGTGATGTGAGGACTGTTTAGAAGAGGAGTACTTGTAACTGGCGTCTTCTTCCGACTCTTCAGGCACAACTTCACTAGCCTCAGTTTTATTGTCTTTTAAATCTGAAAACATAAAAAACTTCAATATCAGAAAAATACAATACCTCCACGACTTTAGCAGCCCTAAAAATTACGACATAATATTGCTGCAAAAACCTCATGAAGTCAATGGACAGAAACTTGAATTCAACCAACAAACTATGCTCACAGACAGTAGTGCCCTTCACCCACAACGCAAAAAATATATTCAGCAAAAATTCGAACAAGTTGTCGAAGACTTGAAAAATAAGTATTACGGATATTATTGCGTGCACCTAGCCTAGCATTCAGTAACCTTACAGGGTTTTCCTGCTGTCGCATCTGACTTTCAAATTACTTTATGTATGATCCTTTTAAAACCCCGTTCTCATTTTTTAGCGTTGTTTCAGTCGCCTCTCATGATGGCACTGAGTGGGTCGCGACTATGGGAACGAGGTTAAGCAATTCTAACTCTTTACATCGAGAAATAAATTATTTTAATTCTTCTACTCACATATATACACAGTGTCGAGAAAAACCGGTTTGATATTTTTGATTTTTGGTCTAATTTAGATCTAATTAGCAAGGTCTAAGTTCGAGCTAATGAGCTGTGTAGGCTTACAATAGCTTTTTTAAGCTTAACTTAAAACTTAATTTTATTCAAATAAAGGTAGTTTCTGGAGTTTTTAGCGCAATTCTGGGAATCAAAAACTTAAAAAAAAAATTCGAACTTGAATATTTTACTTTTTCGTTTTTCTAGTGATTTTTCTTCAAAAACTGTTTCCATTGAGCTGTTTTACTATGACACTCAAATATTCCTAAATTCTACTTTTCGTTTACACAACATAATAGTTCAATTTCGAGCGAGTACAGTCATTGAGTTACGTTCGTTATGTATGAAAATTAGCCACTTAGGCTTAATTTTTTTTTTATTTTACTAGAAGGAGAACTAGTTTTGGAAGCTTCATTTAGCGCTTTTAGAAAATTACAATTGCGAAGCAAAGTTTATTAGTATGAATTTTTTTAAAACTTAAGTCGCAAATAAAAGTGCTACTTTTCGTGGCACTTTTGGATCGTCAGGCTGCGGCAGCAGTATAATAATATGTTTTGACATTTGATTTGATTCATTTTACTAACCTCGAAATGGCTGCTCTCTTCTGACGTCTAAACTTCTGATGGAGCCACGAGATACCAAAATGGGGTGGTCATTCACCACAATATTACCATCCTTAAACATACATTACAAATGCTTGTGAAAAAATCCAGAAGCTTTAGTTTGACTTGAAGTTAAAATAGTTGAAATTAGAATCCCCTTCAATAAAAAAGCAAGGAGGTTATCGCAATGTTCCTTTTTGGCACCAATTTGTATATATAAAAATACAAATTGGGCGCAAAAAGGAATTAACTGATTTGAGAGATTGCACGAGTGATCCGTTGAATGGTCAAATAAATAATGTTATAAAATTTTCTGATGAACGATCCCATTGTGGTAAATTTCTTTTGATTATCGCTCCGGTCATTTTGCGACTAAAAAGACTTGATATAAAAGATAATCCAAGATTATTACTTTGATTCCTTTTCTGGTCATGAATCCTTTGAAGTTGCTCTGAATCTTGGTAGCCGCCACCTGTCTTTTTTCCATTTCCGAAGACGTAAACGATCGCACAGTTTTATCGTTCTCTTCTTCGTCCTGATGTTGCTGCATTTGTTCGACCTCCTCTTCAACGTCACCTTCCTTGATTTCTTCTGGTTCGACCTCTATTCCTTTGTCACTTTCATTTCCAACACTAGCCGAACTACTGCTCATTTCTTCATCTTCTGCTTCCTCCAACAATGCGTCCGTTTTGGTAGCCTTCCACTCTATAGATTCGCAAAAAAAACATTAATTACATTTAATTCCAAATTTCATAGTGATTTATTCAAAAAGCGATACAGAAATTTATGAACAATTCGTCAATGATTTAAACTGAATTCAGAAAAAAGTTTTCCTGGCAGTGAGGGGAAACTTCATCACATGCTGCAACCCATGACCTAGACTATAATTTTGCTATGTTAATTTTGGCACTCGATGTCTAACTTTCTGCAATATTCAATAAGTTGAAACTCAAATCAGTTATCACCTACCACGGCTTCAAAAACTCAAAAATACGATGTATAGAAAGGCCATCGATCAAAAGTTTTCTAGAAACAAAAAAAATACAAACCTCTGAAATGACGTTGGATCGTCGATGCAGCTGAACTTTTCCGTTTCTTGATAATAGACAGCGAATCTCGGGAGTTGAGAATTGGTTGAACATTGTCAACAATCAGCCCTTCCTGAAAACATTCGCGTGTATCAGATAGAAAAAAAACGAATAAAAAAGATCTTTCCACCATGCAACATTCAGAGCACAGGTTGGATAGGGTCAAACCGGGGAGTAACGCACAATAAGTGTTAATTTACTTCCAGCGAAATTCAAGTTGCAATTTATCCGAAGACCAAAATCAGTTCAGATTTACTCTACAAGAAAATTTACGATGTTACAAAGCTTATATCATTTAAACGTGAACTACACCAAAATAGACAAACCAGACACAGAAAATTTTGTCGCCGTTCAAAGTTTTTTTTCCCGACAGGAAATAACAGACGGGTAGTATTTTTCCCTTCAGGTATTTTGCCCGTCAGGAAATTTCATTTTAAAGCGCTCTTAAGCTTGGTGACATTCGACCAGAATGGCCAAAATGCAATCTCTGCAGAATTCGAATTTTAGCAGCGAGCCTTCCGGATTGGTGATTATTAAGAATTAAGAACGTTATTTGAACGATTGAACAAAACGTGAAGGTTAAAGGATTCGGGAATTGCTAATTTTTAAATTTTCGAAGTGATTACGTAACATTTCTGAGAAACGTCAGAAACGGCCATTTTAGCAAAAGGAACTAAGAAAAACAGAACAACATTAGTTGCGCGGACGATAAGTACGAAAATTGTGAGAAAAAACAATAGCAGATTGCAGGAATAGCAGTGAACACTCCGAGTTTCAACTATTGTGTCGCTACAATAGTTGCAAGGCTGTTGCAGACAACGGTGAAGGGTGGAGGACAGCCTTCCGGATTAAGAAGAAGTCAAGATTAGCGAGCTTGATTCAGTGGATTCAAGAATCCGGAAGGGTTTCGGAACTGAAACTTTTATTCTTTTATATAAACTTTTAGCTTCTTGTCATGTCCTGATTTGAATTTAATTAACAACTGGATTCATTTTGATAAGGATGAGAAGCTAGGAGTTGGGGGAAAGGGTTGATCCATCTTCGATGGAGATGATGATTTTTATCTACTGAACAAAAACAGTAATTTTTCAATAAATGGTAGCCCTGTTTTTAGGAGTGACCTCGTGGTCTGGGGACACTGAGACCCAGCCATGAGCTCACTATTTCTGCATGTAATCTAGTTAATTTGAGTGTTTTGACCGAAGCCGAAAGCAGTAACGTTGTTTGTCGACCCGATGTTAGAAAAGACCACCGAAAGTACTGGCTTGGTAGAGACGGTGAAAAGCATATAAAGCTCTGTTTAGACGTTAGCCAGTCGTCTTAGGACTTAGTTTTATTTTCCGTCGATATGTATCTTCCGGGCGAATGTTACACATCAAAAACGAAGATTTCTAATAGGGCGCATGACAAAATTAATAAATGGAGTGAATCAACTATAAGAGCTAGTAAAAGCTTATTCAAGAGCTCTTTAATCTTAATATATTTTATCAAAGATCGGCGGGCACAAAGATAACCTGCATGTGACTGAGACCGTGCATGTGAAAAAGATCAGAATGCAAGTAGACTCGATTGCTGCGCAATTAGCACAAATTATTCTGACCATAAATTATATTTTAACAAATCAGAAAAGCCAAAACAGAGTTGGAGAAAAATCAATGAATAAGAATTGTGACATTCGACCAGAATGAAAAGATGCAATCTCTGCAGTTTAGTCATTTTAGCAGCGAGCCTTCCGTGTTAGTGATTTTGAAGGATTAAGAACGTTATTCGAACGATTGAACAAAACGTGAAGGTTGAAGGATTCGGAAATTGCTAAATTTTAAATTTTCGAAGTGATTACGTAACATTTCTGAGAAACGCCAGAAACGGCCATTTTGGCCAGGGATGTCGAATACTCGGATTTTTTGATATTCGTTATTCGCCGCGGCCCAACTATTCGATATTCGACTTCGGCCGAATAGTGCCCTTACTATTCGGATTCGGCTTCGGCCAAATGTTACTACTCGAACAACTATTCGGATATTTGGTTATTTTCCCAAAAAACTTAGCATAAAAGTTTGATACAACAAATTCTATAAAAAGTATTGAACATAGCATTTTTCAAGTAGAATTGGCTGGGACTTGCGTAATAATGTAAAAATCGCGTGAGTGAGTAAATGTTAAAAATCAGTCACAACTCACAACCCAGTTTTTCGAGCTAAATCGACTGAGATCGCTAAAAACTGTTAAAAATCAGTGACAACCCAGTTTTTCGAGCTAAATCGAGTGACACTATTTAAAAAAGAGACCGTAATTTTAAAACAAGTTTGCTAATGAACAGTTTTATTTCAAAAACCTTTTATTCTTATTTAAGAAACCATTTCGTGAATGATTCTCAGGTGATAATCGATTTTGTAAGTAGTTGCGACTGAGTCGGCATAAAGAAAATAGGCGCTCTGGATCAACACTGGACGGACGAAAATTTTCCAGAAAAGCGAAAATGTCAAACTCATCTAATTGGCAATTGTTATTGAACTCTGCAAAAGACAAACCTTCTTCCACAGCCACATATTGATGATCATTAGACGCCACCTGTGTGGCACTTTCGGGTTCAACAGCGAACTTTCGAATAGCGTTTTTTTCAGATTGATGAGTATTTCTTCGGCCCCATAGAAACCAGTATAATAAATCAAACCCAAGCAAACGCTTTCTCCGCCAACATACAAATATACTCCAATGAACTTTTTGTTGTCCGCTGATGAAGGAGAGCATTTGTCGCTTATCACGTGTTACTATCAAATCTTTAATTTTCTGTACTGCTGTTTGGTAATTTACCTCCAGCGCATTGTTGACTGAACAGTAGGTGACTTTACTAAAGTGAAGCTGCTTAAAAAATGATTGTAACGTTGGAGAACGCACAACTTTGTACACTGGTATATTGTCTTCATATACAAGTTTAGCAACTTCATTCAAGCCGTCTTGAACTCTAGCCCGCTTGAAAGGAATTACAGTTTGGTCCGATGCAATGACAGTTTGGACCGTTTTGCTATCACACACTTGCGTGTGTTGAGTCATCGAAGTCGTTGACGCCCCAATACTCTTAATCAAAACATTGCATTTAATGCACTTTCTTCCTTCCGTTTTTCTACCACCTCGATATTCCACAAGAAACTTTTCATGCCATTTTGCCACTCCTTTTTCTTTTCTATACTCGCACTCGGCAGCGACATCAGACTCTTCTACATTAGCCATCTTAAAAAAAAAGAAAAATATTGTGAAACAAAACAGTAAACCAATATTCGGAATATTCGGGTTTTTTAGCAGTGGACCCTGGATTATTCGGTATTCGGCAAAAAAAAAAAATATTCGGATTCGATATTCGGATTTCAAAATTTTAATATTCGGATTCGGCTTCGAAGTGCCGAATACTCGGTATTCGGGTCGAATACTCGGATTCGAATCGATATCCCTGATTTTGGCACAGAAGCGGAAAAGTGACAGAATAACGATAGTCGCACTGACGAAAACAACGAAGATTGTGATAGAAAAACAACAGAGAAAAACAGAAGAACGTTCCGAGTTGCAACTATTATGTCGCTACAATAGTTGCAAGGGCGTTGCAGACAACGGTGAAGGGTGGAAGATAGCCTTCCGGATTACGAAGAAGTCAAGATTAACGAGCTTGATTCAGTGGATTCAAGAATCCGGAAAGGTTTCGGAACTGAAACTTTTATTCTTTTATATAAACTTTTAGCTTCTTGTCATGTCCTGATTTGAATTTAATTAACAACTGGATTCATTTTGATAAGGATGAGAAGCTAGGAGTTGGGGGAAAGGGTTGATCCATCTTCGATGGAGATGATGATTTTTATCTACTGAACAAAAACAGTAATTTTTCAATAAATGGTAGCCCTGTTTTTAGGAGTGACCTCGTGGTCTGGGGACACTGAGACCCAGCCATGAGCTCACTATTTCTGCATGTAATCTAGTTAATTTGAGTGTTTTGACCGAAGCCGAAAGCAGTAACGTTTTTGTCGACCCGATGTTAGAAAAGACCACCTTAAAACACTGGCTTGGTAGAGACGGTGAAAAGCATATAAAGCTCTGTTTAGACGTTAGCCAGTCGTCTTAGGACTTAGTTTTATTTTCCGTCGATATGTATCTTCCGGGCGAATGTTACATACATGTTTTTATGGCGCTCCTGGGTGTTATTCTTTTTTAACATCATGACCGGCAGAACCGTTAACGAGCACTCCGCGCCGAGCGGATGCTCACATTAACGCCCTTAATAGGCCTAAACCGCCGGGGAGGAAGGGTAGTTCGGAACGCGGAAGCCTTCCGGATTACCGTGAATAGCTTTTTAACCTAGTTAAGACCGAAAATTCACGAATCAGGAAGGGTGGGGGGATCGGCCATTCCCTCGTTCCCTGAGAGGTTTGTGACCAAAAACACTTAAAGATATATATAAAACCAAACAAAAAGTAGTATAGTACCCAAGAAAAACAAAAAACATAAAAAATAAACGAAAAAACCAAACACAGTAAAAAAGAAAAAAATCAGTAGAAATCATCCCCCCAGACAAGATGTGATCCGACCCCCCGTTTGTTGTTGATAGATATATTGTTGTTACAGGCATTTATATCAGTCAGGATTGTTACAATCAGTTTTGTAGCCCGTTTGTGAGGCTTGTACTGTAGGGTTATTTGAGCATTTAAGCACGTTAATGAGAAATTGCGCTCAATCCGGAAGGGTCAGCTGATTTGCGCTCAATTCGGAAGGGTCTTGGGAGAAGACTGATCCGGCAAGCAGTACAAGGAGCAACAAGAAGTGGCTCAACGACAACAACAATCGACTGTTGGGTATCGTTAACAAGTTTTGTATCCCTTTTGGTACAGAAATTAAGATAGTAATCTGTGGGGAGCTCGACAGTGCTGCACTGTAGTGACCCTTCACCGAACTGCGAATATCCGAGTTAAGCACCTTAATTCGGATATTAAACAAACCCGGAGGGGTGTAGTATTACTAATATTATTACTAATTTAGCCAATATTAATACTCTTATACCGTTTTTCATTGAAAAACACAGAAAGTAGACCGGTTTTTAGGGTCAAAATAGCAATATTTTGATCCGCCCACAAGTCGCGATTTTTGAGATATCGATATTTTTTGAAACGGAAAAAAGCGCTAAGTTAGTGTGTTACATCGTAACTGCACTACCATAATAGATAGAACCGGTTAAGTTTAGTTCGAAAGTGGTTGGAACTATTTTGGTACCGAAAACCCAAATTTCGTGATTTTTGAGAAAACGAAACACTATAAATTCAGAAAAATTTTTTGAAATTTTTAAGGTACAACAGTAAAAATAGTTGTTCGGACTACGTCCACTAGTAAATCTACAAGTTTTAAAACCCGCTACCCGAAAGCCTTCCGGGTTACAGAGAAATCGAACTTAACGTGTTTGATTTGATGGATTCATCAATCCGGAGGGGTACAGGTAGTATAGTGTTTCTCAAATTTTTTCAACTAAAGCGTTTTAGATCGGGTCTTTTGCATTGAACTAGAAGAGTATAGGCCTTCTGAGCTCGGATCAATAAATTTTAGGTCGAAAGGACCAGATTTGCGGAAAAAGTTAGGCGGAACCTATAATAGAGAAATTTTTTGACTTTAAGAAAAAAGACGTTTTGGCTAATAACTTTTCGACGACTGAACAGATCTAGTTGATCTTGGTACCAATAGATCAGAAATTAGCTGAGCTTACTGATAGGGATAAAAGTTTTGCAAAAAAGTAGGCGTGAAAATTTTTTTGAGATTGTTTTTAGCAAATTCCTCAATTTGGAAGGGTACACCCTTCACGTTTTATAAAATTTTTTAGAAAAGCCCTTATACCCCTACCAAAAGGTAATAACGGTTGAATAAAGTAACTTTAGGCTGTTTTAGACGAAAAGTGAAGGCTAAAGGCACAGCAAAACCTTAATCGAGCCGAAGTTAGGCAAGCGACAAGACCCTTCACCGTTAGTAAGAATTGTAAAATAAGAGGCTTAACTTCAATCCGGAAGGGTCTAGGAAAGTAGTACATACCCTTCCTAGTTAATTGAAAAAGCAAAATTGCATCGGAGATTGTATCCGGAGGGGTATAGGTTGAAAGAAGGAAATCTCCGAAAAGCTACTTTTACGAAACCGGAGGGCTCCCAATCCGAACGGGTCAAAATTTTTTCAAGTTAGGAGGGGTCCGAATCCGGAGGGGTCTTATAGTTGCTAATTCGGAGGGGTCCAAATCCGGAGGGGTCTTGTGTTAACTAACTCGGAGGGGTCCCAATCCGGAAGGGTCTAGATTTTGTTAGTCCGGAAGGGTCCTATTTGTGCCAATCCGGAGGGGTATTATTTTATTAAAGGACTTAGGTAGGCGAAAGAAAGACTAAAGCGAGAGGTATTAGGTTATTAGCACACAGGCTAGGAATCAGTGACTGCACTGGTAACTTGCCTTTCAATAAGAGCCAGACCAAAACAAAACAGGTCCGAACTCGGATATTCGCGACACTAAGTCTATATTAAAAAGAGCGTGATTCATTGGTGTGGATTGTAACATAATCCGTTTTTGTGAAAAGTGACTGCCCTGAGGATTTTAGTAGGTCTAGCTCGGGCAGTCCGAAGGCAGATAGGTAACACAGTACTCGGTGGGTGCAATAGACGCCCACTTGAGAAAATTACTGCCTTCAAAGTTTTGACTGTTTGGTGCAGCACCGAGCGGGGAAAGCTTTTTCTTTAAAAGACAAGTTCGACTATTGTACTGTGACCGACTAAAAGTACAATACACATACGTTTTTTTCATAGAGATATTCATATTCTGTCATTATATATATTTTTTTGTTCTTGATTTTAAATCTACATAAACTGTGCTTGATTGGGTAGTGAGTACACATGGAGAAGTTAAGAATTCAGCAAGAGCAGTCTCTTGGGACTCTTGACACAAAGATAGACGCGATGATGGAGAGGCGAACTCAGGCTATCATGGATAGGTTGGACGGGCTACTAAGCAGCAAGAGTGGACCAAAAGAGGGAAAACCGAACTCGGGAGGTCCCAGCAGGGAGCCGAGGGTGAAATTCAATGAACATCAAAAGAGGAAGACGTATGGATCCACTAGAGGCAGGGGCAGTTCATCAGGCTATGCCACAAGGGGTAATGGAACATGGGGCCCGAACAGTAGAAAAAGTTCAACGGGGAACAGACAAACCTCTAACGAACGACTAACGCAAGGCACACATGCGACTGGGAGAAGTGATTCCGGCAACAGGGGGCATGCGAGCCCGAGGAGGAGTCATGTGGGCCAAGCGGGAAACACTCACGGCGATTCGGATTGCAGGGATGCACCGCATACAGAGCCTCAGACGAGGTGTGAGGACACTCAGGCGGGACACTCAAGGGATGCTACGGCAATGGCCACAGCATTTGAACCCCTAAACAGGTCCTTGGAGACATTCCTTACAAGGTTATCCAGAACCAATGAACGCAGTGAGAAATCCAGAAGATTCTTTAAGAAACCAAGATGCTATAAAGATGAATCTGATGGCTGTATTGATACCTGGATAGAGGTAATGAAGCTGCATTTCGAGGAAGAGGACTTGTCGGAGAGACAGGAATGCAGTGCGCTCACCAGCAACTTGGAAGGGACAGCCCTGAACTGTGTCATGGCCAAGAAGCAATATCAACGTGACACTGCTGAGAAAATCTTCGAAATCTTGTTAAACCGTTTCGGATCAGGGGTGCAGGGGCACCAGGCGATGATGCGCTTCGAGAAACGGAGGCAGCGAGAAGATGAAACGATAGACAAGTTTCTCGATGATTTGGAAATGCTGAGAAGACGCAGCCAACCGGATGAGTCAAACCGAAGGATGAACCTGGCCGTAGCCTCAAAATTCATCGGTAGTGTGAAGAATGATGAACTTCGTACGATGCTAGCAACGCATTACACACCACTATCAACCAATGCGCCAACACCGGAGGAGTTGAGGCTCAAGTCAAAAGAGTATCTTTTGTTGAAACCTCCTTCGAGATCTGGATACTACAAGAACAATTATGGCAATTTTAACAACGGACCAGCAAACCAAGGGAACAATTGGTACAAACCGAGGGATGATATGGACAAGAGACGCTCTTGTGCCAATTGCAGTTCAACGGACCATCATGTGTCAGCATGCCCAGCTTACAAACAAGGCATGAAAGCAATAGGCTTTAGCCTCGAGGACGAAGATGCGTCAGAATTGGACCATGAGGATTTCATGAGAGGAGTAATTGCGAAATTCGGACCGAGGTGTTTCTTTTGCAACTTGGAAGGTCATTTTAAATCAGATTGTCCGCAATTCTGGGATGCAGTGGCAGACATCAAGCATCCAAGACATGAAGAAGCTTTGTCAGGAGTGAAAGCCAGCAAGGCTCGACTTTTGAGTGAAGCGGAGGCACGCAGAAAGGATAAACCTCAAGAGCTGGCGGCAAAGAAAATGCAAGCGGTAACAGGAGACACGTGAGCCGGAATCAGCAACTGCGGCTGATGACTTCAAGATCGACTACAAGGCAGCCGCGAGGGATGCTCTAAATAGAGTGCAGCAGGAACTGGTGACGAAAGAGATCGAACAAAAAGTGAAACTTGAGTTGGAGAATGAGAAACTTCAGGAGCAACTGAATAGCTTCGAAGCAACGGAGTTCGAAGAAACTAAGCACCAAGCAGTTTGAGCATGAAACTTAATGTGATCTCCGGTCAGAGGTTCGGCATGGTGCCGCAAGGAAGCAAGATACAGTCGATAATCTCAGTGGCTGGACATCAGGTGATCAGAAATCTGAGTGAACCATCCGAGTTCACTTTGATGCATTTGGACACATATGCAGATTATCGAGGCAGGTGGAGCCACGCACCGAGTCGAGAGCCGTGCGGGCACTACTAACGACGGGTGGCCCTCGCATGAGGAAACTTCATGGACGCTACCTAGAGGTCTATGGGCCGTATCAAGTGATGGTGAACGTGGATGGAATCAGTATCTACACCAGGACTTATGTAACAACAGATGATGACCAAATGGGGCAGATCTATTTGGGAGAAGAGGAACTCAAGGTCCGCAGGATAGGCCATGACGCCATGATGGAACAAGACGCAGTACACATTGGGTATAAAGCAGATGTGACCGCACATCTGCTCGACACCAACGGAACAAAACTCGGAGTCACAGGGCTTCTGGACACAGGAGCGGTAGTGAGTGTGATGCCGATAAAAACTTTGGAAAGAATGGGCTTCACGCGGGAAGATCTAATTCCAACGAATCTCCGACTGGCCGCCGCCAATCGAGGAGCTATCTACGTGGCCGGAAGAACACCAATAACGGTCCTCCACATGGGAGGACGGGATCTTTGGATGAGCTTCCTGGTGGTAGAGAATCTGGACGACGCCGACCAATTCAACTTGGGCAGAGATTTTGTCAGGAATTTTGACGTGATGATTGACTTGAACAACGGTCTGATACGGATTAGAAACCCGGAACGAAAGTATGTTAAGTGACCAATTATTAGGATAATAACAGACGAAAACAAGGTATTAATTTTTTTGGATAGAAAAGTAAAATTACAACCAGGACAGGCTGTGGTAGCAAATTTTAGAATGAGAATTTTGAATTCGTTAAGTGATAGTAAACAGGTTTGCTTAGTATCGAACCCAAATAGTCAGAGTTCGGTGATTTTAGGCCGGAGCTTCTCGGTAACGCGAAACGGACTGTGTGTCAGTGTGTTGTTGAACACACTGGACACCACGGTTTCAATCCAGCGTGGAAAGAAGCTTGGCTACGCTTTGCCGATGAGGACCGACTATGAGGAGACACAAAACTTGAAGAAATATAGCGTGAAAGACTGTCCCTATCATGCAAATAAAGATAAAATTTTAAAGAGGATTAATGAATTAAAATCTATTCATAAATTGTTTTCAAGGAAATCCGAAACGGACGACGGCTTATCAAGCTGCTCGAATTTTCCGGAACGCCCCTCGTCATATGAACTAGAATCTGACAAACCGGTTTTGCCAGAGATAGAACATTTTAGAACATTTAAAAGGGAAAATAGGTCATGGAGATTTCGAAAAATTGCGGGACCTCCTAAATCGGAACGCAGATGTATTTTCAAAACATACGGCGGCTATCGGTTGCTGTAATTTCGTCGAACACGAAATCGAACTAGAAGAGGGCGCCGTTCCCCATAGGGAAGGCGCAAGGCGAATGACGCCACACAAATCGGAAGCGTGCCGAGAGGAAATAGAAATGTTGCTTGAATACGACATGATAGAACCCTCGAAATCGCTATGGGCTTGCGGGGTAGTAATGGCGAAAAAGAAAGGGGGCAGCTTAGATTTTGTTGCGACTTTCGTTACTTGAACGCGGTAACGATAAAAGATGCGTACCCGATACCGCGAATAGACGAGAGCCTATCTAAGCTTGAAGATGCCAAGTTTTTCACCACATTGGACTTAGGTTCTGCCTTCTGGCAGGTCCCTCTGCGGAAGAAGGACAGAGAGAAAACAGGATTCGCGTGCGAATTGGGATTGCACCAGTGGAAGAGGATGCCCTTCGGCTTGTGCAATGCAACGGCCACTTTTCAAAGACTGATGGCTCAGGCTTTGACGAGAGTGACCAAGAAGTACGGGAATCTCGTGATGTGTTACGTGGATGACGTAGTCATAGCGACACCGACCCTGGAAGACCACATTGATAGGCTCGATGAGGTCTTTGGATGCATGAAAAGAGCTGGATTGAAGTGCGAACCATCGAAATGTGAAATCCTTAGGGATTCGATTAAGTACCTAGGAAGAATGGTGGATAGGCATGGTGTGAGGCCGGACCCGGAAGCAGTGGAAGCAGTGTTGACATGGAAGGCCCCCAGAACGGACACACAGCTCCTGAGCTTCCTAGGGTTTGCCAATTACTACCGAGAATTCATAAAAGGATATGCGGACAAGGTGTATCCGATGCAGAAGCTGATGCGCAACAAGGGGAAAAAGTTCGAATGGAACGATGAGGCACAGGTTGCTTTCGAGAACATAAAGCGGGAACTGTGCGAAGCGCCAGTGCTGGGCATGCCTACAGAAAAAGGCAGGTATGTTCTTGACACAGACGCATCAGTAGTGGCCATCTCAGGAATCTTACATCAAGAGCAAGAATGGAACGGAGGAACAGTTCTCCGTCCCATTGCATACGGCAGCAAGGTCTTGAGTGACACAGAGAGCAGAAATGTTTGCAGTAGTCACCTTCGTGGAAAAGTACCGTGCATACTTGGGGAGCGCTCCCTTCACGTTACGCGTGGACAACAGAGCGTTATCCTGGTTGAAGACCTACTCGATGGATCAGAGTTATATTGGTAGATGGATAGTAAGATTGGATGGCTACCATATGATAATCGAACATAGGATGCGTGATAAACACCACAATGCTGACAGCCTCAGCAAGAAAACTGAGTTCTATGAAAGATTAGAGCAGAAGCAGGCCAATCAGGCGGAAATAAAGGAGGGATTCTCGTTTCTGGACAAAGAAACTTATGAAGCGCTTCCCTTAACGAGATGGTTGGATAAGTCTGGACATCCAATTCCAGGGCATCCTGAGTTACCTGTAGAAAAAGAAGCCGAGATAAAGATCCTATCCAAGGAGGACCCGGTCCCCTTGGATCTGTTGCTGCGCTCGAACCTGGTCCAACAAGAACTCTCTCGCATGAACATAAACAGCCTCTCATTATTGGATAGAACGGTGCAAGTCACACCGCAAGTGATGCAGATGCTGGGTGGATTAATAGAAAAAGAAGTGACCAGAGATGACCTCGAGTGGACAGCAGCAGTGGCATCGCTAACAGTCAGTGAGAAGGTGAAGATCATGCCGTCCAGATGACAGCACGAAGAGAATGAGAGGGATTGTAGGACAATAGTTCAGCAACTAGTATCCTCAATACCCCACGAGATTTTGACCAGTACTTCCTACGGACAGAGAGAACAGGGGAGCAGCAAGCGAAAGAAAACCGTCACCTTTGTGGACCAGGATAAGGAAGGTAAAAAGGTAGAACAAAATCTGCTGCAAGACTATTTGTCCGGGGAGACGAATGATGAAAAGAACCAGCGATCACAAGATCAACACCTGGGACAAGAAAATTTGTCCGGGGAGTCTGAGATAGACGAGAAAATTCCTGATGAGAAACAGGACCTAGAGAACAAGGTTTTGTCCGGGGAGTTCAGATGGATGCAAAGAAGGCACAGACATGATCTGGAGGAGCGTGCAGTCTCCAGCACAAACTCTTCGACGGATGATGATTCCCGAAACTCAGGAATGGACACCTATTCAGACAGGAACTCGAGTTCGGGATCAGAACTGTCAGAACTAGCGATACACACGCTACTAGTGGAAACTCGGGCAAGGGACCTGGACAGAGAGGTGTACCAGGATCCTGACAGTGATCGCTACCTAATACAAAGCGAAAGAGTCTTTGACAACGCAGCGGATGACTTGAAAACGATAGCGGTATGGAAACGTTCGATAAGCCTGTTGCCGCAGAAAGAGGTAGTCAGGACTGATCTTCAGCCGTTTAAACAAGAAACACAGCCGTTGGCGAAGATTTGGTGCGTTAAGATGGAAGAAGACACACACCAGCCCATCGAGCTGAATAGTCAGATGAGGGTCATGAAGACGTACTTAAAGGCGAGATACCGACTCTCGGACCTTCTAAGGGCGCAGAGAAATGATTGCATGACAAGCAACCTGAAAAGGTGGATCGAGAATGGTTTGCCGGATAAAGGGGACCTCGAGGAAGATAGTTATCGCATCCTGAGACAATACTTCATGCAGAAGGAAGGGAGGTTATATTTGAACAAGGACGGGATTGTGGCTTGCAAAAGAGGGGAAGGAAGACAGAGTCCTATACAAGTATAACGCGATAGTGTTACCGCAACTCTATCAGACAGAACTATTATTCAGGTCACATGATCAGATGGGCCATCAGGGGTTCGACAAAGTATATCAGAGGATCCTGAAGCGCTTTGAGTGGCCTGGGATGAAAAAGGCATGCGAGAAATGGGTAACAGCATGTCTGTCATGCCAACAGGTCAAGGATCCAAGGAAGTTGCGATTTCCTTTACAATCGATCGAGTAGTCTGAATTCAACGAGGTGGTGCAAATAGATCACCAAAAGATATGCATGACAGACAATGGTTATAATCAGGTGCTGGTCATGATAGATCATTTTACGAAGTATGCAGAGGCCGTGCCCTGCATAACTGCCTCGGCGGAAGAGACATGCGACCACCTGATCAATACGTGGATAGCAAGACATGGTTGTCCGATGACGTTTCAATCGGATAATGGAACAGCTTTCGTAGGAGAGCTTACGAAAGAGCTTATGAGACGCTCACAGGTCGCTCAGGCTCACTCCACGACATACCACCCTCAGACGAATGGCTTAGTGGAAAGACAGAATAGGACGTTAGTGTCGATGCTGAGAGTATATTGTTCCAGGTACATGACGGATTGGGACAGATACCTTCCACAGGTGATGGGAGCATATAACAGCACGCAACACTCCTCCACTGGAGTCAGTCCACACATGATGCTAACTGGACACGAAAAGTCCTTACCCTTAACCTTCTTCTACCCAGAGTATGAGGGAAAGAAAACGTCCCCACAGGTCTACGTGAGGGATGTGATCATACGCCAACAGGAGTTGAACGATTTGTGTAGACGAAATACTCAGCATGCACAGGCAAGGCAGAGGAAAAGATTCGACAAGAAAGCAGCTGGTGCAAAGGCTTACTCGGTGGGAGACTACGTATGGGTATTTCAGAACGTTATACCACCGAAAGGGACGAAAAAGCTCCTAAAAAAGTGGAGGGGACCCTTCATGATTACAGAGGTGCACCAAGAGGGACGCTTTTATAGACTGAGTACTGGCCGAGCCGCCCACTACGAGAACATCAAGCCACACAATCCATCGACAGAAGACTGGTGTATACATGCAGACATGGAAGAAGGGGATTATCTAATGATGAATCCTGCTTGTGAGGTCAATGAAAAGGGCACCAGGGAGAAGAACGATGGAAACGAAGTCGTAGAGGAAGGTACGGATACACCGCTGGACCTGGATCCAAACGAGCAGATCGAAGCGGACGATGAAACATTACCCTACGCAGAGGAAGATTGGTAGGATCCCGAACAGATAGAGGTTTCCAAGAACTTAGAACCGGATCTTCCGTTCACGATACAGACTCGTCAGAAGGACGGGACGAGACCAAGAAAGAAATACAATCCTTACGGTGACGACTTTGTAGTGGATAGGATAGATCTGAAGAAGATAGTGGAGGAAGTAGTGGGTCTAGAGGAAATAACCGTGTCACAAGACATTGACAAAGTCGATGATCACGATGATGAGTGGGTTGACGACTGGTCAAAACCCGAGGTAGAATTCGACGACGAGCAACAGCAGTCATATGAACAAGACTTGACGAACCTGCGTGTCTTAGAGTGGCTGAATGAAACAACCTCGGATCCTGAGGAGACCAGTGTCACGATTCAAGACGTAGATCGTGAAAGCATGCAATACATCAAGACCGAACGAGATGATCCTTCCTGGGCTGCCCAGGAAGGACGACTACTCATTCCAGCTTCTAACCTCGACTTGATACCCGGTATGCGATCGACGGGGACGTCGATGGATATTTTTGTCCGGGGAGTGGGGGTAGGACTTACCCACACTGAAAACCTGATAATAAAAAAATTAAGAGTAGCAAGAGAAACAGGAGACTTAGAAGCAGAAACAGGCGAAGAACCTAAGAAACCTGACATAGGCAGGGTAGTTGAGTCAAATTTTAACTTACCAAATGAATATTTAAGTAACATAATACTAACAGACAGTGATTTTATACTCACAAATAGAACAGGCGCGATAGCAGTCACGGCAGACATGAGTTTTAGGACAGCGTTAGCGGCAGATTTTAAGAGAGAATATAAAAACATAGAGTTCCTGTGGAAGCAACGACCAGGAGTAAGGGGCGTAGCAGCCTTACCTCCGGCGGCGTCGCAGATACCGGGAAAATACTTATGCTTCCTGGTAACGAGGGCGACGGAGAAGCAGCACGTGGACCCAGAGAACCTAGTCTTGTCCTTGACGAGGCTGAGGGACTTCCTTGTGGAAATGGACGTGAAGGAGCTCTCGCTTCCAGTGTACGATCCAAACAGAGGAAGACTGCATCCTCGGGAATGGTACGCGCTTGTGCACGTGATATTCTCTGATACGAATATACAAGTATATCTACATAAGAAATATTACTTAAGTATAGGCTGAGTGACGTGCGGGAGGGTGTTGGGCCAAAGACTAAGTTGTATGTAATATGTGTTATGTTATGCTATGTTATGTTATGTGTTAGGTTATTAAGATCGTGGGTAAGAAGGGGTTAGTGACCATGAACAACTGAATGACGATCTTAGGAATAGATCCAAAGTTTGGACTGTCCAATTTTAGGTCGAATTCCAAAATTTTAGAGACCGACTGATTTTAATAAATTTTAGGATAAAATATCTTTTTATCTGAACTGTTTTTAAGCAAATTTTAACGATATATGTTAAGGTGAAACTGACAAGTGTGATATTTGTGACTTCTTTTCTAGATCCTGATTGATCATTTAATTACTCATTGAGTCAAAATCTTGGAATCGAATCGAATCAAATCAAACCTGAAGAACAGTATGGACAATTTCAACTTAGATGAATTGATGGACCTGGCAGAGGCATATGTAGGACCGATGATAGATGCGATCTATCGTCGGCTGATCGATCAAGACTTCGCTCTGGAGGACCCAGAGGTAGTCATGTTGCTGACCGCCCTGATCAACATCTTGGGGCATGACAACCGTGGGGACCGCCCCACGGAAGTCCTGTTGATGGCAAGTGGGAAGTCCTGTTGATGGCAGCATATGGAGAAAGGGGAGTACTAGACCGCCCGAACATGAGAGTGATGAGGTGGAGAAACGGGGCTCTCTCAGGGAGTGATTTGGCGAATGAGCCTGGATTGGGAAGTTCTAGGACCTACCAACCAGGTGAGATGCCAATGCCCTCCAAGCCCAAACCTGGGCTGACGAGAATGCATCGGGAGATGAACAGCGAGGCGACCGCGTCTGGTTCACCACTGAGAGCAGCTGTGCCACCAAAAAAGGCGAAAGTAGGACAGAAGGTTCAGACGAACCAAACCATGCAAGATCTGGATGAGATGAACGATGAACTGAAAAATACGAAAAAGGAGCTGGACGAGATGACCAAAAGTATGCTCCAGATGGAGGAAGATCGAGACATGTGGAGAAAGTTGTTTGAAGACTGCAACAAAAAGCAGGGTCAAGAGATTGAGCGCTTGAGGTAGGACTACAAAGAGCGATCGGAACAGATGGCGTTGACAACGGCCGTGGAGAAAGTGATACCTGCAAGGGATATTCCTCGTGGGCAGTCCCCGATGGAGCTCTTGACGCCTCGAGAAATGAGTAAAACAACGGAGACACGGCTCCCAGCAGAGACAAATCGAGTAACAATCCCGGATCCTAGTGACACCTTGGGTGACCCCGTCGTGGAACAGACAGTGAGGAAGCTGATAGAGACAGCTGGACGACTGGTCGCTAACAAGAATGGCCAGGTTCCGGGGTGACTGCACCCTATGGAACGATTGACGACACGGGCAGAGTACGACTCTCCCAGACCGTGATCAGACAGGGGATAAGTGACGTGACACCACTCATGGGGAGCTCGAGGGCCCCAGAGAGAAGAATACGGAAGATGCCAGCGAAGAAAGTGTCTCGCATAATAGACGTGCAAAAGAATAATCAATTGAAATATAATTTCACGGGAGTTCCGGAGACAGATCCGAGGGCCTGCTTCAATCGAGCGACATGGAGCCCGACTGTAAACCTGCAGCAACCACTACTCGGGACATCTCATCTGATACTGGGAGACAGCTTGGTCAGAGTGCTGTCGAATTTGAAGACCTCGTGGGTCACCACGGTGATGGACTTTGGAGGCGCGACGATAGCCCAGTTATATCGAATGGTGGAACTGATGAATCCAGGGAGGATACCCAATGTGATGATCTTAGTTGGGACGAATGACATCTCCAGAGGTTCAGATGAGCAGGAAGCACTATGGGAGTCAATGATGGTGTGTTTGTTTACTACCCTCTGGCAGAAATTCAATTGCGCGGTACTGACCGTTTGCACTGTGCCAATGAATACGAGAAGCCTGACAGCATCAGGAAGAAGGCACAACGAGGGAGTCGTCAGGTGGAATAACATCTTGAGGAACCTCGCAAGTCGGAACGCCGGAAGAATGACCCTCATGGACATCGAACATGAGTTGAGAGCTATGGATCAGGCCAGATTGGCCACGGACGGCATTCACTTCGACAGTATCGAAGGACAAGATTGGTTGAATCGAGTATTCCAAGAGCGGTTGGACGAGCTGGAAGCAGAACTCTTTGACACAGGAGTGCTGAAGGAAGAAGGAACAGTGAGTGACGCGGTGATTACTACCTTTGTGCCTCCTAGCTTGGAAACACCTAGCTTGGATGTGATCATATCAGCCCCGAATTGCATGATAGAGATGGAGAACCTGAGGCCACTTAAGGCTGAACTGCCTGCAGTATGGTCAGATATCTCAAACGCGATGAGAGGATTCAAGGACCATGCGCTACACATGTTAGTGTTGGACGAGGTGCTGGGGTTGGAACTGTCCAATTTCAGTCGACAACTCAAACTGAAACCGGGAATAGACGACGACCATCGAGTGATCGCGGCAATGTCCAACGACTTATGGTTCCGAGCAATGGAGGTGGCAGGTGAAGACACATGAAGGAAAAATTCACTAGAGACGAGGGCTCACTTGGAAGCGATGGTTCTGAGAACCAAGCAGGAAGCCAACCAGTGGCTACACCTTAACCCTAGAGTAGCGGCATTGGGTGCAGATGCTTTTGAGCAAGGCCCCGTGATGATCCCAAAGATACATGCCTACTTGTTGAAGGAGGTGAACCTGGCGGAAAATGCCGGAGAAAAGACCGCTGAATTTGTGAACAGAATGTGTCAGATTACTCTGGAAACCTTCTGGACCCAGGAAGTGAAGGGACAGGAGGGCTTTGAAAGGACAGACAGCATGCTAGAATGGTTGGGAGCCGAATGGACCGCGTCCTTCTTGGCAAAAGTTTACCCAAAAGTCTCGCACTACTTGATAAAAGAATTCCTCCAAGCAGTAGTGGAAGTATCGATAGTGGAACTAATAGCCTTGTTCGTGACGTTCGGAGCAGAGAGTTTCGTGAAAGGACCGGCGATACTGCTCACCGATGGAATCCAGAACCTGCGGCTAGACGGACTTCTGACATTGATTGCAATTACCCACGGAAACTTGGGAGGACTGATGAAACTGGCACGTTGTCCAGAGCAGATGAGAGAGAGAGAGAGTGAGGAACTTGGATACGAAGAAATCCACGGACTCGTGGAACAAGATAAGAGACCTGAGACACACTCTTATCCAGTATCTCTTACAACAAAATCGCTTTGGAACGGGAGAAGACGAGAGGATTGAAAGAGAGGAAGATGTTAGACGACATGTTGGAGGCATGCCACTGTTAACCGATCTGAGTTTGGCTATGAGAACCGATCCCTTGGCGCTGATCAGAGGAGTCACGGAGTTCGTGAAAGTGATCTATGGACCAGCAGTCACGTTTGCGTTTCCTGGCGTTAAGGTGGAAGCATATAGGAGATCGGTGCTGCACCTGAACCTCATATCGCCAGTGGACGGTAGTACACTGAACTGGTGTGAGCAGCACAGATTGCGGGAGCTCATGAGTGAAGATCTGTTATTTGCAAAAATATCGGAGCCAGAGATGACAGTCATCAATTTTGACGATCACTTCCGTGATCGCATGGGAGAAGTAGAAAGAGGACACATCGAAGTGTTTCCAAAGCTAAAGAATCTGAGACCCTATGATAAAACGAATGGTGAAATAACCAGAGTGCCTCGTCTCACTGCAGCATATCACAAAGTGAGAGAAGAGACGAAGGACTGGGGCGATTACAAGAAGCTGCCGGAGGCAATCCCTGAATTCCCTCTGATAAGAAGGATGTTGCTCGGAGCAGTCTCCGTGGTACAAACTCCTAGGTTGAGAGCATTCGAAACCAATGAAAAGAGAGAAGGGAATTTCGTGGGAACGATGGATCCATACTTTGTAGGGAGAAATGCCGCCGTGTTACAGTACACACGATTTGCATACACGGATCAAGCGACGAGAAGGCGAATAAGCAACGCCGCGACTCCCAAGCCTGGAAGATTTGATGAGGAATGTAAGGGATTAGGCTTAGCTCCAATGAGGATGAGAGGCAGGACCGAACTGCCTGAAGCCTCATTAATCCTGACTAGTGTAAAACAGGAGATGAAAGTGGGAGGAATACTGCAGACGAGAACCTTCCTAGCACCCTTCGGCTGCGAAGAAATCAAAGTGGTCCATGGAGAAGAGGAAGATAAATCGGCCGGTACATTGCTTATACCGAGATTCCCAGAAGAAGCCGACAATGATGAAAAAGGACCATCGAGCTCGGACAAGGATAAGTCAGAAGGAGATGACGGACAGGGAGGAAGCCGTCAAACCGAAGAACCCATGCAACAAGATCAAGCTGGTGGGGAAGACGACAGGGCATCGACAGGAGGAACATCCAGCCTGGATTTCAATATCTTCAGTGATCTTGAGAATAATGCAGATACGTTGGAAACGACTGAGCCAGCGGATGAAGGCATCTCCACACTGGAGCCTCCGTCAGCCTTTATGGAAATGAAACGGAATTTGCCGGAGAGCAGCTCTCCTGGCAATTCAAGAAATAACGACCAGAGAATCCTCATGGAATCACCTAGGAGGAGAAGAATAGAGGCCTCAGCCAGAGTACCTTTCTTGGGAACGCTGCCCGAAGAAGAATGGGAAGTACATCACCGAGACCACGAGAGTAGTACGGGATGCAAACTGGACAGAGTGGCGTTTATGGAAGAAGTCTGGACCGTGATTCAAAGCTATGGGACCCAGTCCATTCTGAAAACGGGTCTCAACCAACCCTTGATGAGCGAAGTCCTTGACAAGCTTGATGATTGCGAAGAGAGACTGAGTGAGTTGTTGATCGACTCGGCCACTGATGAAAGTGAAGCGAATTCTCCCATCAAGATGACACCGCAGGACGATAAAGGAGAGGTGGTGTATCTGTCAAGAACCAGGAGAGGGCGATGCGATCAAAATTGGTGATTGATAAAATCAATGCGATGAAAATGAAGTTAGGCAGCATAGTGATGTCAAGGAGAGTCGGAAAGACGAAGGTGGATTCAGAGATATCGATGAAAGCTGTTAACTCTGCGAAAAGGAAACGAATTGAGGAGGTCATGAATTTGGGGCAAAGTGATTATCAACTGCCTGGCACAGATAAAATGTTAACTGATATAGCGATGGTGCCACCCATTCTCATGGCGAGGATAAAGTCAACAGGTTATAAATCCAAAAGGAGTGACCGCACTCTGACTGGAGCAGCCTTGGAAATGGAAATACTCAGCCAATGTGGAGAGAGCACAATGAAAGACTTTAAGCCATCTACCATGAATCACGGAAAGGGAAGTGTCGCAGGACAACTAATACCAGTGGAATATAACCGACTAACAGTGTCGGAGACTGTGTCGATAGATGAACCCACCGGTGGATACATGGAGATGTTAGAATACCGAAACTCGGCTAGAGGATGGCTAGTGATGGCCCTGGAAGACGGGAAAGCCATGGAGGGTTATCTGGAAACGATGTTGCAAGGCACCACCCTCAAGCAGAAGGCGTACGGGACTTTAGCGTCGTCTGACATACAGGCAGAAACGATAGAGCAGTTGGTGAGCCTTCCATGGAAAGCAGTAGTATTAAGGTATTTCGAAGAAGAAATGAGGACTACGCCAAGAATACATGCTCTCGTGGCACTGCCTTACGTAAGAACAGAGTTACAGCTCAGGTTCGCCTGGTGCATGATGGGACTGACTCGCGAAGAATATGATTCAGAAGAAAGGAAGAGATCAAAAGAGGAGAAGGTTTTCCTTATGACGAACCTGAGGGATCTGATAGTCCAGGAGGGAGCAGCAGTAGCGTGTGCGAAGCGGAGAGACGCTCTCTGTTTCATTCGATTCCTGATAGAGCAGATTTCAGTACCTGCACTGAACACCTGTGTTAAAATGTTGAGGGAACTGCCGAAATCCAGTGAATACTGTGGACCGATCAAGAAGAAATCGTATAGCTACGTATCCGGGATCATAGGGATCGCGTACATTCCTTTCCTGAGTGAAGACATACGCGATTGCTTCTTCGATTATGAGCAGGCGGTGTTACTAAGATACTGGACGTCCAGAATTGTAACGATTAAAAGCGTTAACAATCCACAGGCCAAATTGGGACTGGTCTTGGAAGAAGAGGTGACTGCACCATCAGTACCAAAATCCGACAAAAGAGTGGAGTTTGGGTTGGGATTCTCAGATGAATTACTGAGAACGAGCTTGATGGCAGTATGGGAATTGATGAGGCCATCATGGTGTCCTAGTCCCAACGCTGACTCAATTTTACGGGCGACACAAGACGTACAGAGGGAACTGAATGCAGACTGTAACCTGCGTGACCTCAACATCATATATAATGTGATGATAACGGCCTCTAAGAGCAACGGAGAAGATAAAGTGGAGTTGCCTGGCTGGGGACCAGAAGACTGGGTCGAACCTGGTAACTGTCTGGCGGAAGTCTGTGGACTGGAGGGTCACGTTTGTGGAGGTCTGGACTGTGTGAAGACCCTGGAGAAACAACACAAGCAATTGACGGTATTGTTTGGAAACGTAGTGATGAAAGCAAGAACATAAACGGAACTGATAGCAAATTACCATGGAGGAACCGAGGTGAATCTAGTGACTGCACTAGGATTCTACAGCATGTTTGGTTCTTTAGAGTCACTATTGAATCTAGAACAGAAACATGAGATGGTCACAGCCATCAGTGTAGAAGTATTCCCAGTAGTTCTGCAGACTGAGCAGAAATACATAGGAAAATGGAGGGAAGCAATCGAGACGGAAATGAACATCAGACACAGTGAGACTTATTGTAGACCATCAGGAGCACGATATTTGGTGGGTTCGACATAGGCTCCAATGTGCAAGAGCAGATACCCTGTACATTTCGTGGCTGTGGACGTAAAGAGTACGAGAACGATCGTGGATCAAGCCTTCTCAGTGCCGAAGTGTGTGAGACTGGCAAGAATGTCCGCGAAATCTTACGAGTTGCTATGTAAGATGTTCTCAGCAGTTCCAGAGAGAACCAAGGAAGAATTGGAGTAAAACCTAGGAAAGAAGTTCATGGGATATGTGAGCGGGAACTTCAGTGACTTTGAGAGACAGAAACAGAGAGGATCAACTGTCACAGATTACAATGCAGTAGATGAGAATGATGAAGTCCATCGAGTGATGATGGAAGTGGAACCATTACTGGAAGCTTCGGGAAAACGTAATTGGAGGAGCATCATGTTGACACATGACGAGTTTCCTTGCCACTGCTTGCTGCAGACCTGGTGGTATCCCAAGCGTAGTAATCTGATGCTGATCTGGGACTCTGGAGAGCTGCTCACCATGGGTTTACCGGATTCATCACAGCCCATAACAATAGTGATAGTGGGAGTTATGATGGCGATACGACGGCTGGAAGCTCATGTGAGAGAAAATAACAGACAGGAGGCACCGACGAGAGAGCAGTTGCGGAAGTTAGATTGTCTAAAAGATTTAGATCTTTTTGAGACAATGTGCAAAGTTCTAAACATGCCGATGGAAGTGAAGAAGATATGGGCAAGGAAACGATTGATGCCATGGTTCAGAGCTAACTTGACTGCATGGTTGTACGAGTATGCGAAAAAGCATATGTCGAAGCACGGCAGGGTGTACAGTGAATATCAGCTGGACATTGGAGCAGGAGCTTTCAAGCGAGCTCTCGTGACTCATCGGAATGCAGTGACCACCGCTGTGAAAAGAATTTCCAGGACGAGTGAACGTAGTGGAAAGGAGAAGGCAGAGATGTTAAAGGAAGATTTGGAGAGAAACGTGACGTTGTGTCTCCACAACAGCTTCTGCAGGAACAGAGAATCTAACGTGGATCCCCTACCTTGTTGCAAACAGAGGGTAGAAGAGCAGAAGTGTTGGAGGACGGCTTCCAGCAGCGTCAGGATAGCTAACGACGTGTTACAAGATACGGAGACTGAGAGTGCAGAGTCAGTATCACAGGAGGAAGAAATGGAGCATTGACGAATGACCGAAAAAAATGGAAAAAAAGACGAAGATTAGAAGAATTTAGAAGTTTTAGAACTTTTAAACGACGAAAAAAGAAGAAAACAAAGGAGTAAGGAAGAAAAAGTTAAAACTCAGAATTGTTTTATGTGTGTGAAAAAACTCAAGTGAGAAACCAAGCAACCAAGTTGTAATTGAAAACCGAAACATTTAGTTTAGTTTTGAAATTGTTGCATTTATAAATTTGCATTTTGATTTTAGTTGAGTGGCTTTAGAGACACTCACTTACTATTTATTTAGGAAGGCTTAAGTGAAGGAGTATATTTAAATATTCCAGCCTGCATGACTGTTTTTAATCAGCTAGGAGAACTGATCACTTTGTGGTGGCATGGAAGGCTTGGGTAATCTCTCGAAGAGGGAGATTGTCTCATTGTTCTTTCTAACCACAGAGTTTCTTAGTTTTAATATTCAGGACAATAACAAGCAAGATTTCCGAAGGGAAGGAGCATATAAGGATAATTTTAGCTGTCCTGCAAACCAACACCTTTTAAATATAAGACTGTCCTGCAAACCAACACCTTTTAAATCTAAGAGAAAAACTTTTAATCAGGACATTGACATTGGAAGTCAGAAAATATGTTTTATCTTAAGTCATATCCTCAAGGTGCATATTAATGAAGAATTTGAAGGCTATAGTGATGTGGTATGATGCCAATTATATTCTGCAGTGAGTCGATGTGACGTGGATAAAAGTAATTTCGTTCATTTTGTAAATTCTGTTCGATGTCACTGTATCTATTTTACGAACATTGCGTGATTCAATGAGGACATTGACCGGACTGTCCGGGGAGTATGTGACATTCGACCAGAATGAAAAGATGCAATCTCTGCAGTTTAGTCATTTTAGCAGCGAGCCTTCCGTGTTAGTGATTTTGAAGGATTAAGAACGTTATTCGAACGATTGAACAAAACGTGAAGGTTGAAGGATTCGGAAATTGCTAAATTTTAAATTTTCGAAGTGATTACGTAACATTTCTGAGAAACGTCAGAAACGGCCATTTTGGCAGAAAAGCTGAAAAGTGACAGAATAACGATAGTCGCACTGACGAATACAACGAAGATTGTGATAGAAAAACAACAGAGAAAAACAGAAGGACGTTCCGAATTGCAACTATTGTGTCGCTACAATAGTTGCAAGGCCGTTGCAGACAACGGTGAAGGGTGGAAGATAGCGTTCCGGATTACGAAGAAGTCAAGATTAACGAGCTTGATTCAGTGGATTCAAGAATCCGGAAGGGTTTCGGAACTGAAACTTTTATTCTTTTATATAAACTTTTAGCTTCTTGTCATGTCCTGATTTGAAATTAATTAACAACTGGATTCATTTAGATAAGGATGAGAAGCTAGGAGTTGGGGGAAAGGGTTGATCCATCTTCGATGGAGATGATGATTTTTATCTACTGAACAAAAACAATAATAATTCAATAAATAGTAGCCCTGTTTTTAGGAGTGACCTCGTGGTCTGGGGATACGAGACCCAGCCATGAGCTCACTATTTCTGCATGTAATCTAGTTAATTTGAGTGTTTTGACCGAAGCCGAAAGCAGTAACGTTTTTGTCGACCCGATGTTAGAAAAGACCACCGAAAAGTACTGGCTTGGTAGAGACGGTGAAAAGCATATAAAGCTCTGTTTAGACGTTAGCCAGTCGTCTTAGGACTTAATTTTTTTTCCGTCGATATGTATCTTCCGGGCGAATGTTACAAATCATCATCATCATCATCATCATCATCATCATTCTTTATTTAGACACCTTTTTTTAGTGCTCGGTGTTAGTTGATACGTTTTCAAGAGATTTTGGATAAAAAGTAAATTTCAAAGGTTTTCGCATCTATGTGCATCGTCAGGATTTTTACAAGGATCTAAACTAAATGACGATAAAACATCAAATTACAAATTTTTTTTTAAACAAAAAATTGACATAAATTTTGGTTCTAGACAACCATGTTTAAAATTTAGCCAATCACAGTTGACTTCTAAATTTACTTTTTAGACTAAAAAATTTTTAACCTCTAAGATTAGTTTAAAAATGTTTAATGTTTAATCAACTTGTCTGGAAGTTTCTGAGTCATAATTTCGATTTAGACATGTACGTTAAAAATAAGAAACCAAATATATTTCGAGACTAAATTTTCAGTGTTCACTTGCTCCTAAAATCATCGCGCGTGTTGAAGCCCGGTTTCTCTTTCCTGATATGTATTGCTGTTTTACAGTTTGCCGTTTTACATTGCTGTTTTAGAGTTTTACCTGATAAGTATTGCAGTTATTGCTGTAGTGTTAACAGTTTTGTTTGGTTGTTTGATCTATGTATAATTTCCCAAATAAGATATGCGCTACGTCCCTCAAGACAGCATTGCTGAAGGCGGAGGCCTAACGATAAGTCTGCTTTTTTATGTTCCTCAACAATAGGTGGTAGTGCCTCCACTACATGACAGTGTATAAACCACTCTTGACTTGAGGTCATTAGAAAATGCTGACTTCAGTGATGATAAACATGTTTCTAGTCTTCTTGTGGTGAAACCAATTTGAACGTTGCTTAAATTTCAAAACCTGCTTTCAATTTATTGGCTTTGGTTACTTCTATATTGCACCATCAGCATTGGGGGCTTCCCATCCTTTGGTGATTGAGATGACGAAAACGTCTAACTAACCTAGACTTGCCATCACCATCAATGGTTTTGCACAGGGCGTCTACCGCCACCTTCGCGGACCAATTTTCCCGGTACTGATTTTTCAGCCACTGCGCCCTATTAGTTTCCATAGCCTTATCAAATTGCTCCCATTTAGATGTTTTCCTAAAAACACTGTATACAGTTCCTTGGATAACACTATGCTTATACTGAGTTGGGGCGCAGCTTCTACAGTTCAGTATAGTCCCGGCATCTTTTAGTTTTTAATACCAATTGCAACTTGCACCCCTATCCTGCGATACATTTAAGTTCAAATCCAGGAACGGCGAATTCTCCTCTGAATTAGTTTCCACAAGAGTTAACTGCAGATTTGGATGAAAAGAATTGGCGGCATCGAGAACACAACTTGGCTCATCTCTAACTGTTCTAACAATGTCATCCACATACCTGTGGAACAATATTTTTTGTGGAGTATCCTTCTCTTTGTTCTTAGCGCGGCAGCAGCTTTCACTGTACCAGACGATCTCCATTATTGATGCGTACACATCATCGGATATTTTCCCGCATTTTAGATGATACCAGTTTCAGCAAATCTCAAACTCAACCCCCTTGGATCTTTATTTTACTTTCCTGCTACAACCTGGGCACAAACATTTTTTTGTCATTCATTGGCTGTATCTCCGTTCGCATCGGTATTTCTTGTCTAAGAGCGAACTTGTACTCTTTAAGCCATAGGTTTGCCAGAATTACAGCGAGGGAAGCGCCCTATGCTTGACCATCATTCTATGAGTCATTACACATGAAAAAAAATTTTGCTGACCTCCAGATTCAAAAGCCTTTTCAGGCTTGCTCTTTGAATTTCAGGAGGAGACTCTTGGATGTACAGCTTTTGTGAGGCAATTGCAACTATTTCCTTCAGGTTAACATAAGAGTACGAGCTTTTCACATCAAGACATATTATGGTTTCATGCGGATCTAGAGCAATGTTTTCAATTGTTTCTCTGGCACCTTTAGTATTGGTTTATTGAGTGGCTCCATCAAAATTGTGAAGAAAACTTTGCAAGCGTTTTGTTAGGATTCTGATACGAGCTGCCCGGAAGTGATAGTACTGGTCGTAGGTAGGGATGTCTCAGCCTTGTGTACCTTAACCAAACCGTACAAACGGGCGGGTTGCCCTCCTGTTGACCTGATTTACTATATAATTGATCACTTATCTCGTCTCTTTTTTATGGCAAGTAATTCTTTGTTAAGTTCATTCTCATTTTTCAGTATAACCTCATCAGTTATTGCCTCTTTTTTCAAAAACTGAGCATATTGCAACAATGATTTCAACTTTGAATCATATTTTTATTTCCTCATTCTACAAAAATCAAACCCCTTATCAAAAGGCACAGCCAGCAACCCATTATCTTTGGGATATTTCCTCGTTTTTTCAAGGGCTTTGTTTCTTGGGGCTTGACTTAGTTTTTTGCATATGCCTTTCGGCTTCTATTTCAAAATAAGTTTCACCAGATGTTTTTTGATTTTTCAATAGTGAGAGGAAAATATTGATATCATCCAAAAAACGCCTTCCATTTAATTTGTCTCTATTGGGATACTTCGGGCCCATTGACAGCCCTTCATGTACCCATCCAGGTAGTTCAATGTTATCAAGCACTTTAATTGATTGCTCATTTCTCCCCCCAAGAGGTTTATCTTGTCTCTCGGACATTTTGACGCTTGACGCCTCACAAAGCTGAAAATGGATGCTCACCACTGTTCGTCGATTTCTTTTTGGACCTGCGATCGGGCTTTCAGCGATCGTTTGTATGTTTTTTTGAGTGAGTGGTTTTGTCGGTGATTTTGCGTACTTTGCTGGTTTGCATTACCAAAAAACATATTTCGATATGATCTGATCGTTTTTGCAATTATGAGGAAAAAAGATAACGCATAAAAAATCATTGAAATATGCGATTGAGAAAAATGAGTCACGGAAAATTTAGTAAAAAAAACTTTAAGATTGAATTCAAAGAACCAGAGCAACAGAAAACAAAAGAACTAGAACAACAAAAAACAACAAAGTTGGAATAGATAGAAAGGATGTGTTTATTGTTTTGAACTGTTTATGGCCTCCAAAATGCAAGCAGCGTTTCGACGTTGAATTGAAAGTCATAGCCGTTGTCTGAGAATCATCGAGTCTCTTTTTTCTCCGTTCTTTTCAGTGATTCTTTTTCCCAACACTATGAGGAAGACAAAACTGGATTTTGCTATATCTCCTAGACTTTCAACAGCTACAGGTCTCGGTTATGTTTCTTTTTCATTTTTTCTGTCTCATCTGTGACAGTTGCGCCTTCAAAGCCTCTCAGTCTCGAACTTACGGCTGTCAACCTGTTCACACACGTATAGTCCTATGTGAGTGGCTTACCGCTGATCCATGGCGTGATGGTGATTCCATCTGGCCTAAGACCATCGCTTCGGAGAAGACCAACTGACTCGAGCTTGAAAGGTATACCAGCCATGGAAAAGGCATCTTTAGTTATAGTGTTACCTGAATGGTGCCGAATGAACCGAGACTTCATTTTATTTCAGATGAGAGGGTGTTGCGATTGAGAACGGCAAATCAAACACAAGTTATAATCCATTATAATGGATTTCAAATGGTTGATAATCGAATCAACCTATTTGAAAATAATGGATCAAATGGATTGTGATGTCCCAAAATATAATTAGATCGATTATAATGGCAGCAATTTTGCCCAGGAAAAAAAACTACAATCGATCAATCTCCATGAAATCTCGATGCTGGTTAATATTCATTGGCACTGAAATGCTCAAAAAAAACTCCAGAATTTCTTTGAATTTTGAGAGGTAAAATTTATGCTCAATCGTTTTTGATAAAAGTATTTTAGCTCAAACTAGAAAACACAAAGTTGAAAAATGTCTCGGCTCGAATCAGTTATTATTGTTTTTTTTTAAATCGTTTCAAATCAATTTATGCAAAAAAAACCTGATCTATCATATGGTAAAGACAAGATGAAGTCTTTCAGTAAATTATGTAAAATCAATTGTGCAAAAAAATAATTGGCTGACCGATACAGCGTTTGGGCTCATTCAGCGATGATGTCTATAGATTGTTCAATAAAAAGAGTAATCAAACTGGCTGGCCATTTAACTCCTTAAAGATAATGATAACTGTCTTTCTGCGATATTGGCCCGGCTCGACATGAAAGCCACATCTTTCTGGGCAAGGTTGCACTACCTTTTTCACTCCTACACGCTTTTTTCAAACCTTTTTTGTTTCTAAGAGAAGATGGATTGAAGTCCAAGATATCTTGCGTAACTCTAATATCAAAAATCAAGTAATTTTACCCAACATTCGTAAGAAGTCTACGGATTACTCTACTCATTTCTAGCTGTTACTATTGCGCAGTATTAGACGACAACGCTAACTTTGCTTGGGTGTGCAAAGTAACCGCAACATAATTAGAAAATTTTGTCGTGACAGAGTCATAAAAGTAGCCATGATATTGTGTAAAAACAATTTGGTGATACGACCAGTCTCTGTTAAACTTTCTTCGGTTGCGGTTGCACCGTTCCAAGTTAGTCTTGCTTGGTCGCGCCAATTTCAGACGCAGTTCATTGGTATTCAAAGTCTCCAAATACAGAACTATGATCGCAACGATCTAGAAATTTCGACGCTCGTCTCAATGTATCGACTAATCAAAAACAATCATATATGCAATGTTGTTTCTTAGAGCCTCATAGCTTATGTCTTCAAAAGTTACTGTCTGATAGTCTATTGATTCTTCGGTTGAAGTCTTTTGATGATTTCTCAAGGATTTTTGAAGCAAGAAACGGCAATTTTGCCATTTTGTTTTTCCTAAATTGCTTTTTGTTTTCTCTTATGCGAAACCATTTTAAAAAAAAGTGTTTGTTATAATGCAGAACTCTATTTCTGGATAAAAAGCTACGTTTCTGGGGTAAAAAACTCCTTTTTTCAGGGGAAGGGGTTGAATGGTTAACGGGAAGGGGTTATCACGCAAGTTTTGGACCTAATAGAATGTCATTTTGGGCCGAAATTATAAAATTTAGGCTCAAAACTGGGCTCCGTTGGGTTCACTTTTATATTAGTTTCTTGCGGAATAACAGAGGTAATAAAGCTCTAATTCAGCTCCTCTTGATGACAGAATGGAGCCAAGAAAGGAGCGAGAACAACTTAGCATAAAAAGTGTTTATAGTTTTTTTCATGTCCAATTGAAGCCTAATTTTGGGGTAAAAATTTAGATAATTTTTTAAGAAATGTTTCGTTTGAAACTTAAGCGGAGTATGTTTGCACTAGAGACAATAGTCTCTCGAGGATAGCTGGTAAACGCAAACTATAAGCTCTGAGGATGGGATCCCATCAAAACTTACGTTATTTCGGGCGAAAAAGTTTTCAATATGCTGACGAATTATTTCTTTTCTGGACATGCATCACTGCAAATAATCACTTGAAATGCACAAAAAATGGATAACTGAAATACTGACTCAAGTTATAACAAACTAGGCTGGTTCATATTGTTACAAAAAAAATATTCAGCCTATAACTAACTGGAGTTGTTCAGTCCTGTTACAAAAATGGGGAAAAATTTTTGGTAGATTTTGGGCTCTTTCAACTTGCCCTTTAGTATAAACTAGATTCATCGATTTCCTGAAAAAGTTTGACTTACAGACCCCTTGCTAAAAATAAAGAGCATTAACAGGGACAAGTATTGTAGAAAAGTTCTCATTCATCTCCTTTAGGTAAACATGAGACAGCTTCAGACGGTTTTTGTAAGATTTTCGAGAATTTTTCATCCAGCGATAAAAAAAATAACATGAAAGTTTGCAGAAAATTTGGAATTGTTTCATATTTCTATTCATTAAATTCCATTATGATGGATTTTAAATGGATGACAATCAATTTAATTTTTTTGAAAATAATGGATCAAATGTATTGTGAGGTCCCAAAATATATTTAGAATCGACTATAATGGCAACATTCTTGCCCACGAAATTGAATTACAACCGATTATTCTCCATGAAAATTTAATGAGGGTTATTATTAATTGGCACTGACATGCTCATAAAAACTCCAGATTTGCAAAAATAAATCCACTGACGGATACAGCATTTGGAATCATTTAACGATGATGTCTATAGATTGTTCAAGAAAAAGAGTAATCGAACTGGCTCGCCATTCAACTCATTAACGATCATGATAACTGTCTGTCTGCTATATCGGCCAGGCTCGACATGAAAGCCACGTTTTTTTGGACAAGGTTGCACACCACTCATACTTTTTGCAACCGTTTTCTTTCCTTCACGCTTTTTTCACACCTTTTTTTGTTTCTATGAGAGGATGAAAAAATGAAGCCCAAAATTTCTTGCGTAACTTGAATATCAGAAATCAAGTGATTTTCACCCAACATTCGTAAGAAGTCTACGGGTTACTCTACTCATTTCTAGCTGTTACTATCGCGCAGTATCAGTCGTCGGCGCTAATTTGCTTCGGCCTGGAAGTTAACCGTAACATAGTTTGAAACGATTGTCGTGACAGAGTCATAAAAATAGCCACGCTATTGTATAAAACAATTTCGTGATACGACCAGTCTCTGTTAAATTTTCTTTGTTGCACCGGTCGAGGTTAGCCTTGCTTGGTCGCGCCAACTTCGGACGCAGTTCGTTGGTTTTCAAAGTCTCCAAATACAGAACTTTGATCGCGACGCTCGAGTTTCTCCGCTCGACTAAATTTATCGACTTATCAAAAACAATGATGTCTGCAATGTTCTTACTTAGAGCCCCTTGCTTCTATTGTCTCCAAATTCTACAGACTGATAGTCTCTTGATGATTTTTCAAAGATTTTTAGGGCACGAAACGGCAATTGTGTATTTCCTAGTTTGTTTTTTGTTTTCTTATATGAAACCACTTAAAAAAAGTGCTAGTTATAATGAAAAATTATAATGAAAAGTTATAATGAAAAAGTTTCTGGATAACAAGCTACGTTTCCCGGGTCAAAACATAGTCTTTTTTTCATGGGAACGGGTTTAATGGTTAATGGGAAGGGCTGAGTGTATATCGCTTGTCTTCGAATTATCACTCAAAACTGGACACAATGGAGCCTCATTTTTGGCCAAATTCCTAAATATTGGGCACCAACGGGTCCACTTTTAGAACGGTATTTTGGGTACTAACCGATGAACAATATGGTTTCATTCAGCTCCTTTTGATGACAAAATGTAGCCAAAAAACGAGATCACAGTGGTCATAAAAGGCTCATTATTCTCATTCCATATTAAATTGGAGCCTAACTTGGAGTCAAAATTTAGAATGTTTTTAGAATGAAACTTTGAGCATTTTTTTTTGCACTAGAGACAATAGTCACTTGAGGATAGTTGGTAACCGCAAACTATAAACTTTGAGGGTGGGATACCATCAAAGCTTACGTTATTTCGGGCAACAGAAATTTTCACTATAATGATGACTTATAATTTGGTAAAAATTATGCTTTGTTCATATTCTTTCTGTAAAAAAAATCATTCAGACCATAACTAATTGAAATTGTTCAGTCTTGTTAAAAAAACAGGCAACAGTTATTGGAAATCTTTTGGTAGATTTCAATTCCCTTTAATAAAAAGCTAGACTCATTCATCCTTTTAGTAAATTTGGCTCATAGGCCGCTCACTGAAAAATGAGAACCAATAACAGGGCCCAATTTTGTATAAAAGGGCTTCATTATCTCCTTCAAGTAAACACGAGACTCCTTCAACCCGTTATCGTAAAAACTTCTGGGAAGCAATTTGCGACAAGTTTCCTTTCAGCGAACATTGATCCAAGGTCGAATAAACATGCAGAAGAGACTTGAAAAGCGGCGTTATAGATCTATGCTTCTTAAGCAATTTAACAAGATCATCCTAATAAGCTTTTAAGAAGTATAAAATATAAGAAACCGGTGTAAATCAGGCTCGAGTAGATTTCATTAAAAAATGTAATAAATCGCACATGGGCTTTGAATGGTGCTTCAATAAATGTCTGAGAAAAATAGACGTGATAAACAAGTTACTTTCAAGAGAACTAGGCAGAGGATAAGGAAAACACGAGTCATCAGACAGTTGTAGAAAAACAGTGCCTAATGCAAACTGCTCTAATTGTTCTATTGATAACTTCAAACGAAGGAATAGGGATTAGAGATTTCTAAAATTTAAGATAGTATCAGTGATAAAAAAGAGAACTTCCCAAAAACAATACTAAAGGGGGACTTTTTGCTTTTTGGGCGGTGAAGTAGTGACTTTTTTCTTTCTTAAAAGAAAAAGCTCCCGCCACTTACGCCCCCCCCCCCCCAAATCCGCTCCCGAGCGAGAGCGGTTATAGCACAAAAAGGCTTTTTTGGGCGTTTTCTTGGATAAAAATACCAAAATGGTCATGTTTTTTTAACCATGAAACGCAAGCACACACACATAAACGTACACTAAAAAGCGTGAAACAAAATAAGCAACTTTGATTATGTGAAGCAAGAAACGTCATTTGAGCTTCAATTTTTCTGACACAGCAAAAAAAACTGTTTGTAGCTAAAACCAGTTTCTTAGAGGTATGTATTTTACTAGTTTATTTAAGTAATGCCAAAATGTTGGCAATATAGATGACCTTGAGCAATTTAGTCCGTCAAAAACTATATCATTTTAGGTCAACTAGTTTTTTTTTGTAAACAGTTTTATGCGAGGAAATCATTGGCAAACTGAAATCCGTCTTCAAAATGAGCAGTTTTAGATTATTTAACGTTCAGATTCCTTGACCGAAAAGGATATTGCCAACAATTTGGTGATAACTAAAATTTACTTTTCAACTTATATAACTATTATGTAACTATTAATTATTTTTTTAAACGCATACATGGATTTATGGGCTCTTTTCCAATCCCTACACACTCTCTTCTCAAAGTTTTTTTTAACATACTTGTTTTTGCTCAACTTGTATAATAAGGGAAGAAGACAGTGCCGAAGTACAACAATGCCGAAAATGAAAACTTTGTTCAATAGTGCCAAAAATTTGAAAAAGTTTCAACATGATAAGTGCGGCAATCAAAATTAAACGGTAAAAGGCTACAATCTTAAGCGACACTTACAGATTTTCAGCAAGAAAATTTGCAGATTAGACGTTTGGCGCCAAAATATTTGTTTAATTTGCAGTTGCAGACATTTTGGCGCCAAAATTAGAGTAATTTTTGTTCCGACTTTCTCTTTCGAAGAAAACGGTGTAAGTGGGTTTTCAGTCAATTTTCACCGATCGAAATAATAGTTTTCAACAAAAACTTTTTATACCCATTTAAAGATTTCGACTTCCTGAGTTCAATCGTAAAAAGATATTTTACCTCCGATATTTTTTTGTAAAGTTCTGGTGGTTTGAAAATTGTCAAATTTTCCATGTTCCTAGGACTAAATTATGCGCGCTCTCCGAAGAGTTCATTCGAGAGGGTGACGCAAACTATATATGCGTGGCAAGTTATCCCGCACAAAAGAATTGTTCCAAATTGAATCGAGGCTAGCTAATTGCTCGTATTTATTTTGTACGACTCAAAATTTTACACTTTAATATTGTTCAAAGTGTACAGCGTTTTCAATGTTTTCTCTGATATACGAGCAGTCTTGCATTTGTTAATTAGCGTCAGTAATTTCCCGCTCTTTAGAAAAATTTGTTTAAATTACTCCGATATTTTCTCGCATTTTTCGGCACTGTTGTACTTCGGCCACTTTTAAACACCCCCCGCATTATGACAACGCTGAAGTACATTTTCAATTTTTTTGTTGAAAAGTGGAAACGGGATTGGAATTGGAAAAGAGCCGGGTTATGTTATTTCTAGTCCTGAAGAGGGTTAGGAGTCGCAGTTTAGTTCTGGTGGACTTTATTATCTTGTTGCATGTTCTCGGGCGAGTGTTGAGCGGCGCACGAGTTGTTTCGGGTGTTATCCGCACTCTGGTTTCGGGTTCCCGTTGTCGGGTCTTCGGCTCCAGTTTCTTTGTCGTGTTCAATTTTTCGAACTTCCTGTACCATTATTAGTTCTCTGCTGAAATCATGAACTCCCAGGTAAATGTTGACGCCATTGAAAATTCAAGTTTTCTGGCGTGCTTAGTTACTTTTCGGCTTAGTTACATTTGGATTCAACTTCCTTGGTTTCAGTAGTATATTTTATTGGAAGTATGAATTGAAGCAGTTTGGAAAGCACTATTTGTTTTTAAAAGCTCCATATAAAAAAGTATAAACTCACAAATCTTTATAAGTAGAGACAATTTAGTTCAAATTTTTATTTTCCGAGCCGTTCAAAAGAGAGAGAAAAAAAGATAGTTTAAAACTAGATAGCATCCGTTTTTTAAGGACAGACTTTTTCATTGCAAACATCTATTTTGCCGAAAAGGTAATTAATTACATCTAAGAAGGTTAACTAGGAAGACGGTAAAAGTAGTTAAGAACTAATCCGACTCACGTTGTCAGACTTTGTTCCGATTTAGTGCGCTGAAATTTGTTCAGTTTGTTAAGAAGGAATTATAGTTACAGCAGCTGAAAGTCGGAAGCAACTGAGAGCAATAGGTGTGTTTTTCACGGAAACTCAAATAAACAAAAGAATGAGCGATATACCATATTAGAGTGTGCATTCAGTAGTGATTCCAGAAAAAAAACATAGCAAAGGAGTTATACTTGGAAAGACGCTTCCTTTTCTTTGTTTCTGCTCTTTAAATCCAGGCTTGATTTTTACAAACGTCATCAAAGATGAAGCAGTGTTTTTGTTCCGGCTTTCCAAGAAAGAAATGCTCGTGTTCCCTTCAAATAATTCGAAGAACCTACCGTACAATTTCCGTCCCAAATCATTTTAGAGGAGATGAAATATGGAATTTCATAAATTAAAAAATTAAGTTTGAGAGCAAAATAGAGAAAATCAACCGAAAAATATATAAGAGTAATATTTGAGCAGGGGCGGATTTAGGGGGGAAGGGGCGGGGGGAGGGGGGGGGCGGACGCCTCCCCCCCTCAGGGATTCGACCCCCTGCCGACCCAAAGGGTCCCCCCTTTGGTACTTTTTAAGAAATCCATTTTTTGCCGACCGACCCTAAATCTTTTCTAAAGGCGCCTTCGGCGGCAATATATACTAACTTTGAGGGGGAGCGCGCGCCAAAAAAAACGCGATTTTTTTGTCAAAATTTTTCAAAAAGTGCCTAAAAACGGCTTTTTTGACCTGTTTTTTTTTTCAAAAATTTGCCTGCGGCGCAGAAAACTTGGCAAAAACAGGGACTTTATAGTGCTTTAGAAGAGCTCGGAAAATCAATTTGGTCGAACTAAAAAAAAAAAAGGTCAAAATTTTCGAAAATTTTTTGAAAATCCGCCCCCCCCCCCCCCTCAAAAAAAGATCCGCCCCTGATTTTGAGTAATTAACATTTTAAAGTAGCTATTCGCTGTCAAAATATTTCGCAGGCTATATATTCTGCTCGTTGACTGAAAATTGCTGTAGAATAGGATTTCAATCTTCGAAATTATTACATGAATAGGAAGGGGGGTTTCAC